>NW_027531308.1:775658-892377 GCF_008692635.1 Crocuta crocuta
GGGGGGGTTGATGAATGAGCAAGAAGAAAGTGGAGGGAGCATAGGGGCAACTTGGTTTAGGAAATTTAATGGAGAGGAGGCAGAGTTTGAGGGAGGAGCAAGACCATGGGAAGGGTGTGCATGGCTTGTGGGATATTTAAAACTTCTTAAAGTGGAGGAGACTTGACTTTGTTGGTGAGCTGAGAAGGAATTACAAAAGATGAGGTTGAAATGAAAGAGAAAAGGGGTAATAGTCTGTAGGTCTGAGTCTGAAAGGAAGTAGGAGAGGATAGAAAATATAAATAATGCTATAGGTCATTTTGGTTTGTTTGTATCTCCACACTTTGTTCTTCTGGAACCATGTTAGGCTCACCACAGACTGGAAACAACAGTAGACATAACATCGGTAGCTGTCATTCGCAACAAGGATCCGCTGTTAGGTTCAGTTTGAGTAGGTGAGTTCAGAGCGAGTGAGTTAAAACTCTGCATAGAAGCTATGGAATCATTGAGGTTATGTAGAGAAACCATGCGGCAGGAGATGAATGCAGAGCTATTTCAGAATTTGTGTTTATCCAGGTAGATTAGGAAGGAAATTTGTTTCCTGTATGTGTGGAGTCATTTGGGCAAAATGGTTCCTGCCCTCCAGGAGGCAGGTGTGTTGGGAGGGCGGGTGTGAGAATAGGGAGATGAGAGAGCTGTGAGGAGGAAAAGGGGAACTAAAGAATGGACTTGAAGGCTTGCTTAGTGTTTATTTAGTTTTTGTTTCAGATACTAATGGCTGTAAAGTATTAGATTGACATGGCTAAAGTATTAATTGTTAACATTGTTTTCGGGATGCTGTGTAGCAAGTAGAACCTGGGAGGCTGAATGGTATTTGTTTCCCTCCAGCCTGGAGGCCTTGAGAAAGGCTTGAGGCTGAAGACCGGAATGCCACATAAGACTTCTCCAGATGTGGCCGCGGCCACGGTCCTGCCTCCTCTCCTCCAAGTTTATCCTGTATTTAATGATAGCAAACCTGCTTGTAGTTTCCAGAACATAACACGCTCTCTACCCTTTTACCAGTTGTTTTAGCTGATTATTCCTCTAATCAACTTTTCCTTTTGCTTTAAAAACTCACCAATCCCCATTTCCTTTCTAAAACTTCCCCAGATGCCCCAGTGTGGTCAGTCCTTTCTTTGTGTTGTCTCCCTACCTTGGACCCCTGTTCTCGCATGGTTGTGATGACTCGTTCGGGTGTCATTGGGTCTTGAGCCCACGAACCGTGAGATCATGACCTGAGCTGATGTTGGATGCTTAACTGACTGAGCTACGCAGGCGTCCCAAACAATTCATTTTAGATGCATACTTGGGGGATCAAACTCCTGTTATTGTATCCGTGAGTATAGTGATGGGTTTTTCCCCCCTTACATTTTCAGATTATTTAGGTATAAAAAGATGGGAAAGTGTTACTTAGAAGTATGATTACATTCTTTATAATAATTTATAAAACAAGTTATTAGTTTAGTGCTTGATTCTTTATATCAGTTTGCATAGCAGCTGAGACGGCTGATACAGGCAATGAAGAGACATTATTTGATATTCTCATAAGCATATGGGGCATGTTTAGAAATAGCGTGTGGTCCCTTATGTTAAAACCTAATTGTATATATGCTTGAGTGTATTTACACGTATAGTTTCAAAAAATTTTTTTGTCATTCTCGAAAATGAAAAACCTTTTAAAATGGGGAGAATTGTTCTTGGATTTTCTGCCTAGCAGAAACTCATTATTGCAGTATTTGCCATCCATCACAGACAGAACTTAGCTATTATTTTTGTTTCAAATGATGGTTTCCAAGGTAGTCTAAGTGATTACACTTCATGGTTACATTATTTAATTTTGCAGCCCCCATTCCAGATGTTTCTATTTTCCTTATCTTTTTCTCCAACCTCTCATGAAGGTTTTTTACTTCCTCTGTCTCTTAGTTGGGGTATACTTCTCAGTTTTCTGGAAACGAAAGCACTTGGAGCACCCCAGCTGTTAGGCTTTCTCCTGCCTCACACTGGGAGTATTTATTGTTTGCTGTTGCCCAGGCCAGCCCCAGCTGGTGCACACACGTCTGACTGGCTATATTTTCGGTCCATGGTTTCTTGGATTTGATGGGAAAATTAGACTAGAGGGGTTGAGAGTTTGGATCTTGAGTTTGTCTCCTTTTACTTAATCTTCTTGTTTTCAGTGGAGCCCCTCCAACTCCTTCCCTAGCTATGCCTAGCATCCCTGAAGCCAGGATTCTTCCAGCTCCGTGGTTCTGACCTCATCTGTGTATTAGGACCACCTTCAGAGATTTTGAAACTACTCACAATTGGCCACACCCCATACCCATGAAAATTCAGATCAGGAACTCTGGTGGGACTCATGTAAATTTTATTCATGTATTTATTTTTTAAATTTTCAGTTTATTTATTTTGAGAGAGAGAGAGCAAGTATGAGTGGGGGAGGCCAGAGAAAGAGGGAGGGGGGGGGAGAGAGAGAGAGAGAGAGAATCCCATATGTGGAGCCCTGACACATGGCTCAAACTCATAAACTATGAGATGGTGACCTGAGCCAAGACCAAGAGTCGGATGCTTAACCAACTAAGCCATCCAGGTGCTAGGGGCATTGTTGCTTTGACAGTTTCTTCTATAATAACCTGGCCCCTCAGCATATCTCAGGCCCTCCACCCCCTTCATCTTCACCTGCCTCACCCTGTCACGGGCTGCGCTGTCCACGTTTGGAGTTCACTTCCACCTCAAGGCCGGTGCACCCTCCCCCATCTGTCTGCAATGCTCTTTCCCTGGATGTCTGCATAGCTCACTTCTTTCTGTCTCTCAGATTTCTCCTCTGTAGCAAGAACAACACGCTGTTCCCATCCTCTGCCCTTGCTCCCGCAGCAGCATCCATTCTGTCACTGTTGCCCTTGCTGTTCTTTCCCACTAGAAGGGAGGCCCCATGGGGACCAGCCTTAGCTTTGTTTCCTCAGATTCGTGGGACTCCAAGGACTGCGCCTTGCACAGAGTAGCTGCTTGCTACCAGCTGAATTAATTTCCCTAGATAAGTTTTTTTTTTTGCTGGTGTTGGTGGGAGCGTCCGTTATGTGAGTGAGCCATATTGAGCAGCAGATCTGGGGAGTCTGACTGCCGCTATTCAGAGATACCCTTGCCCCATTCCTATGCCTTTCTTCTGGGCTGCCCTTCTAAGGCTCACATTCCTAGGGCTGCCCCATTAGTTACCCCTGTCTAACCCCAACCTCCAATTTGGCTGCTGTCATCTCTTCTCTTTGTCTGTATGGATTTATGCTTAAGACAATGCGTTTAATAGTTATTTTAGTGACAGTTCAGGAGGGAGCAGAGGTAACATGTGCATTCAACCCACTCTGCTTCACCAGAAGTTGGGCCTTTCATGAATTCCTGGTTTATTCACTTCCAGATTAATTTCTTCCCCAGGTTTACTGAATATCACCTCGGTGCCAGGCACATATGAATAAAATACACACTTCTGCTCTCACTGAGGTTGTGTCCTAGGGTTATTAGGAAGTGGTGGGTTTCGATGAAAAGGGTAAGGCTGGTAACATTTCTATAAGTTTGAAGTTATTTAAAAATAAAGGCTTTTGAAAAACGTATCCTACAGGGACTAAATTGTAAAGGGCCTCCCATGCCGTGTCAGAGCTCTCGAAGGCTTTGTGAACCATTGAGGGTTTTGAGCAGGGGAGTGCGGCGGTAAGTTTTGGAACTTACGTGAACCCTGAGTGCCAGCTAGGGCGGGTGGGTGTGGGGCACGCAAGGCTGGAGGGAGGCAGAGTGGGGAGGAGGCTTTGCTGTAAGCCAGAAATGATGGCGGCCCAAGAGGAGACACTGAGGATGCAGAAAAACAGCTTTTCCCATAATGCCCACCTTATCAGTTGCCCTTGGAGGCAAAGCTGTTTCTGTGGTAACATAAGCCAAATATACGCCATTATTAAGGGAAGTAAGCCTGTTCTTAGAGACTACATGTCTCTTGTGGTTGTACCCAGAGGCGAAGCACTAGCCTTTATGACAAAATTGACACTGCAGTATACAAAAAGACGTACCAGAATGTAACACAAATGATTGCTGTTGAGATGGGCAACTCCGTGTGCTCTCTTTACGGGACATTGCCCACAGCCGAACTCCTGGTCCGGTGGATACATTAGAATTGGTACTAATCAATTTCTTTATAGTTACTTCAGCCATAAATTTTCTGTCTTACCGGGTTGCATATTTTTATTTCATTCTTCAGCTTTTGCTCGTTCCTGTTGCTATGGAGTCCATCCCTGCTACGCTAGGCTAGTAAGTGCCTTAAACATTGTCTGTATAGCTCTGCTTTAGCGGAAGGGCCTTTCTGTCGTTTTTACTTCAAGTGTTTTCTCTTTTAACACAAGGACTTTTGGCTAATTGAATGTTTGTAAATTTACATTGACTTCCGTCCCTTGTTTGGGTATTGTCCTTTGTGGCTACGATTATGGGAACTTTGTCCAGAGGAACTGTGGTCTAGGGAAAGCCTCCCTTTTCTCCTGCAATTCAGCAGGTAATTGAGGGGAACTATGGAACTGGTCATTTCACTGCATAGATAATAGGTTCCCAGCACTGAGCTCACTAAGTAAGTGCAGAGGCTTTCTCTGATCTGCTCAGGGGCAAGGATCATGGCTTCATTAATCTTGATATTCCCTTGCACTTACCACACTTTAGTTGCTTGGTAACTGTTGAACTGAGCAGAGGATGTGAGAGAAGTGGGAGGTTTTGTGCTGGGAACCACATTCAGGGCAGCACAGGACTTTGAGGCAACTGCATTCAGTATGGGCCTGTGTAAGATGTAGAATAAATAAAGTGATTAAAAACATTTGTAACAATTGTGGAAGAAGCACATAACAAAATTTACCATCTTAATCATTTTAAGTGTATGACTGAGTAGTGTTAAGTTATTTACATTCTGAATGACACAGCTTTCCAGAACTTTTTCATTGTGCAAATCTGAAGCTTTATTCTAATTAAAACACATTCCCCTCTCCCCGCTTTTCTCCAGCCCCTTCTGGAGAAACACAATTCTACCTTCCAGTTCTATGAATTTGGTTACTTTAGGTACCTCATGTAAAGACTCATACAGGGGTGCTTGGGTGGTGGTTCAGTTGGCTGAGCATCCGACTTCAGCTCAGGTCGTGATCTCGTGGTTCATCAGTTCAAGCCCTGTGTCAGGCTTTGTGCTGACAGCCTGGAGCCTGATTCTGATTCTGTGTCTCCCTCTCTCTCTGCCCCTCTCCCACTCATGCTGTGTGTGTGTGTGTGTGTGTGTGTGTGTGTGTGTGTGTGAAAAAACATAAAAAAATTAAAAACTTCTACAGTAATTGTCTTTTGGTGACTGAGTTATTTCACATAATGTCCTCAAGATTCATCTATACAGCATGGGGCACATTTCCTTCCTTCTTAAGGCTGAATAATATTCCACTGTATGCTTACATCACATTTTTATATACACTCATCTCTCATGAACATGGGCTTGCAAATATTTCTTTGAGATTCTGCTCTCAGTTCTTTTGGATATACACCCGGGAGCGCCATTGCTGGATCATATGGTAGTTGTATTTTTAGTTTTTATGAGGAGCCTCCATGCCGTTTTCCATAGCAGCCACAACATTTTATAATCCCAGCAACAGCACACAGGAGCTCCAATTTCTCCACATCCTTGCCAACACAAAAACATTTTTATGTTAAAACAAATGTATAGTGGTGTTGAATCTTACATTTTGAATGCATTTTAAAGGAAAAACAGAAGACCTCAAGTAAATTTTGATTTTATGGTAGATCCTCTAACAAAAAAAAAGTACTTTTGTTGGAAGTATTTGAGAAGCCGTGAATTCTAACAGGAGTTGTCAGGGTGGTGCGGCTGAGAAGAATTCATGTACATCCATGAAGATGAAGAACATCTTCCCATAGCAGTGGTTACAAAGTACAGCTTCATCTTTGAATGCTTAAAACCACAGGCACTTAGTAAGGGGAGCGAAGACTTCCTGAAAGCGGTACATTTGGAATGGGATCTTGAAGGAGGATGGGAAGTGTGAATGGACAGGAAGAAGAATGTGCATTAATATAAATTCCAGAATTCACCCTGTATTACAAAGCTGTAGTCATAAAGACAGTATGGTACTGGCACCAAAACAGACACGTAGATCAATGGAACAGAATAGAGAACCCAGAAATGAACCCACAAATGTATGGCCAACTAATCTTTAACAAACCAGGAAAGAATATCCAAAGGAAAAAAAAGACGCTCTGTTCAAAAATGGTGCTGGGAAAACTGGACAGCAATATGCAGGAAAATGAACCTGGACCACGTTCTTACACCACACACGAAAACAAACTCAAAATGGATGAAAAACCTAAACGTAAGGCAGGAAGCCATCAGAATCCTAGAGGAGAAAACTGGCAACAATCTCTGACCTCAGCTGCAGCAACTTCTTACTTGACAAGTCTCTGGAGGAAAGGGAAACAAAAGCAAAAGTGAACTGTTGGGACCTCATTAAGATAAAGAGCTTCTGCACTGCAAAGGAAACCATCAACAAAACTAAAAGGCAACTGGCTGAATGGGAGAAGATAATTGGGAATGACCTATCAGATAAAAGGTTAGTATCCAAAATCTATAAAGAACTTACCAAACTCAACACCCAAAAGTCAAATAATCCAGTGAAGCAATGGGCAACAGATGTAAATAGACACTTTTCCAAAGAAGATATAGGAAAAGATGCTCAACAACACTCATCATCAGGGATATACAAATCAAAGCCACAGTGAGATACCACCTCACACCTGTCAGAATGGCTAATATTAACAACTCAGTCAATGACAGATGTTGGCGAGGGTACGGAAAACGAGGAACACTTTTGCACTGCTGGTGGGAATGCAAACTGGTGCAAACACTCTGGAAAACAGTGTGGAAATTCCTCAAAAAATTAAAAATAGATCTACCCTATGACCCAGCAATTGCACTACTAGGTATTTTACTAAAGGATACAGAAGTGCTGGTTTGAAGGGGCACATGCACCCCAATGTTTATAGCAGTGCTATCAATCATAGCCGAAGTATGGAAAGAGCCAAAATATCCATCGACTGATGAATGGATAAAGAAGATGTTGTGTGTGTGTGTATATATACACATATATATACATATATACACACATATATACATATATACACATATATATACATATATACACACATATATACATATATACACATATATATACATATACATACACATATATACACACACATATATACACACATATACACACATATACACATACACATATACACACATATACACACATATATACATATATATACATATATACATACATATATACATATATACATACATATATACATATACACACACATATATACATATATACACATATACACACATATATATACATATATACACACACACATATATATACACACACATATATATATGATGGAGTATTACTCATCAATCAAAAACAGTGAAATTTTGCTGTTTGCAACAAGGTGGATGGAACTAGAGTGTATTATGCTAAGCAAAATAAGTCAGAGAAAGACAAATATCAGATGATTTCACTCATATGTGGAATTTAAGAAACAAAATAGGGGAACATAAGGGAAGGGGAACAAAAATAATATAAAACAGGAAGACAAACCATAAACAAGTCTTAAATACAGGTAACAAAGTGAGGGGTTGCTGGAGGGGTTGTGGGTGAGGGGATGGGCTAAATAGACAATGGGCATTAAGGAGGACACTTGTTGGGATGAGCACTGGGTGTTACATAGAAGTGATGAATCACTAAATTCTATTCCTGAAATTTTTATTACACTGTATGTTAACTAACTTGGATTTAAATTAAAAAATAAATAAAATATACTGTTACACTATATACTTACAATAATAAAATACATACCTGTAACAATAAAAAAAGAATATACATTAATGGAAAGGAAAATGTGATCTCATAATTAAATAATCATGGAGTTTGATTTTAGGAGCTAATAAAAGTATTTCCCCCCCTTCCCCCCTTCCATGTTTAGTAATAGCTATAAGTGGATGTATTAACTGAGAGTTTATTTAATGAGGATAGGTTCAGTATTTTTATTGAGATTTTTCTCAAGATCTGACAGTAAGTCTTCAAATGCCACGGTGATTTGTGTCACAAAATCCCTAGAATAGATTTGGAAGACTACTTGATAAAAACACCATTTTGTTAGCTAGACTCCTAGGACCAAGTGTTTTTGATGATGGTGATTTAAGGTAGGCTGTTTCTTCTTGTCCTTCTACCCCTTCTCTTCCTCCTCCTGTTTCTCCTCCTCCTCCCCTCTCATGGCTAGAAGAAAGAAGACTTATTGTCAAGAAAACAAATATTGAAAAACTGAAGTGTATAGATGACTAACATAGTCTTAAACTTTTTGCAAGTATCACCCCATACTGTGTGAATTTAAATCAATCTTTTTAAAAAAATGTTTACTTTTGAGACAGAGAGGGTGCATGCATGTGCAGGGGAGGGGCACAGAGAGGGAGACAGAATCAGAAGCAGTCTCCAGGCTCTGAGCTGTCAGCACAGAGCCGGATGGAAGGCTCGAATTCGTGAAACGAAATCCTGACCTGAACTGAAGTCGGATGCTTAACCAAGTGAGCCACCCATGTGCCTCTAAAACAATCTTAACTCACATGAGGATTTATATTTTCAATAAGAATGCCACGTAAAGTTTTAAGTGTTCTTTTTTTTTTTTTTAATAGTTTTCTTCCTTTGTAGGGGCTATCTTCAGACTTGTCCGTTTTCATTTTATAAATCTCCCTTCTGATGATTTAAATTATTTTTACTTTGTATTTTAATTACCTTTTAGCTTTAAAGTTTTTTTTTTTTTTTTAATGTAAACCGTGCCATGACCAAAAGTAAAACTAAAACAACCAGACAAGAATGAATGTAAGTTATATGCCGACAGGGTAATCAGTGATGTGTGAATTTGGACCAAAGAGCTGGTGATAGTTTTTATTCCACTTGACCATGTTCTTCACGTGGTAGGTTTCAGGTGTTTGTGTCAGAGGGAAAGTCTTACAGTTAGTTTAATTTTGAACAGTTGGATGTTGGAAAATTAATTTAGTGTTTGACTTAGTAAATGATTCTCTGAATGATAGAATATCAGAAGCAAACAAAACAAAGCAAAGCAAACAACAAAAATCAAATCAGTTTCAGTTTTAGCAGTGGGTGAATTACATATTATGTGTAAGCTTATGTAAGTACGCACATTCCAAAGGGGCTTCCCAGGGGCATGAGGTTTATAGAGTGTTAATGCATAATCTGTGAAGAAAGGGTTTCGTATTTACTTGGGTTGAGAATCTAAACCCTAATCTAGGGTTTGAGATTTAAACCCTAGATTAAGTAATATAAATCAGATTAAAAAAATTTTTTTAAGTTTTATTTGTTTTGAGAAAGAGAGCATGAGCTGTAGCGATCTTGACCTGAGCCAAAATCCAGAGTCAGACACTTAACCACCCAGGCCCCCCTAAATCAGATGCCTTTAGAGCTTCTCAGAGCCTTTAATATTTGCATGTTCCTTGTGAATTGCTCAAGAATGAGGTACAGCAGGCAGCATTTCTGAAACATTTATGGTATTCTTTTTTTCTTAGAGCATCTTGCAGGGCTAATATTCTGTAGAACAAATTGTAGAAAGGATGTGACGGCCCACTGATTGCCAGGGTTGACTGGCTGATTTGGCTGGCTAGGTGGGTGTTCCCTTCCTCCCTCACCAGTTCAGGTGCGTCCCTCCTGGACTGAAGTTCACCTTGGGGACACTGAGCACTGAGTTGTCCTAGCAGTCGGTAACTTGTAGCATTGTATTTGCATGTCAGAATGTTGAGAGGAACCAGAAGGTTGATAAGAGGAAAAATTAGAGGGGGTTATTTTGTTGAAGTACTTGGTATTACTTGATTTTTGAAGAGGTCATAAGTGCCTTAATGGTTTTTTTGAAATTGAGATGCTGATTTATATTACCTGTTAAGTCCAAATCATTTCTAGTTCACTGTATCACATTTCCCCCATTTGGAGAAAAGGGTGTATACATTGAATTTAAGAGCTTCCAGAACTTAAAAAAAAACCTTTCATCCTGTTTTTAACGATGAGAAAGCTGAAGATTAGGGATACTTTTTTTCCCCTTAAATAGTTTATTGTCAAGTTGGTTTCCATATAACACCCAGTGCTCATCCCAACAAGTGCCCTCCCCCATGTCCATCACCCCCCTTCCCCTCTCCCCCACCTCCTTCAGCCCTCAGTTTAATTAACAGCTAGTTTATGGCAGGGTTTATATTGAAATTCAGATTCCCTGATTCCTAGTTTGAAATTCGTTCCAGTGCATTTTGTACCTTTCCAGGGAGGCCATGATCTCCGTGTGTCTCGCTCTGGTTTTAGACTTTACCTCTGTAGGGGACTTTGTGTTTAGCCTAGTTTATTCACTTGTACATGTTACTCCATAATGACAACTGATACAGATTTCTAGCCTGTGATCACACTCCCTAAAATGATGCCACTTTAAAGTCTGGCAATATATGAATGATAATCGATTATTAAAACTCAACCAAATTCTGGTGACCATATTGTAAATCCAGTGACACTTTAGTGAAGAAGAGGGAAGAGTTAAAGACTGCCAGGAGGCACAAGCCTTCAGTGATGGTTACAAGAAGCAGCCGTATATGGTGCTATGGGTTTGACAGGTTAGACATCAGAGCCTGTTTTAAATTATAACATCATTTATTCTGAATATGTAATTTATACATTCTCGATTATAAGTAATAATGTGCTGCTAAGAGGTTCTGTATAAATATCTTGCAAGCACTTTTGATTTGTGGGAGTTCTTTGTATATTCTAGAACTAGATGTTAGTTTTTTTTGCTTTTTTTTCTTAATGTAAGTTCTATGCCCAACGTGGGGCTTGAACTCACAGCCCTGAGACTGAGAGTTGTATGCTTTGCGGACTGAGCCAGCCAGGCACCATGAAAATGTTTTCTCCCTTGAAACAGCCTATTTATTTATTTATTTAAAATTGTTTTTAATGTTTTTTTATTTTGAGAGAGAAAGACAGAACGTGAGCAGGGGAGGGCCGGAGAGAGGGAGACATAAAATCCGAAGCAGGCTCCGGGCTCTGAGCTTGACGTCAGCACAGAGCCAAAGCAGGGCTCGAACTCACAAGCTGTGAGATCATGATCTGAGCTGAAGTTGGACACTTAACTGACTGAGCCACCCATGGGCCCCTGAAATAGCCTATTTAAAAGAAGTGGCTTGTTTGTTTACCATGTGCAGTTTAGTAGAATAAAGCAAACCGGATCTCAAAGATCCCGAGTTGGGTAAGTATTCTATGGGTAGGACTCAAAATGAACAAACAATAAAAGAAAAAATAAATAAATCGGTCCTCACCTGTCTTAGTCTAATCAGGCTGCAATTGCAAAGCACCACAGACTGGGTGACTTTTAACAAGAGGACTTTCTTTCTCACATTTCTGGAGGCTGGTAAGTTTGAGGTCAGTGTGCCAGCACGGTCAGTTCTGGTGAGAGTTCTCTCCCAGGCTGCAGACTGCTGACTTCACATTGTACCCTCCCATGGCAGGAAGAGAATGGCTTGTGTTTTACTTGGGTCATGGTGTTTCTTGTTGAACACAATTTGTACATTTTATGGTAACCAAATTTACCTGCATTTCCTTTATTGTTTCAAGTAGACTGCTTTAAGAAATCCTTCTTTTCTCCTAAGATCTTATGAATATGTTTACTTTGTTTTCTTTGAATTTCTTGATTTTCATAGCTATTTAATTCACTTGACTTTTTTTTTTTTTTTTGGATAAATTAGACCTATGTGTTAGTTCAGGATTCCATAACAACCGTAGACCGGGTAGTTGAAACAACAAACTTACTTTCTCACAGTTTGGGAGACTAGAAGTCCAAGATTAAGGTGCCAGCCAGTATCGTAGGTTTCTGGTGAGAACTCTTTCCTTGGATTGCAGGAAGTCCCCTCTTTGTGTCCTCACATGGTAGGGAATGGGGAAGAGAATGCGTGCAGGCTCTCTGGTGTCTGTTCTTATGAGGGTACTAATCCCAACATGGGGGCCCTATGACCTCATCTAAATGAAGTACCTCCAAAAGGCCCCATCTCCACACAGTATCACACTGAGGGTTAGGGCTTCAGCATACGAATTTTAGGAGAATACAGTTCAGTCCACAGCAGGATTTTATTTTACATTTTTTTTTTCTCTGTGGCTAACTATTTACCCCAGCATCCTTTATTGAATTAGTCATCCTTTTCCCACTGATTTAATAATGACATAGGGTCTGTTTCTGGAGTCTTCTTTTTTTTTTTTAATCACTGCCTTATCTTAATTGCACTAATACCACACTCTTAATTATTATAGTTATATAAAAGAAATCTTAATATGTGAGAAAGCAAGACTCTCAGTTTGTTTGTTAGTCTTCAAAACTGGCATGGCTCTTCTTGACTGTTCTACCATGTGAATTTTAGGAAGAGTTTGTTAAATAATACACGCACACTAAAAAATAACCCGAGACTTAAGGATTTTGTTTGGATTAATATTATATTTACAGGTGATATGGGGAGAACTGACTACTTCTTTTTTTTTTTTTTTAATTCTAATGTCTTTATTTTTGAGAGAGAGAGAGAATGGGGGAGGGGCAGAGAGAGAGGGAGACACAGAATCTGAAGCAGGCTCCAGGCTCTGAGCTGTCAGCATAGAGCCCCATGTGGGGCTCGAATTCACCAACTGCAAGATCATGACCTGGGCAGAAGTCGGACACCTAACCCCCTGAGCCACCAAGGCTCAGTCACCCACTAAGAATTGACTTCTTTATGGTATTAAGTTTTCCTATCCACAATGATGGCATAGTACTCCATTTATTCAGTTCTTTTATATTCCTGAATAAGATATTATAATTCTTTTCCACAAGAGCCTTTGACATATTTTAATATATTTATTCTTAGGTGACTTATAGTTTTGTTTATACGGTACATAGGATTTTTGTCATTTATATGTGCTAGTTATCAATAGAACACATTTGATTCAAGAGCCTTGGTGAGCTGTCATTAGTTCTTAGAGCTTGTAGTACTTTTGCATTTTCCATGTAGTCAGCCATGCTGTCTGGGTACAAGGCCAGTCTTGTTTCTTGCTATCTACTTCCTGCCTGCACCATTGACTTCTTTTTCTGATTATACTGGCTTTTGCATGACGTTAAAAAGAGGCAGGGAGGGAGGGCATCCCTGTTTTTTTTTTTCCCATATAATTTATTGTCAAATTAGCTTCCATACAACACCCATTGTCATCCCAACAGATGCCCTCCTCAATGCCCATCACCTACTTTCCCCTCTCCCCCATACCCATCAACCCTCAGTTTGTTTTCTGTATTTAAGAGTCTCTTATGGTTTGCCCCTCTCTCTCTCTCTCTCTCTCTGTTTGTAACTTTTTTTTCCCTTCCCCTCCCCCATGGTCTTCTGTTAAGTTTCTCAAGATCCACATATGAGTGAAAACATATGATCTCTGTCTTTCTCTGACTGGCCTATTTCACTTAACATAATACCCTCCAGTTCCATCCACATTGCTACAAATGGGCAGATTTCATTCTTTCTCATGGCACATAGTATTCTATTGTATAGATAAACCACATCTTCTTGATCCATTCATCAGTTAATGGACATTTAGGTTCTTTCCATAATTTGGCTATTGTTGAAAGTGCTACTATGAACATTGGCGTACATGTGCCCCTATGCATCAGCACTCCTGTATCCCTTGGATAAATTCCTAGCAGTGCCATTGCTGGGTCATAGGGGAGTTCTATTGTTATTTTTTGAGGGGCCCTGTTTTCCAGAGGGGCTGCACCAGTTTACATTCCCACCAGTAGTATGGGAGGGTGCCCGTTTCTCCACATCCTCACCAGCGTCTATAGTCTCCTGATTTGTTCATTTTAGCTACTCTGACTGGCATGAGGTGGTATCTCAGTGTGGCTTTAATTTGTATTTCCCTGATGATGAGTATCATTTCATATGTCTGTTGGCCATCTGGATGTCTTTGGAAAAGTGTCTATCCATGTCTTCTACCCATTTCTTCACTGGATTATTTGTTTTTCAGGTGGGGAGTTTGGTGAGTTCTTTATAGATTTTGAATGCCAGCCCTTTATCTGATAGGTCATTTGCAAGTATCTTCTCCCATTCCATCAGTTGCCTGGTAGTTTTGTTGATTATTTCCTTTGCTGTGCAGAAGCTTTTTATCTTGATGAGGTCCCAATAGTTCATTTTTGCTTTTAATTCATCTTTGTTTTGTTTTTTACTTTAGTGGGAATGATTCTGGAGTTTCTCCATTATGAATAATGTTTCCTGTAGATTTTTGGTAATTTACTCGTTTAAGAAAGTTCTACCCTATTTTTTTTTTTTTTATTGTTAAAGTGCTTCATTTTATGGTTCTGTTTTCAGGAAGTTAAGTATGTACTAGTTAACACATTTCTGGCCTTCAGTATGATAAAATTAAATGTGTGAACACATGTGATCAGTAAAAGTAGCTTTTTTTAAAAGTTTATTTCTTTTGAGTGAGGAGAGAGAGAGAGAAGGAGAGGGAGGAGCAGAGAGAGAAGGAATGAGAGAATCCCAAGCAGGCTCTGCGATGTCAGCACAGTGCCCAGTGTGGGGCTTAATCTCAGGAATCATGAGATCATGACCTGAGCTGAAATCAAGAGTCAAAAGGTTAACCAACTGAGCCACCCAGGCGCCCCAAGAGTAGCTTTTTTTAAAAAAGTGAAATAGTAAAGGAGTCTCTTGGTCTTAAACATTTTATTGTACAATATAGAAAATTTGGGAAATACTCAAACACCTTAAAGGAAGTAAAAATTAGTTATTAGTCATATTCGCTCTATTTAAAAACTATTTTCTGTTCATATTTTGTGAAGAGGGCATTCCTCGAGCTCTGCTTCCTGTTTGGTAACCACCAAACTGATTTGAACATATAATTCCTACCTTTTTCTCAGCAGATAGAAAGAATGTAGACTGATCATTTATATATGCACATATATAACCTTAAAACATCCCCAAGATGGGTTCTGCTATCTATATTTTGCAACTTTTAAAAATAAGTTTGTTTGTTTATTTTGAGAGAGAGGGAGAGAGAGAGAGAATGAGCAGGGGAGGGTAGAGAGAGAGAGGGAGAGAGAATCCCAAGCAGGCTCTGTGCTCTGTGCTGAGCATGTGGGGCTCCACCTCAGGATGGTGAGATCATGACCTGACTGAAATCAAGAGTCAGACACTCAACCAACTGAGCCACCCAGGTGCCCCAATATATTTTGCAGCATTTCTAATGCAACAATATTTAATCAAAATCTTTCTGGATCTTCTAGTAAGGCTGCTTAGAATGCCCTTAGACAAATACACCGTAATTCAAACATTGTCCTCTGAAGGAGGCTCTCTCCTATCACAGTAATCGACTGTGAACATGTGTATATACATCCTCACCTACTTGTGCGAGCATTTTTGTGTGATAAATTCCTAGAAAAGGATTGCTATGCCTTAGACTTCCCATGTCTTGGAAATTATTTTATGGCAACTTATGACAAAATGCTTTCCACACTTTAAGTGTTTCAGAATTTTCAGTTTGTAAATTTCTGGCTCAAAATAGAAAATATAGCCATCAGAATACAATAATCATGTCTGTACATCATTACCATGAAATCAAGGCATTTTAGTGGGTCTCATCACTTCTGAGAGGGGCCTTCATGACCTCTCCCTCAGTTCCCTCTCTTTTTGGGTAAATAAGTTGAAAACCAAAAGTACTTCCTGGGATTTGAGATAGGCATGATTATTTTCAAAGTAAATAATAGTTGAAACCTATAATGTGCCAGGCAGTATACAGTCTGCTTTATGTATGTGATTTTGTTTCATTCTTACCTCACTCTGTTAAGTAGGTATTTTCCTTTACCCTTTGCAGCTGTGGAAACTGAGGTTTAGGGTTCAGGTGAGTAGCTTCCAGAGTTACATAATCTCAAAGTGATAGAGCTGGAGTTTGGAACCTCAGCTTAGTGCTGCTAGAGCCCCTGTTCTTTTCACCAAGTTACTTCCTTTCTGAGCTACTGTATAACCAAGATGTCAGGTAAATACATCATATTCAGATTGTTTCTGCGGTGTATTGATTTCACAATGCAAAGAGTTAAATATATCTATAATTTACCAGTTAGTCTTACTTATTAGTGTGGATTTTAATAAGCTGCCGAGAGTCTGCTTAACAAAGAGGTTGCAGTGAAGGGAACCAGCCGACTCTTAACTGCCCTGTATGGCTGTCCAAGGTTATTTTGAGATCAATCTAAAAAACAAAACCAAACCAACCTGGAGATAGTGACTTCCCTTCCACAAGTTCTTTTCTAATCCTTGGGGTTTCTGAAAGAACTGTTTGAAATATAGCTCCTGAAGATCTTTTTAATCCTGTTGTTTTAATTTCACTAGGTATTTTTGGTAAGTAATAGATTGAGCCTCAGCCATGAGAGAAGAGAGATTTCTTGAGTAATGAAAATTCCTGTTCTTAAGCCAATCTTTTATCATTATGAGTTTATCCTCTCTTTTTACTGATGATGATTTTTAATCTTAAACGTGTTTGATAACTGGGATCTAAGCGGGGTAGGTCTGTCTTAATAACTTGTGGTCCAAGTCTCTGTTGAGAGCACAAATCCCTTATTAGCTGACTTGGTGATTTTTTTTTTAATCAAACAGCATTTTGAAGGAGGCTTCATTGCTTTTTCTATCAAAAACTTTTTAAAAAAGTTTATTTATTTTGAGAGAGAGAGAAAGCATGACTGGAGGAGGAACAGGGNGCGAGAGAATCCCAAGCAGGCTCTGCATCGTCAGCACAGGGCCCAACACAGGGCTTAAATTCACCAACCGTGAGAGCCAAAGTCGGAGTGCTTAACCGACTGAGCCACCCAGGTGCCTCTTGAATACTTTTTGAATCTTTTCTGGCATTATGGGGGAATTTAAAGTTAAAAGTTCATGTGTGGCCATGAGAGTGTATTGGCTATACACATTTACAGGACCATGTGCTTACTGTGTTTGTTCTGTCTTTTGATTGTTATTATTATTATTATTATTTTTAGAAAAGAGACAGAGCCTCATAAGTATCTTAGCAAGTTTGGATCTTTGAGGTTATTTTGGAGATAGAGCCTTGTGATTCCTCAAGAGTAAAGATTTCCCCCTTTTTAGATGCTTTAACCCTAAAATATGTAGAGTCTTTTTATAATTTAGTTGTGAACCGCTTTTTGGTTTCTTTCAGCTTTTAAAAAAGTACAGTATCTTGAGGAGACCTTCATCACAGCCAGTGTTAACGTACAGCGTAGTCATGCTAAAAAGTGACTGAATCATAGGCAACATCTCATCAATGTTATAAAGATAACTGGAGGATGGGGCGAATCCAGGGGGAGGAACTAGTCATTTTAACAGATTGAATCCTACAGTTGAGAAAAAAGACAGATTTTTTGATTCTACGTTTCAGGCTTGCCAGGTTTACGGCCGTTTGCTGGAGATCTGGACAGGATGTTCCTTTGTGTCCTGGTGATCGCTGGCTTCCTCTGTGGGGGCCTCCGTCTTGCAGTGGTTGTGGAAATACTGAGGCCTCTGTTAGTAGCCGCTGTGTAATTGTCATATGATGGCCGAAAGGTTTCCCTGCATCTCCACATGGAGCTGGATAGATCACGCAGGTCCTACCACGTTCTCTCTGTTCTTTCCCAGCTTCACAACCTCTGGCTGCTTCTGAAAGAACATTCTACCCCAGCAGTGTGTAGAGCACAGAGAGAGACAAGGGCTGTGAACGTGTTCCACTCCTCTCCAGAGACACAGATGGGTTGTGTGATGTGATTCATTAAAAGAAATCTCCATATTTGATCTTTGTCCCCATTTCTGGTATAGAGCTCCTAAAAGCCTTGGAATTTCCTAAGTGCTAAGAACTATAAAGTTGTCTTTTATTATGTTAATAGGGTGACTTTGGGACCACACCTAAGGATAGGGGCTGGTTGCCAGGAAAATCAACTATGTGATTTGAGGGGTGGGACCTACCTCTGGGGAGGGGAGAAAGCCTGGAGGTTGAATTAATTCCTGGTGGCCAATGATTTCATCCGTCACGCCTGTATAGGGAAACCTCCATAAAATCCGGGTTTGGAGAGCTTCCTGGTTGGTAGACATGTGGACATGTTGAGAGAGCACAAAAGTTCTGTGCCGTTTCCATATCTTGCCCTGGACATTTCTTTTATTTGCCGTTTCTGTGTTTATGTGCTTTGTAATAAACTGGTGATCTAGAGAGAAAAACGGGTGTGCAGAGTTCTGTGAGCTGTTCTAGTGAATTAATCTAGCCTGGGGCGGGGGGGCATCCTGGGAACTCAGATTTATAGCCAATCCCTCAGACGCACAGGTGACACTCTGGAATTGTGATTGTCATCTGAAGTGGAGGACAGTCTTGTGGGACTGAGCCCTTAACCTGTGGCATCTGATGCCAATCTCTGGGTAGATCGTGTCAGAGGTGAGCTGAACTATAGGACACCAATCCGGTGTCAGAAAATTGCTTGGTGCTGTGTGAAAAAACTCTACATTGATTGGATGTCAGAATAATAGGTTGGGACTTGCTTAGAGTAACCTTTGTGGTTCTGGAGCTGCCCCGTTATGAGAAGGAACAGGATTCTTCTACATTTTCCTTTATCTCAAGCACTGATCTCATATTATGTCTTATAATGTTTGAGGCGGTGGCTTTCAAACTTTTTGTACAAGATCCAAGTAAAAAATAGTTTATTTTGCTACCCTCACCAGAAAGAAAAGATTTCATTCACTACATGCAATGTCTTTGATATATTCTATTATTTATTTCATTGGAAAACACTGATGCCCTTGAAGCTGATTCAACAAACCACTTATGTGTGGAGAGCTGCCATTTAAAAATACTTCTGGATTAAGGAGACGATCAGTTTTCTTCACAGTTGCATATTATTCCTTTTACAGTTTAGCTTTCTCATAGAGGCAGTCTTCTAAAAATGTGTACAATGTAGCCTTATCGTGTATCAAGTTGTCCTGCGAACTATGTTTGTCTTCCGAACTATGTTTGTCTTCTGTGTACATACATGTAAGTATTGAGGTTTCTGTATGACTTTTTAGCACATGTATCCACTGGTAGGCAGACTCCAAACTATTTTGTTTATTTGGAAATACTGTTAAAAACTTGCCACATTGGGTATATTTTATTAAGTAGTGTGTATTTCCAAAAGGACCCAAAGCTCTGAAGACTTGTTTTTATTCTTCAGATTTCCTGCTCAGTAGGATTTGCATCAGTAGATGTAGCTTATTTGTAACATCTACTGCTACTTTTCATGGTCTGCAGAGTCTTAGTCAAAGGCCTGCGAAGTCAGGTCTTACTTGACCTGGTAAGATGTACTTAACCAACGGGGCGATTTTCTAATTTTTACATGCTGGGAGTGTGTTTAAGCTAACTTTAGAGGAAGCTGGGTAATACTTCTCATTGTAATCTGTTTCCCTGGAGATCATTGCCATCTCAGAATTAGTCCTCTCTAAGTGAGTGTGAAGACTCTGGATGTTTTATTCTTTCTTTGGTCTCTGTGTCTCTTCAGTTAGAGGGATTATTTTGACTTTGATGCACTGTTTTCTCTGATGCAAATTAGCTCTACTTCTAGTGGTGAGAAAGAGATTTTTGAACCAATTGGATCTTGTATTCTGCTTACTACATGAATTCTAATGATCCAGCTCTTTATTAAGAAAAGGAAGATGAGATTGAAAATATTTGAAATGAAATATTTGGTTTTCCTATAATACTGTGTATTTTATTTGCAAAAATACACCATGCTGAATATTTTCACTAGATAAGAAAGCAAAAGGGACCTAATTTGATGGTTCTGTGCTGACTGAAATAGCTGCAAAATAAAGCCACACACATGATCCTATATATGGAATTAAATATTTCAATTTTTGCAAGTTTTGCAGAGCTGCCTCCTTTAAGTGAAGAGGGATAATGGTTTATGATTCAGACTATAGATAATGTATTCATTGTTTATACCATACCTGTCGTTGGTAGTCATTCTGAAAGAAAAGCACCTATGGGAAGTTGTAACTTCTTTTTATTCCTAAAGAATAAGTAGGTGGCATATGCTTCTAAACTACAGGATTTGCCTAGAGAAGAAAAGGGATGTTTAAAAATCATGAAACCATGATTATCACAATTATCATGCAATCAGCCCTCAGTACTTCTTAAATGATAACAGATTACTTTTTTAAGAGAATTTCATATTTAATGTGATAATCTTGATTTGCAGTCCAAAGTTACTATTCCTACAGCATTTTACAGTTAGCAAGAAAGTATTTGTAGGCTGTTTCATGCAAAAGGAAGAGGGAATATTTTGCTCAAAGTCTTTGAGGAAAGATTTATGGATTGTAATTTGTGCATATTTTATTCATGCTAACATTCTCCTGCAGAAAGTCTCTTTATGTCCAGGACCTGACTTTTACTTGGCTTAATCAAAGTGGGCTTAAAATGAGTTTTAGTTAATAAGCTGTTTTTATGAATTACTCAAGTAAGTTCTTTGTTGGATGGACCCAAAATAGTACTAGTGTCATGCTGTGCTCCTTTGTCTTGAGTGGCTCTGTGTCAAGATGTCCAGTCTTCTCAATTTTGGAACATGATGCTGCTCATTCCGAAAAGATTAGGAAACCACAGACACAAAGGGGAACAGAGAAAGATAGCGGAGCTTATTTGTAAAATGATGGCAGGTATCGGGTAGGTTTTTTTTTTTTTTTCTTTTTTTTTTTATCCTGTTGTCCTGAGGACTTACTGTGTCACATTAGGACCCTTTTCTAATCTGATCCTCAAGCTGCTGGTGCATTTACAGAACTCCTTTGGTCTCGGGCAGATGACTGATTTGCAGCACTTGGGAAGAGCGGACTGGATGGAACGGTGGTTTTTTAGCAGCATTTCCGCCGGGTAGAACGGACCATATTTGTACTCATAAGTCTGTTATCATATACTTCTTATTCACCTCCCCAGTAGTTTCATGCCTTATGTTCCTATTTGTTCTGAATAAATTTCCCTTCTTAGATATGTAAAGATTGAACTGATCTGCTTCACTGTGTATTTAGGGACACTGTGTTTCCCATTTATCACCTGCTGCTAATCTTTAGCAGTAAAATTGAATTGACATTTGTTAAAGGGTGTTTTGATCTATCTTTGAAAAGGGTAGTAAAGAGTAATTAGTCACAGTAATGGCTTTTTTTTTTCATTTTGTGTGCAAATTTAGGTTGCTGAAACAGATTCTAATGTTATAATGGTGGTAGAGAATTCTTTCTTTAGTTTCATCGTTTGTTTAAACACTCAAAAGCCTGATGAATCCTGATCTCATGGGTTCGTGAGTTCGAGCCCTGCATTGGGCTCTGTGCTGACAGCTCAGAGCCTGGAGCCTGCTTCAGATTCTGTTATCCTCTCTCTTTCTGCCTTCCCCTGCTCATGCTTTGTCTCTTTCTCTCTCTCCCTCTCTTTCTCCAAAATAAACATCAAATATTAAAAAATATATATTTGACGAATTCTTGAAGCGTTTGTAAATTTAGTTTTCAAGGCTAGCCACCTTTCTTCCATTGCTAGCTCCCAAGGCTGCATCAGCTCCATTCCTATGCAGTGCTTTTTCTGTTTTTCCTTTGACCCTGAGGGTGGGCTCAGTCCTGTCAGTAGAAGGACTGTCTACAGCTCTGAGGTTTGGACCACCCACTTGAAATCAGCACTCATGATACAAAGTCAGGGCATTGGCAGGATGACTTTAGACTCCCTGGGTGACCAGGATTAACGTTTCGGTGCCTCTGTGACTAACAGTCAACACAAAGTCCTGGGAGGGAATAAATGTGTGGGAAGTGGACTGCATCAAAGGACAGGTAAGACTTGGGTGCTAAGCTGATAGAAAATGTGTATTTATATGCTGAGCATAAGTGATTTTTCTGGGTCAGGCATCCCATTCTCCCCCTCCGTGGTTCTAAAGCCCCACCAAGAGCAAGCTTCTCTCTTCCCCCATCTCTGCTTCTCGGAGAGTGCTGGCCATCACTCAGCCTCGAACTTCTGTGCTGTCCAATGCATGTACCCTTCAGCCCAGACCTGCCAGCTGCCATAGTCTATGCCTTGGATTCTCCCCGGGCCACCTTCCCTGCCAGTCCGACACCCTTTCTTCCTCAGACCCATCTCCCTTACTACCCTCGCTGTCTTTGTGTCTGTTGTCAAACTTAGGGACCTCTCTCCAGTATCTTTCATAATATGAGCTGTAGGATTTCAGAGCTTTTCTTGCATAGAGGCTCATCTTGGAATTGATAACACTTGGGGACCAGTTCTTGTTTTAGCGGTGGTGGCTTACCATGAGTTTTATGAGATAGTCTTTAATAAGGGTTCTGCTACGTTATTGAACAGAGAGAAAGTTCATTTTGACCAAGTGTTGCAGAGAACTGAAACCTGAGCCTGCAGTTTTACTTGCTTGATTATTGGAAGAGTTTTGCATGACTTGCTTCTGTCTTGATATGTTTCGAAGCTTGTCTCCTGCCGTACCCACAAACATCCTCACCAGGTCTAGCGGGACTCACAGAGTCCAGCCCTGTGTATTTGTGTCCTGATGTTGAGTGAGTTGGTACGGTAGGAGTATTCCCAAAAGGTCCTATGCCTTGATGGCTAGCAGGACAGCAGTGACTGTGTACATATGTCCCTCTAAACCCTAGCCAACCATGTCCCCAGCACAAATTCCCTTTAGATCTCCCAAAGGCCCAGAGTCCACCAGAGCTGCCCTCTGTTCAAGGGAAAGTGTGAAGTCCAAGTGGAAAGACTGCTCTTAACAGATGTCCGTTAAAATATCTTTTGCAAGTTCTAGAAAACCATGTGACCATGTGAACACATTGCTAGACCTCCCTGGACCTTGGAAGGAGCTTGTGCAAGAGAGGTGACCTGATCTTAAGTTCCATACACTTTGTAAGGTGTCTCAGGTGATGTCTTACCTTCCATGGTAGAAGGTCTCCATGTCCTACCTGAGTGCAGTTAGAAGCAGCACCTGCAAGGAACCTTTCCAGTATGCTCGGTATGAATGTCTTTTGTTTCTCCTATTGTAGCAAAGCTGTGGAAAAGAAAAAGATTCCTAGAAGGGAAGCTAAAATGAAAGGGGGCGATAAATAGGGTTCCTAAGAAAACATAAGAGTTCAGATTGCTGAGCCAGGCCGAGCACAGGTATTCAAAACTACTTAATTTTACTGGGTTTCCTGGATTCCACAAAGCACTTCTTTTCACGTTTTAAACATTTTTGGTCAGTATGTGCCTCACAGATGTATATAGGCAAGGTGCAGTGTTTCCCTCTTCCTCTCATCTGAAAAGTTATTTTACTTTATATACTTTATTTTTTTAATTTTAGAGAACATGAGTTGAGTGGAGGTCAGAGAGAAAGACAGAGAAAGAGGGAGAGAATCTTAAGCAGATCCCACTGAAAAGTTATTTTAAAACTAATAATACATGGGCACCTGGGTGGTCAGTCGGTTAAGTGTCCAGCTTTTGATCTCAGCTCAGGCTATGATCTCATGGTTCCTGGGTTCAAGCCCCGACACTGAGGAGCCTGTTGGGAATCTCTCTCTCTCTCTTTCTCTCTCTCTCTCTCTCTCTCACAATAAATAAATAAATAAATAAATAAAAGAACTGATGATACAAATGAAAATGGTGTCTTGCACATAAAGTATTGCTACAAAAAGACTATCGTTCACTATCTTCATCTACTGAAAAAGGAATAATTAAGTGAAAATGGGTTTAATAATACAGGAGAGTTTGAGACCCCAGGAATGCTTTCCTAATGATAATATTAGAACAGTGCATCAAAAGGAGGTATAGAATTTCAGTCTCTGAAGCTGTATAAAACATGACTAAGAGCTTTTCATTTTAAGTATACCAGGAGTTCAATTCTAGCCATGGCTTGGAGTTCTTCCTTTCACTTAAAGACTCAGCATAGAGTGGACTTTCCTATAGCACCTTGTTAGATAAAAATCTCCTTGATTATGTCCCTCATGCAGTGCTGTCATAGTAGTTTATATTATTCATCTCTCACCAGTGCTTTTGCACAGGCATTACTCCTAAGTATCTTCTCCATTTAACACCATTAACCGCCATACCAATGTTGAACGCACTGCCTTCTGATCCAGCGGCCCCAGAACTAGCATAGCACTGTTACTGCAGGGATTGGAACACCAGGGAAATTAATGACTATGGAGCAGTCTCATTCTTCTCTTACCCATTTCTTCAACCACAGTTTCCTAGATGGGCATCCAAGATGTCCCTGTGTTGGGATCAGGAGAGTAGCCCTGGGTTTGTCTTAAAGGAAGATAGCAGCTGGGATATTTGGGGTAGATTTCTCTCCATCCACTGCCAGCACTGATGAATCATTTGTCCTTCTGAGACTTTGCAAAAGTGATGTTGCTGGAATGCGATAGAGTGGTACTTTTTTGGGTATATGATTTAGAGGGTCACTGGGAGGAAAGTCCAAGAGGCTCGTATGAAGTCATGAGTGAGTTGCTTTACAAATGAGAAGACATGTAAAAGTTAGCATGGTTGACATAGAGGTTCATGAAGAATGAGTTTCAATTCTAATTTGGACATGAATAATTCTTTTCTAAAATAAAGTGTTTACAACATAGGGATGTTTGTAGATAAGGCAAAAGGAATTTTAAAAATACATTTAACCACAATTATTTTATGTAATGTATGTTGAAAATATTATTAGTTGATTTTTATTGATTGATTTGATTTATTTCCCTGATGAGTGATGTTGGGTATAATTTTTAGAAAATAGAAATGCATGTTTTTTTTTTTCTTTCAAGATTTCATTTAAATTCAAGTTAGTTAACATATAGTGTAGTATTGGTGTCAGGAGTAGAATTGAGTGATTCATCGCTTACATACAGTACCCAGCACTCATCCCAACAAGTGTCTTCCTTAATGCCCATCACCTGTTTAACCGTCCCCTGCCCCACCTCCCCTCCAACAAACCTTCAGTTTGTTCTCTGTGCTTAAGAGTCTCTTGGGGCACTTGGGTGGCTCAGTCGGTTGAGGATCGGACTCCTGATCTCCACTCAGGTCATGATCTCATGGTTCATGAGTATGAGTGAAATCACATAGTATTTGTCTTTCTCTGACTGACTTATTTTGCTTAGCATGATACCCTCTTGTTCTATCCATGTCTTTGCAAATGGCAAGATTTCTTTCTTTTTTGATGGCTGCGTAATATACCATTGTATGTATATGTGTCTCTGTGTGTGTATATGTGTATACACATACATACTCTATCTTCTTTATCCATTCATCAGTCAGTGGATGTTTGGGCTATTTCCATAGTTTGGCTATCGTTGATAATGCTGCTAAAAACATTGGGGTGCATGTACCCCTTTGAATCTATATTTTTGTATCCTGTGGATAAATACCTAGTAGTATAGTTGGTAGGTCTTAGGGTAGTCCTATCTTTAACTTTTTGAGGTACTTCCATACTGTTTTCCAGAGTTGCATTTTTTTTTTCTGTTTAATTCAGAGTAGGAACCAATTTTTTTTCAATTATTTATTACCCACTTCCTTCTTCAAACAGTGCCAATAATTATGGATCCATAACTGTGGAATATTCTACAAGGGAAGCAACAGTGTGTTCTGAATGCTTTACATCTGTAGGACTTCAGTGTTTCAACATGCTTTGAAAAATTCCATGAGCATATTTGATAATATTGGACAAGACAGGCCTAGTAAGACATTTAAAATGACATGCCATAAAAAGCATAATTTGAGATATGTTTGGTAAAAGGGACCATACAGATACTTTTTTTTTTTTTAATTGAAAGATTCTCAAAGAATCCACTGAAGTCTCCAGACTTAATCCTGGGCAGTGACATGTAACATGTTTTTATCTGCAAAAAGTTTTGCAGGACACCATTGCTCTTAGGAGTTAACGTTAGATGTAACAGTCTCTGTTGACTACCTAGTAATCACATATGGGTCTCCAGGGTTTGAAAATGACTCTTTCCCTTACTTTATGTAGAGCTGGCCATCCAACCTGAATTCCCACACCAGTCCTGCATTTCTTCCAAACTTGGTGTCATGCTTTAATGATCACTTTGAAACGTTTCTGCATTTTCATTCTGCTGTTTTCTCCTACCTTAAAGCACTCCCCGCCATGAGCCCATTTGCCACCTGTGAAAATCATACCTCATTTCAACTTATTTATGCTCTGTATATGCTGCTTTATATTACTGAGAAGCTTTTTGTTAACTTTTTGGAAAACGGGGGCCAGACCAATCCCTGGTTCTCTGAATATACTTTTGCATTCAATAAATGCTCAGTGGACATGAGGGTGGTCTGTATCACAGGTGGACAAATGACCACTTGAAGGCCAAATCTGGCCCATTCCCTGCTTTTGTAAATAAAGTTTTATTGGAACACCACCACACCCAGTTATTTACTTACTGCCTGTGAGTGCTTTTGCACCGAAATAGTGACTTGAGAAGTTGCAGCAGAGACCAGGTGACCAACAAAGTCTAAAATACTTACTGTTCTGGGGCACCTGGGTGGTTCAGTTGGTTAGGCGTCTGACTTCAACTCAGGTCACAATCTTGTGGTTCGTGGGTTCGAGCCCTGCATCAGGCTTTGTGCTCTCAGCTAGTTCAGAGCCTGGAGCCTGCTTCAGATTCTGTGTCTCCCTCTTTCTCTGACCCTCCTCTGCTCTCTCTCTCTCTCCCTCTCTCTCTCCCTCAGGAATAAATAAAAAACATTAAAAAAACATTAAAAAAAATACCATTCAGCCCTCTACCAGAAAAGATTTTCCTTTCTCTGTTCTACGTTTGTAACACTGCAGGCTCTCACAATTGTGTGTCTTAGAAGTTGGAAGTCACAGAAAAAATCAATTAATATGCCTAAGTGAAGTAACTGTGATTACTCTTCATTAATGCATCTGCTTGACTATTATTGTAAGGTTACATATAATTATCATTAACATTATGGAAGTTAAACACATGTTTCAGGGATAGAATACATTTCCAAGTACTCATTCCTTCAATTGGTAAAACAATGTTTGACTAAATCTTACATTACGAATTCTTTTTTTCTGCCTAATAAGGTTGTTTCATTGAAATGGAACAAAGCATGGTAATTACCAAGCTTATATTCCTTCTTTTTAGCTTCTCTCTTTTTAGTGTATTTGCATTGATCTTGTAAAAACATTCTAATCATAGTATAAAATTTGCATCCTTGAAATACGTGTTCTTATGTTAACTCAAAGCATCAGATTTATTTAAATTAATATTTATTAAACATATATGATACTGATTAGAATACCTGTAAAGCAGGTATAAATTCAAACATTCATTCCTTTTTTAAGTCTTTTGTTTTACTTTTAAAATGTTTATTTTGAGAGAGACAGAGAGCAGGGGAGGGGAAGAGAGAGAGAGAGAGTGAGAGAGAAACTCAAGCAGGCTTCATGCTATCAGCATGGAGCCCATCCATGGGATCATGACCTGAACGGAAATCAAGAGTGGGATACTTAATCGGCTGAGCCACCCAGGTGCTCCAACATTCATTCCTAACAAAACTTAGAGCTTTGTACAGAACATTGTGAGTATCTTAAGGATTTGGTCACAGAACAGTAACAAAAAATTAAAGTAATTAAAGTATCAGAAGTAAAGCAGAATCACATTTCATGAAATGAGCAGTTCAGAAGTTTTTGAATTAACATGGAAGGTAAGACTATTAAATCAGATTCACAGGAATCCAGTCTTACGCCTCATCAGCCTTTACAATAATGTTCAAAGACACAAATGGTCCTGAGCCACCACAAAACATGGTGAGGACAGGACTGTGGTCCCACTTCACAGGTCCTCTCTGGCTGCATTGGGATGCTCTGGTCCGGGCTAAGATACAAGTTCTCTAAGCAATGCCTGCGGTACATTAGGATACTGCTTCTATTAGGAAGCATTTCCATTTTGTATTCTGATGGCTAAACACAGTTTATGTGACCTATTTTCCAAGGGGCTGTCCTCCCTAAAGTCAAGGATTCCAGATTTATTTATTTATTTATTATTATTATTAAAAATTTTTGCTTACTGTTTATTTTTGAGAGACAGAGAGCATGAGCAGGGGAGGGGCAGAGAGAGAGGGAGACACAAAATCTGAAGCAAGCTCCAGTCTCTGCACTGTCAGCATAGAGCCCAACGCAGAGCTCCAACTCACAGACTGTGAGATCATGACCTGAGCCGAAGTTGGACACGTAACCATCTGAGCCACCCAGGCACCCCAAAGATTCCAGATTTATTAACCATAACTAATTCTAGACATATTAGGCATATCCTGCTAAAATAATTCCATAGGTAAGGACTCTTCTGCTAATAAACACCTTTAGATTTCTTTGTCAAGAAATCTGACACTAGTTGTTGCATTGACCAGGCTAACTGACCTCTTTCTTCCCTAGGAAGATTTCCACACCCCAGTCCCTCCTACTTTGCAAAGGAAGAAAATGAATTGTAGGCTTACTGTCAACCATGTCTTCCCAGTCTCTTTTCCTAGCCTTACCCACCTCCCCAAAACCCCACCCCTCATCCCTTCACAGAGACTTTGTGCTGTGGAAGGGATAAAAGACCTGAGAGGGAGAAGGGAGGTAGACAATACAACCATGTCAGTTAGCCTGTGTCCTGAGTTTTTCTTTTGTTCTTTTTTTCCTAATGTTTATTGAGATTTGTGGATGTGCTTAAATTGAGTGTAATTCTTGTACCTATGTTTTCAGAATAGGAAGAGAAGTGTCCAAGTGAATCTTCCTGAATCTCAATCCTCATTACATCATTGCTTAGTCAGTATTCCCGTTGCCATTCCATGGGGTATAGCTTAAATATCTTATGTCCCCCTTTAAAGGCAATCCACAGTCTGGTTCCACCTTATTCTTTGCAACTCCCTTGGTTTCAGTTTTCCTAAAGGATCCTCCTTGCCAACAGGTGGAACCACCCTTACCTTCAAGATTCTATCCTTCCTGTACCTTTTGCGGACTGCCTTCTTGCTTGCTTTTCTCACCCAATCTATTTGAATGTAACTCCTCTCTAAACTCCAAATTAAATCTCATGTGTTTTGCCAAACTGTTTCTGGCTATCAGTTTATAGCAGGCTCTTTTCTTTTTATTTAAAAAAATTTTTGAGTAGACACACAATGTTATGTTAATTTCAGGTGTACACATAGTGATTCAACAACCCTATCTGTTATGCTTTGCTCACCACAAATGTATCTACCATCTGTCACCATACAAGGCTGTTACAAAATCATTGGCTGCATTCCCTATGCTGTGCTTTTCATCTGTGCCTTATTTATTCCATAACTGGAGACCTAGTAGGCTCTTTTCTGAAATACTTGTAGTTACTATTTGTGTTTGTTACCTGAAACTTGTTTGTCTTTCTCCCTAATTAGATTGTGAGCTCTAAAGGATGGGTGCTGTCTCAGGTACAGTACTTAGGTACAGTACTGCCAAAATGAGTCTGCATCTACTAGGAGTTGATCTGTGTATTGAGAGACTACTCAAACAATAATAATAATAAAAATATGGGCAGGGTTATACTTTTCAAATTGGTGAGATACTTGTTTTCATTATTTGGTTTTGTTTTTAAAATCAGACCTATCAATCCTGAGTGAGGCTAGTGAAGAGCCAAAAATTAAGTCCTCCATTAAGAGAAACCTCGGGCTGCACGTAGCCCCAGTCCCAGGAAAAGCCTCAGACTGTTCAAGGCTAAAGCCATCCTCAGACCGCCCTCAGTTCAGCTAATCAAAAAGAAAAAATAGAAACATTCCTATAGTCTGAGTCAAGGCTGGAAACTGCAGATACAAACTAGCTCCTTCCGCTTCTGTACCATTGCTTAAGGCTTGAGTTTCAGCCTCCCCGGAACTATCAGGCGGCTGCACGCTGCCCAAGGCCGAAGAAACTGGCCACCACATCACTCCACCACACTACCCTGGCAACACTCAATCAGGAAAGGCCAGCAGCCACCCTCCGCCTTACTGAAGGAGGGGCCTAGGGGAGAGAGAAGTTAACCTGTTAGTCGCCGAACAAGACCCTAGATTCGCTCTATGATTGGCTGAATTCAAAGGTATCCTAAATGTTGTAATTGGATCCCGCCAAAAACCTGATGGCGGGAACCAATCAAATATGGTATATGTTCATATTTAAATATCAACCAATGACAAACCTGTAACCATAGAGATCTCCTGTCCCTCCCCACGACTTGTTTACTCCTGTGTATAAAAAGGCTGCAAAGACTTTGTTCGAGGCCTATCAGCGTCACCGGCAACGAGTGCGCGGAGGTCCGGGTTCGAACCTGCAAATAAACAACCCTTGCCGATTGGCTTTAACTCTGGTCTCTGGTGGTCTGTTTTTGGGGTCTCTCGAACTCTGGGCGTTTCACTAGCACTCAGCAGCACAGTGGGTCAGAGTGAGGACTCTGTAGCCAGTACAGACCCCCAGGGGGCACCAGGATCACACATACCTGATCCTCAGCAAGTCACACAATCTATTCCTCAGTTTCCTCTTCTGTAAAGTGGGGGTATTACTGTATTTACTGCATGTGGTGTTGTGAAAATTAACTGAGTAATGTGTGTAGCTCATAGAACAGAGCCTGGCACACAGTAGAGCTGCTGCTGCTTTTTGCTGCTAAGAGTAGGAAAAGTAGAAAAAGTAAAAGCCAATAGTTTTCCTTTAAATATCCTAAAATAAAAGTCCATCTAAAAGAGGTCATTAAGTTGCTTGGGGGAAGCTAGCTGTGTCCTCAAGGGATGTTGATTATTTGAGGGTGAATTCTGATGCCAGAGGAATTCGTGCTACCTAAATGTAGGAAATCTTCTCAGGGTGCTCTGATTTCCAGATCAGCCATGTTTCCTATAACCAAGACCTTGTGTGACTAGGACAAGTTTTCCCTCTGTTAAGCTATCAGAGCCCAGAGGTGGGAATGAGGGAAATTTCTGATGCTAGCTTGGCTCTTGGAATAATAAGGAGCAATTTCAAAAGAAGTATAAGTACAAAGTAGGATGCCCTCGACTTTTTTTTTTTTTTTTTTAAATCTGTAAAAAGACCTGGTGTAGAGAGTGTTACATAGGGGAAGGAAAGAGGCATGTGGATAATGGACCCATATTCCACTTCAGGTAAGGAGAATTGGTAAGGGAGGGAAGTGTCTCAGAGCTTATAAAATGTAGTTATCCTTCTGTAAACTTCTAAGAATTCAGTAACAGTCACTTTATAAATGCAGAATGTGGAAAGGAGGGTGAGAGATGAGCAGAGTGCACTATCAGGTCAATTAATTCAATGAGACTTTTCTGATTAGTCTTCTAAGAGCCAGATTTTGAAACTGTGACTCTTAGGAATAGAAATGCCTATTAACTAGTGAGATTGAATGTTATTTTTGTGTAGTTGTCAAAGAAACACAGATGAAGTGGTTAAAAGTAAGAAACTGTTTTCCTATCAAATCAACAAATCCAGATAAGATAATGTTCAGTATGAAGGAGATACAGTGTGAGAGGCATTCTGATTATGTGGTTAATGGTGATGTAAATTGATAGAACCTTTAGTTAAAGCATGGTATATGTTTCTAGATATAAAAGAAAAAAACTCCAAAAACCAAAAAACTTGTTTTTCCTTCTAATCAATTTACTCTTCCTGAATCTACCAAAGAAATGGGGGATCATCACACTTGTCAGAATGGCTAAAATCAAAATCACAAGAAACAACCAACTATAAGAAACACAAGAAACAATTAACTATAGCGAACAAACAGATGGTTATCAGAGGGGAGGGGAGGGGGGATGGGAGAAATAGGTGAAGGGGATGGAAAGTTTGCTAATATCGATGAGCACTGAGTAATGTACAGAATGGTTGAATCACTATATTGTACACCTGAAATATAACACTGTTAATTATACTGTAATTAAAGTGAATAAAATTAAAAGAAATGGAGGATCAGATAAATATACATAAGAAAGTCAATTGAATCATCATCTATTATGAAAAATAGGAAATCATCTAAATTTCCACCAATATTAGGATTATTAAATTGTGTGGTAACCATAAGTAGGGCTATTATACAGCTATTAAATTTGGATTGGAGAAGAATATATAGTAAGTTTGTATACATTGGTGATTTAATATTGATTTTTAAATGGTATACTTAGAAAGTGTATATAATTTATATAAAATTATAAGCACAGGCCATGACTATGTGAAAATACAATGAGGGGTTATCTCAATGTGGTTGAATAATGGGTAATTTTAGGTTTCTATATATACATCATTGAATTTTTTAAAAAAACTGTTACTTTTTTTTTTTACTTAAAAATCTTTTAACATTTATTTTATTTTTGAGAGAGAGATAGAGTGTGAGCAGGGGGATGGGCAGAAAGAGAGGGAGACACAGAATCTGAAGCAGGCACTGGGCTCTGAGCTGTCAGCACAGAGCCCAACACAGAGTTTGAACCCACAAATCATGAGATCATGACCGAAGCTGAAGTCAGATGCTTAACTGACTGAACCACCCAGATGCCTTAAAACTGTGTTACTACTTTAATTAGAAAACAAGATTATTAGAAAATGAACAGCTGTTTTCTCATGTCACCTGAGGCCCCCAGTGTAGGGCTCTCTAATGGCCCAATGTCTATGTAATCTAACAAAGGCAATGCCAGCACTAAGTCTAGCCTGTCATGAGACAGGTATTCTATAAATGTTCCTTGATCTAGAATTCATCTCTTGGGAGGTTGGACCCCAATTATTTTGTCTTTCTCTGTCAGCAGCCACAAGAAAATAAAAATAGTAATGTAGAGAGTGTCACCTTTTAAAATATTTTATTTTTAGAGAGAGAATCCTAAGCAGCTTCCATGCTCAGCGTGGAGCCTAATGTGGGGCTCAATCTCATGACCCTAGGATAGTGACCTGAGTCGAAATCAAGAGTCGGATGCCAGACTGATTGAGTCATCTAGGAGCCTCAAGAATGTCACTTTTTTTTTTTGGTTTATTTATTTTGAGAGAGAGAGAGGGAGGGAGAGAGAATGAACATATGTGCACTCATGCGGACAGGAGAGGGGCAGAGAGAGAGAGAGAGAGAGAGAGGGAGAGAGAGAGGTGCAGGAATCTTGATCTCATGAACTGTGAGATCATGCCTTGAACCAAAACTAAGAGTCAGATGCTTAACTGACTGAGCCTCCAAGGTGCCCTGTTTCTTTTCTTTTCTTTTTTTTAAAGCTAAAATTCAGAGGGGGGCAAGATGGCAGAGCAGCATGGAAGTTCTCAGCTTCTCTCATCTCTGAAACATGGCTAGATCAGCACCAAACCATTTTGCACACCTAGGAAATTGATCTTAGTATTAATACAACAATCTGCATAACTTGAGGTGCAGAACTTGGCAGGTATGGGTGCAGAGAGGTGAACTGGGGGAGAGAGAAGCTGCAGAGGGTAGGGAACTGATTTTGTGGAGACAGGACAGAGAAAGGGGGCTTTGTGTAAAGTCTCTCTTCTCCACTAGGCGGCGCTGCTTAGCTTACTGGGGTAGGCCAGTGTGGTGTGCAGGCATGCATATGCGCATGCACAGAAGAGGTGAGAATGGTGTCACCAGCTCCCTGGTTTCTGGCACAGGGACTCTGCACTCTTACCTCCTCACAATCAAGCATCCCTCCTTTGTCTTAGGCTTCTGTCCATTCTCCTCTTCTCCATTGTCGTGTCCAAACTGTCAGCCTGCCAGGTGGTACCTCTCTCCCAAATTTTATCTTGGATGGAGCTGTGTTTCCAAACCCCTCATTTCTGAAGGCCCTGCTGCTTGGACCCACTTGACCCTCTGGGGAAAGGTCTCACTGAGCAATGGGCAGGTGCCAGCTTGCCCCAGAAAGTTTGTGACATTGCACAGTGGCAAAGTTTCAGAGATTATGGCAAATCACAACACACAGCTGGCTCCAGGTTTCACTGCACTCGGGCATCTTTGTCCCAATACCACCAAACATGGCTGTTCTCCAGGGTCTGCTGGGACCTGTGGCTAGGCAATATGGCTTCTGCTAAATGCCCTCCAAGCAGGAGAACCGCTTCTCCCTGTGTGCCCCATGGACCCCTTGGACCTTGCTGCTTGCTCCTGGGGATTCCCCCCTCCCCCCGCANAGAGGCTCAGAGATTATGGCAAATCACAACACACAGCCAGCACCAGGTTTCACTGCACTCTGTCACCTTTTTCCCAGTACCAGCAAATGCGGCTGCTCTCTGGGGCTCACTGGGACTTTTGCTCGTGAGGAGGCCATATAGTCTCTACCAGATGCAGAGAAGCAGCTTCTCCTTGTGTGGTCCATGGACCCCTCAGACCTCGTTGCCTGCCCCTAGGGATTTGCTCCTCACCAGGGCACCAGGTATTGAGCTCCAGAATTTCCACTCTGTGATTCTCTGTTTATAGAATCCTGATGGTATTGAAACCTCCTTTCTCTCCATCAGTGGTATTGGGAGGCAGATTTCTTGTTCAGTCTCTTTTCAGTGTTTCCACTCTTTTTATTTCTTTCCAGCTACTTTCTTTCCTGTACTCTCCTGTACTTTCCTAACAATTATAAACATTTATGCTCCAAACATGGAGCACCCAAATATATACACCAATTAATTGTAAACATAAACTCATGGATAATAATACCATAATAATAGGGGTACTTCAACACCCCATGTACAGCAATGGACATCATCTAGGCAGAAAATCAACAAGGAAGTAATGGCTTTGGATGACACACTGGCTGGATGGACTTGACAGATACATTCAGAAACTTTCATCCTAAAGTAGCAGAATACACATTCGTCTTGGGTAAACATGGAACTTTCTTCTAGAACAGATCAAATACTGGGACACAAATCAGCCCTCAACAAGTACAAAAAGATCAAGATCATACCATGCGTATTTCCAGACCACAATGCTATGAAACTCCAAATCAATCACAAGAAAAAATTTGGAAAGACCACAAATACTTGGAGATTAAAGAACGTCCTGCTAAACAATGAATGAGTTAACCACGAAATTAAAGAGGTAATTAAAAAGTACATGGAAGCCAATGAAAATGATAAGAGGGCACCCCAAAACCTCTGGGATGCAGCAAAGGTGGAAACAAGAGGGAAGTAATTAGAAATCTAGGCCTTCCTAAAGAAGGAAGGTCTCAGATACCCAACCTAATCTTAAAGAGGTGGAAAAAGAACAGCAAATAAAACCCAAAAACTAGCAGAAGGCAGGACATAATAAAGATAAGAGCAGAGATGAATGCTATCGAAACAAAAAAAATAAAACAAAAACAGAAACAAAACAGTAGAACAGATCAATGAAACCAGGAGCTGGTTCTTTGAAAGAATTAACAAAATTGATAAACCCCTAGCCAGATTGATCAAAGAGAAAAAGGAAAGGACCCAAATAAATAAAATGAAGAAAGAAAGAGGAGAGATCAAACCAACACTGCAGAAATACAAACAATAATAGGAAATATTATGAACAATTATATGCCAATAAATTGGGTAAATGGAGACATGGATAAATTTCTAGAAACATAAAAACTACCAAAACTGAAACAGGAAGAAATAGAAAATTTGAGCAGAGTTCTAACCAGTAAAGAAATTGAATCAGTAATCAAAAATCTCCCAAAAAACAAGAGACCAGGGTGGGATGGCTTTCAGGGGAATTCTACCAAACATTTAAGGAAGAGTTAACACCTTTTCTTTTGAAGCCGTTCCCAAAAATAGAAATGGAAGGAAAGCTTCCAAACTCATTCTATTAGGCCAGCATTACCTTGATTCCAAAACCAAAGACCCCACTAAAAAGGAGAACTACAGAGCAATTTCTGTGATCAACATGGATGCAAAAATTCTCAACAAGATACTACCCAACCATACCTAACAATACACTAAAAGAATTATTCATCATGATTGAGTGGGATTTATACCTGGGATGCAGGGCTGGTTCAATATCTGCAAATCAATCAATGTGATACATCACTTTAATAAAAGAAAGGATAAGAACCACAAGATCCTCTCAATAGATGGAGAGAAAGCATTTGACAAAATATAGCATCCTTTCTTGATAAAAACACTCAAAGTAGGGATAGAAGGTTCATAACTCATGATCATTAAAGCCATATATGAAAGACCCACGGCTAATATCATCCTCAATGGGGAAAATCTGAGAGCCTTCTCCCTAAGGTGAGGAACATGACAAGGGTGTTCATTCTCACCACTGTTACACAACATAGTATTGGAAGTCCTAGCCTCAGCAATCAGACCACACAAAGAAATAAAAGGCATCCAAATTAGCAAGGATGAAGTCAAACTTTAACTTTTCACAGATGACATGATACTCTTTGTCAAAAGATTCCATCAAAAAACTGCTAGAACTGATCCATGAATTTAGCAAAGTCACAGGATATATAATGAGTGCACAGAAATCGGTTGCATTTCTATATACCAATAATGAAGTAGCAGAAAGAGAAATCAAAGAATCTATCCCATTTACAATTGCACCAAAAAACCATAAAATACTTAGGAATAAACCTAACCAAAGAGGTGAAAAATCTGTACACTGAAAACTATAGAAAGCTTGTGAAAGAAATTGAAGAAAACACACACACACACAAATGGAAAAATATTCCATGTTCATGGATTGGAAGAACAAATATTGTTAAAATGTTGATATTACCCAAAGAAATCTACATATTCAATGCAAACCCTATGAAAATAGCACCAGCATTCTTCACAGAGCTAGAACAAACAATCTTAAAATTTGTGTGGAACCAGAAAAGACCCCAAATTACCAAAGCAGTCCTGAAAAAGAAAACCAAAGCTGGAGGCATCACAATTCTGGGCTTCAAGACCTATTACAAAGCTGTAATTATCAAGACAGTATGGTACTGGCACAAAAACAGACACTCAGATCAATGGAACAGAATAGAGAACCCAGAAATGGACCCGCAAATGTATGGCCAACTCATCTTTGACAACGCAGGAAAGAATATCCAATGGAATACAGACAGTCTCTTCAGCAAATGGTGCTGGGAAAACTGGACAGCGACATGCAGAAGAATGAACCTGGACCACTTTCCTACACCAGACACAAAAGTAAACTCAAAATGAATGAAAGACCTAAACATAAGGCAGGAAGCCATTAAAATCCTAGAGGAGAAAGGAGGCAAAAACCTCTTTGACCTTAGCTGCAGCAGCTTCTTACTCAACATGTCTCTTGGGACAAGGGAAAGAAAAGCAAAAATGAACTATTGGGACCTCATCAAGATAAAGAGTTTCTGTACAGTGAAGGAAATAATCATCAAAACTAAAAGACAAGTGATGGGATGGTAGAAGATCTTTGCAAATGACACATCAGATTAAAGGTTAGTATCTAAAATCTATAAAGGACTTAACCACATTCAACACCCAAAAACAAATAATCCAGTGAAGAAATGGGCAAAAGACATGAATAGACACTTTTCCAAAGAAGACATTCAGATGTCTAATAGATACATGAAAAAAATGCTCATCATCACTCATCTTCAGGGAAATACAAATCAAAACCCTGATGAGATACCACCTTACCCCTATCAGAATCACTAAACTTAACAACTCAGGCAATGGCAGATGTTGGTGAGGATGCGGAGAAAGAGGAACCCTTTTGCACTGCTGGTGGGAATGCAAACTGGTACAGCCACTCTGGCAAACAGTATGGAGGCTCCTCAATAAATTAAAAATAGGATGACTCTATGACCCAGCAATTGTGCTTGTAGGTATTTATCCAAAGGACACAGGAGTGTTGTTTTGAAGGGGCACATGCACCCCAATGTTTATAGCAGCACTATCGACAATAGCCAAAGTATAGAAAGAGCCCAAATGTCCACTGACTGATGGATAAAGAAGTGGTATAAATATGTGATGGAATATTAATCAGCAATCCTGCCATTTGCAACAATGTGGATGGAACTAGAGTGTATTATGCTAAGTGAAATAAGTCTGTCAGAGAAAGACAAATATCATATGACTTCACTCAAATGTAGAGTTTAATATACAAAACAGAAGAACATAAGGGAAGGGAAGCAAAAATATATAAACAGGGAGGGGAACAAAACACAAGAGATTCTTAAATACAGAGAACAAACTGAGAGTTGCTGGAGGGGTTGGGGGGGATGCACTAAATGGTCAAACAGCATTAAGGAGGACACTTGTTGGGATGAGCACTGGGTCTGATATGTAGGGAATCATTCACTGACTTCTACTCTTGAAATCAGTATTGCAGTATATACTAACTAACTTGGATGTAAATTAAAACAAACAATGAGACTGAAAAGAACAGACGTGTTGGAATACTTTGAAAAGAGGAATGCAATGTTGATAGCAAATTAGACATTAAAAATATAATGCAGTAGAATCTCTAGACAAACAAAAAGCTACATTAAGAAAGGGCTCAAAATAGTGTATCACTTGGTTCTTTAGTCTTTATGATATAAATACTGGTAATTTTTTATAAAAATATTTTTATTTTTTTTTAAATTATTTTATTTTATTTTTCAAATAGTTTATTGTCAAATTAGTTTCCACATAACACTCAGTGCTCATCCCCACATGTGTCCTCCTCCATGCCCATNGGGGTACATGTGCTCCTATGCCTCAGCATTTCTGTATCCCTTGGGTAAATTCCTAGCAGTGCTATTGCTGGGTCCTAGGGGAGTTCTATTGTTAGTTTCCTGAGGAACCTCCACACTGTTTTCCAGAGGGGCTGTACCAGTTTACATTCCCACCAACAGTGTAGGAGGGTGCCCGTTTCTCCACATCCTCGCCAGCATCTAGAGTTCTCTGATTGGCTCATTTTAGCCACTCTGACTGGCGTGAGGTGGTATCTCAGTGTGGTTTTGATGTGTATTTCCCTGATGAGGAGGGATGCTGAGCATCGTTTCATGTGTTTGTTGGCCATCTGGATGTCCTCTATAAAAATATTTTTAAAACTTTACTGGGAAAATGAGAAAGTGAGGTAGAAAAAGTAGGCAGAAGTGCATGTCTGAAACCGACCAACTGAGAAATAATGTAAACAAAATGTTCAGAAATATTAAAGTAACGGCCCAAAAGAAGAGGTAATAGCATTAGAATTGATAAAAATATTTGTCTTTTAAGAGCAGTGGGTTGGGGACTGTTATACTCTTCTAAATATGCAAATTATCAAGCTGACTTGAAAGAGAAAGAAAAAAATAAAGCTAAAATTCAAGGAGGAATTGTGGTCACCATAAGTGGTTTAAGCTAGACTTTGTAGAAAAGAATTAAAAAATTACCAAGAGCAAACATGAATGTAGCTACTGAAAATTTAAAAATGACATGTATTTAGAAATTAATCATCAAACATTTACTGAATGTCTTCTATGTACTTGACACTGTGCTGGGGATCCAAAGAGGAGTCAGATATGGCCCTTGGCCTCAAGTCCCTAGTCTAATAATAAGAGACATATACACGAGGGAGTAATTAGGAGACCATATGGTAAGTCCAGGAGGAGAGGAATGTCTAGGTTGTTATGGTGACCAGAACGAGGACACTAATTGAGGCTAGAGTGAGCAAAAGGAACTCTATCTGGAAAGAGATGATGAAGAGATGATTATTCATTTTTTCTTTATTATTAAAAATTTTTTTTAAAGTAAATTCTCTTCTTGAACACATGACCTGAAATCAAGAGTTGCATGTTCTATGGACTGAGGAAGCCAGGTGCCCCATGATTGTTAAATTTTTGTTTTTTGTTTTTGTTTTTGTTTGGGGGGGGAGAGGAAGAGAGGGAGGGGCAGAGAGAGAGGGAGAGAGAGCATGTTAAGCAGGCTCCACACCCAGCACAGAGCCTGACTTGGGGCTTGATCCCACAACTGTGAGTTCATGACCAGAGCCAAAATCAAGAGTCAGCTACTGACTGAACAATCCAGGTGCCCCTGATTGTTAATTTTAAATCAGTAGGAGTGAGCTAGATAAAGGAGAAAGGGGATGATTATTCCAGAGAGAAGGAAAAGCAAGAGCCAAGGCATGGAGTGAAGACACATCCCCATAGAGAGGGGTGAGGGATGCCAGTTACTGGAGTGTAGACGCAGAGAAGGAGAGGTAGGCATCAGACTGATAATAGAGGCATGGAGCAGATAACAGTGCCCTTAGTGGTATCCTAAGGATATTAGACTTTATTTTCTACTCAGAGGTCATTCAGGGGCTTTAAAGCAGAGAGTCACAATGAGATTTACAAATTAGAAAGACACTCAGCTGTAGTTCTATTTATTTTTTTTTTCCGGGTCTCTATCTGGCTTCGGAATCAAACTGATGCTGGCTTCACAGATGGGTCCGGAAGTTTTCCTTCCATTTCTATTTTTGGAATAGCTTGAGAAGAATGGGCATTAACTCTGATTTAAATGTTTGGTAGAATTCCCCAGGGAAGCCATCTGACCCAGGGCTCTCATTTGTTGGGAGGTTTTGATAACTGATTCGATTTCTTGACTAGTTATGGGTCTGTTCAGATTTTCTATCTCTTCCCATGTGAATTTTGGTAGTGAGTGTGTCTTTAGGAATCTGTCCATTTCTTTTACGGTGTCCAGTTTCTTGGCATATAATTTTTCATAGTATTTGAATGACAGGCCAATATCCTTGATGAATACAGATGTAAAAATACTCAACAAAATAGTTGCAAATCAAATGCAACAGTACATAAAAAGATTTATCCACCATGATCAAGTGGGATTCATTCCTGGGTTACAGGGGTGGTTCAATATTCGCAAGTCAATCAATGTAATACATCACATCAACAAAAGAAAAGATAAAAACCGTATGATCCTGTCAATAGATGCAGAAAAAGCATTTGACAAAATACAGCATCTCTTCTTAATAAAGACTTTCGAGAAAGTCGGGATAGAAGGAACTTACTTAAACATCATCAAAGCCATCTATGAGAAGCCCTCAGCTAACATCATCCTCAACGGGGAAAATCTGAGAGCTTTCTTCCTGAGATCAGGAACACGACAGGGATGTCCACTCTCACCACTGTTACTTAACATAGTGCTGGAAGTCCTAGCGTCAGCCATCAGACAACAAAAGGAAATAAGAGACATCAGAATTGGCAAAGAAGTCAAACTTACAGTTTTCGCAGACGACGTGATACTCTATATAGAAAACCTGACAGACTCCACCAGAAGCCTCCTAAAACTGATCCATGAATTCAGCAAAGTTGCAGGTTACAAAATCAACACACAGACTTCGGTTGCATTTTTGTATACCAACAATGAAGCAACAGAAAGAGAAATGAAGAAACTGATCCCATTCACAATTGCACAAAAAACCATAAAATACCTAGGAATAAACCTAAGCAAGGATACAAGAGATCTGTATGATGAAAACTATAGAAAACTTATGAAGGAAATTGAAGAAGACACAAAGAAATGGAAAAACATTCCATGCTCATGGATNATTCCTAGCAGTGCTATTGCTGGGTCCTAGGGGAGTTCTATTGTTAGTTTCCTGAGGAACCTCCACACTGTTTTCCAGAGGGGCTGTACCAGTTTACATTCCCACCAACAGTGTAGGAGGGTGCCCGTTTCTCCACATCCTCGCCAGCATCTAGAGTTCTCTGATTGGCTCATTTTAGCCACTCTGACTGGCGTGAGGTGGTATCTCAGTGTGGTTTTGATGTGTATTTCCCTGATGAGGAGGGATGCTGAGCATCGTTTCATGTGTTTGTTGGCCATCTGGATGTCCTCTATAAAAATATTTTTAAAACTTTACTGGGAAAATGAGAAAGTGAGGTAGAAAAAGTAGGCAGAAGTGCATGTCTGAAACCGACCAACTGAGAAATAATGTAAACAAAATGTTCAGAAATATTAAAGTAACGGCCCAAAAGAAGAGGTAATAGCATTAGAATTGATAAAAATATTTGTCTTTTAAGAGCAGTGGGTTGGGGACTGTTATACTCTTCTAAATATGCAAATTATCAAGCTGACTTGAAAGAGAAAGAAAAAAATAAAGCTAAAATTCAAGGAGGAATTGTGGTCACCATAAGTGGTTTAAGCTAGACTTTGTAGAAAAGAATTAAAAAATTACCAAGAGCAAACATGAATGTAGCTACTGAAAATTTAAAAATGACATGTATTTAGAAATTAATCATCAAACATTTACTGAATGTCTTCTATGTACTTGACACTGTGCTGGGGATCCAAAGAGGAGTCAGATATGGCCCTTGGCCTCAAGTCCCTAGTCTAATAATAAGAGACATATACACGAGGGAGTAATTAGGAGACCATATGGTAAGTCCAGGAGGAGAGGAATGTCTAGGTTGTTATGGTGACCAGAACGAGGACACTAATTGAGGCTAGAGTGAGCAAAAGGAACTCTATCTGGAAAGAGATGATGAAGAGATGATTATTCATTTTTTCTTTATTATTAAAAATTTTTTTTAAAGTAAATTCTCTTCTTGAACACATGACCTGAAATCAAGAGTTGCATGTTCTATGGACTGAGGAAGCCAGGTGCCCCATGATTGTTAAATTTTTGTTTTTTGTTTTTGTTTTTGTTTGGGGGGGGAGAGGAAGAGAGGGAGGGGCAGAGAGAGAGGGAGAGAGAGCATGTTAAGCAGGCTCCACACCCAGCACAGAGCCTGACTTGGGGCTTGATCCCACAACTGTGAGTTCATGACCAGAGCCAAAATCAAGAGTCAGCTACTGACTGAACAATCCAGGTGCCCCTGATTGTTAATTTTAAATCAGTAGGAGTGAGCTAGATAAAGGAGAAAGGGGATGATTATTCCAGAGAGAAGGAAAAGCAAGAGCCAAGGCATGGAGTGAAGACACATCCCCATAGAGAGGGGTGAGGGATGCCAGTTACTGGAGTGTAGACGCAGAGAAGGAGAGGTAGGCATCAGACTGATAATAGAGGCATGGAGCAGATAACAGTGCCCTTAGTGGTATCCTAAGGATATTAGACTTTATTTTCTACTCAGAGGTCATTCAGGGGCTTTAAAGCAGAGAGTCACAATGAGATTTACAAATTAGAAAGACACTCAGCTGTAGTTCTATTTATTTTTTTTTTCCGGGTCTCTATCTGGCTTCGGAATCAAACTGATGCTGGCTTCACAGATGGGTCCGGAAGTTTTCCTTCCATTTCTATTTTTGGAATAGCTTGAGAAGAATGGGCATTAACTCTGATTTAAATGTTTGGTAGAATTCCCCAGGGAAGCCATCTGACCCAGGGCTCTCATTTGTTGGGAGGTTTTGATAACTGATTCGATTTCTTGACTAGTTATGGGTCTGTTCAGATTTTCTATCTCTTCCCATGTGAATTTTGGTAGTGAGTGTGTCTTTAGGAATCTGTCCATTTCTTTTACGGTGTCCAGTTTCTTGGCATATAATTTTTCATAGTATTTGAATGACAGGCCAATATCCTTGATGAATACAGATGTAAAAATACTCAACAAAATAGTTGCAAATCAAATGCAACAGTACATAAAAAGATTTATCCACCATGATCAAGTGGGATTCATTCCTGGGTTACAGGGGTGGTTCAATATTCGCAAGTCAATCAATGTAATACATCACATCAACAAAAGAAAAGATAAAAACCGTATGATCCTGTCAATAGATGCAGAAAAAGCATTTGACAAAATACAGCATCTCTTCTTAATAAAGACCTTCGAGAAAGTCGGGATAGAAGGAACTTACTTAAACATCATCAAAGCCATCTATGAGAAGCCCTCAGCTAACATCATCCTCAACGGGGAAAATCTGAGAGCTTTCTCCCTGAGATCAGGAACACGACAGGGATGTCCACTCTCACCACTGTTACTTAACATAGTGCTGGAAGTCCTAGCATCAGCCATCAGACAACAAAAGGAAATAAGAGACATCAGAATTGGCAAAGAAGTCAAACTTACAGTTTTCGCAGACGACGTGATACTCTATATAGAAAACCTGACAGACTCCACCAGAAGCCTCCTAAAACTGATCCATGAATTCAGCAAAGTTGCAGGTTACAAAATCAACACACAGACTTCGGTTGCATTTTTGTATACCAACAATGAAGCAACAGAAAGAGAAATGAAGAAACTGATCCCATTCACAATTGCACAAAAAACCATAAAATACCTAGGAATAAACCTAAGCAAGGATACAAGAGATCTGTATGATGAAAACTATAGAAAACTTATGAAGGAAATTGAAGAAGACACAAAGAAATGGAAAAACATTCCATGCTCATGGATTGGAAGAATAAATACTGTTAAAATGTCATTACTACCCAAAGCAATCTACACATTCAATGTAATTCCAATCAAAATTGCACCAGCATACTTCTCAAAACTAGAACAAACTATCCTAAAATTTGTATGGAACCACAAAAGACCCCGAATAACGAAAATAATATTGAAGAAGAAAACCAAAATGGGAGGCATCACCATCCCAGACTTTAGCCTCTACTACAAAGTTGTCATCATCAGGACACTATGGTATTGGCACAAAATAGACCAATGGAACAGACACATAGACCAATGGAACAGAATAGAGAACTCGGAATTGGACCCACAAATGTATGGCCAACTAATCTTTGACAAAGCAGGAAATAGTATCCAATGGAAAAAGACAGCCTTTTTAACAGATGGTGTTGGGAGAATTGGACAGCAACATGCAGAAGAATGAAACTAGATCACACATGTGTATGTCTCACACCATACAAAAAATAAACTCAAAATGTATAAAGGACCTGAAGTGAGACAGGAAACCATCAAAACCCTAGAGGAGAAAGCAGGAAACAACCTCCTTGACCTCAACTGCAGCAATTTCTTACTTGAAACCTCCCCTAAGGCAAGGGAATCAAGAGCAAAAATGAACTAGTGGGACTTCATCAAGATAAAAAGCTTCTGCACTGTAAGGGAAACAATCCATAAAACTAATAGGCAACTGACGGAATGGGAAAAGATAGTTGCAAATGACATATCAGATAACGGGCTAGTACCCAGAATATACAAAGAACTCACCAAATTCCACATCCAAAAAACAAACAATCCAGTGAAGAAATGGGCAGAAGGCATGAACAGACACTTCTCCAAAGAGGACATCCAGATGGCCAACAGACATATGAAGCGTCCCTCCTCATCAGGGAAATACAAATCAAAACCACACTGAAATACCACCTCACGCCGTTCAGAGTGGCTAAAATGAACAAGACAGGAGACTATAGATGCTGGCGAGGATGTGGAGAAATGGACACCCTCCTACACTGTTGGTGGGAATGTAAGCTAGTGCAGCCCCTCTGGAAGAGGGTGGAGATTCCTCAAAAAATTAGCGATAGAATTCCCAATGAGCCAGCAATAACACTGCTAGGAGTTTACCCAGGGGATCCAGGAGTGCTGATGCATAGGGGCACATTGTCCCCCAATGTTCATAGCAGCACTCTCCACAATAGCCAAAACATGGAAAGAGCCTAAGTGTCCATCAACGGACTAATGGATCAAGAAGATGTGGTTTATCTATACCATGGAATACTACATGGCAATGAGAAAGAATGACATCTGGCCATGTGTAGCAACGTGAATAGAACTTGAGGGGGTTATGCTGAGTGAAATAAGTCAGGCAGAGAAAGACAAATACCATATGCTTCCACTTATAGGAGGATTAGGAGGAACTTAACAGAGGACCATGGGGGAGGAGAAGGGGAAAAATAGTTGCGGAGAGGGAGGGAGGCAAACCATGAGAGAATCTTGAATACTGAGAACAAACTGAGGACTGATGGGCAGGGGGAGGAGAGGGGAAGGGGGATGATGGGCATGGAGGAGGGCACTTGTGAGAATGAGCACTTGGGTGTTACATGGAAACCAACTTGACAGTAAACTATGAAAGAGAGAAAAAAAAAAAAGGAAGACACTCGGCTGGAACGTAAGGCATGTGGCTTATAGGTTTGAGTCTAAAGGGAGGAAGAGCAACCAGTTCATGGCTGTTGCAGGAGCTGACCTAAAACTTGAAGGGAACAAGACAGGGAGAAGGACAAAGACTGATAGCAGGATTGATAAAAGTAGGAAAGTAAATCAGGTATGTTTTAACACCACTTTGTTAAAAGAAATTTTTTTTCTGCGTCATAGAGAGAAAAGGCACATGACTGTAAGAACCTTGTTAAAACTCTAACATCAATGATGTTAATAGTGATTCTTTTTAGGTTGTAGGAATTCAGGAACCAATGCCTTTATTTCTCCGTGAATTTTGCTTTGAACGTGGATTACTTTTATAATCAGAAGGAGCATGTCCTTTTATGAACAGTAGGAGAAAGATAAAAGAGAGTACTGGGGTTAAATAAGTTGGGTTTGGGGATGAGATTGCTATAGAAAGGAATACCATAAAGTATTGACAGAAAATAAATGAACTAAGGCAATCACAGAGGGACCAATACTATTTGATTCCACTCATATAAGATATCTAGAGTAATCAAGCTCAGACAGTAATAGAATGGTGCTCGCCAGGGCTGGGGGTGGGGGGAAGTGGGGAGCTGTTTAATGCATATGGAGTTTCAATTTTGCAAAAAGAAAAAATTCTGGTTGCACAATACTGGGTGTATACTAAACTCTTATGGACTGTACGTTTGAAATTGGTTAAGATGGCAAATTTGTTATGTCTATTTTACCATAATTTTTTTTTTTACAAATAGTTTATTGTCAAATTAGTTTCCACATAACACTCAGTGCTCATCCCCACAAGTGTCCTCCTCCATGTCCATCCCCCCCTTCCCCCCACATCCATCAGTCCTCAGTTTTTGTCAGCATTCAAGAGTCTCTCATGGTTTGCCTCTCTCCCTTTCCCCCACCATTTCCGCCCTTCTTCTCCCCCTTGTTCCTCCGTCAAGTTCCTCCTAATCCTCCTATACGTGCAAACATANCCATAATTTTTAAAAATGTAGGACAGGGAGGGCACCCGGTGGCTCAGTTAAGCATCCGAGTTTGGCTCAGGTCATGATCTCACGGTTTGTGGGTTCGAACCCTGCGTTGGGCTCTGTGCTGACAGCTAGCTCAGAGCCTGCGATCCTGCTTCAGATTCTGTGTCTCCCTCTCTCTGACCCTCCCCTGCTCATGCTCTCTCTCTCCCCCTCCCCCTCTCTCAGAAATGAATAAAAATATTTTAAAAAATTAAAAAAAATGTAGGACACGGGTGCCTGGGTGGCTCAGTCAGTTAGGCATCCAACTTTTGCTCAGATAATGATCTCGCAGGTTCATGGATTTGAGTCCCCTCATTGAGATTCTCTCTCTTCTCCTCCCTCTCTGCCCCTTCCCTCCTCACTTTCTCTCTCCCTCAAAATAAATAAACTTAAAAAACTTAAAAGGACAAATCTCCATTTTATGGTTATCTTTGGAATCTTGCTGCATATATATAAGCAGAGATCCATCATGAATCCAAGGGGTAGGGTTTTGCTGGTCAGGTAGAAAGGTAGTTGGGAGTGCTGGTAAGAGAGACTTACATGGTCAGTTAGTTCTGGAATAGAGGATGGATAGGGAATGAATAAGAGGTTAGAAGGGATCCTTGAAGAGTAGATATGTTGGGAAGATCCTGAGTTTGGAAGCAGAGATGAGTTTGTAATCAGAGAATAGGAAACAGAAGTTTAAATATATTCTGTGGAAGTGATACTTAGTTATATTCATTGTAATATATATTTATTGTAATTCTCCTGTTAGAAAAGAAACTCTTTAGAGACTGATTGGGATTATTCATCTTTGTCCTTTGTAATAGTGGAGGGAATGAGACTAAATACCTAAATATACTCAATAAAATTCTTTATCAGTTGAAGAATGTGTGTATATTGAGTCTCACATACTTGGAAGTTGCAGCCCACCCACTGAAAATGCTTTTTGCTTGCCCGTCTTTTCCTTCTGTGGTCTTACTCAGAGGCACAGATTGCTGAGGTGTTTGCCAAGTAGGCTCAGAATTCATATGGTCCATTCCTGGCCCTTCTTGTTTTCTCTCAAAGGGGAGTTGGTATTCCCCTGAGTTTTAGAAAAAATACTGTAGATGTTGACTGCATCCTGTAGCTTCTGACTTAATTAATGGCTTTTGGGTAGGACTTGGGCATTTCTACTTTAAGCAAGCTCCTAGTGTGCTTCTTATACACTACTGCATGGGAAATACCAATTTTGTCTTTCTAAGATCAGAATGACCTTACTGTATTTACCTTTGCTATGTAATACTACCATTACCCAATGTTGCTAGACATAGTTAAAACTGTATAAGAGATACCCAGAGAAGTTTGGAGTAGAGTCTCGAATTGATTTACTAATTTTGCTAAGAAATTTATTGTCAGCAGGATACTAATATGGGTCTTTTTTCTAAAAAATGCAAACAAAAGCAGAGGTATGTGCAATTTCATGTGCTAGATGAGAAGTCAATAGCATTAACCGCCCTTTAAAAGTGTAGATTAGTTTCCTCCACCTTGAGGAAATGGTTAGTCATTTGAAACTGCGTAATTTATAATAAAAGTTTAATTATGAAAAGGATGTTGTAATTTAAAAGACTGTGAAGACATAACATGCTTCATTAAATTTTGTGAAATGCTTTGTTTTTCTTTGACGCAAATTATAGCAATGTTCAGCCTGTGTTGTCTAAATTATTTAATAAACAAGATGTAGAAAAAAGTTGCTAGATTTATATCATCATTTTGATTTTACAAGTACAGAGTAGGAGCCAAATGAGCTTCAACTTTATGGTCATTTAAAAGAAAGTTCAAGAAGCTTTAAAAATTGATTGTTTTCCAGGCCTGCCAATAGCATTTGCTTTTATTTTCTTAGATATGTGTAAAAATTTGCTTTTATGTCAGAAAGCTTAAAATGAAACATATTCTTTTTGTTGTTGTTGCATGATTTTATTATAAAATAACATACAGGTACAGAAAACCACACCAAACAAATTTATAGCTTAAAGAAGGCAAATACCCTTGTAATTACCACCTGTGTCAGTAAAACGTCGTATCTTCAGGTCCTTCTTTGTACCATCCCTATTAGCCACTGTCCTGAGTTTGTGGTAATTATTTCCTGTGTTGTAAAAAATAGTTTTATCATGTAAATGTAGCTCTAGATACTGTAGGTTAGCTAATTGGAAAAAAAAGTTGATCTGTTTTTAAAATCTTTTTTTTTTAAATGTTTTATTTATTTCTAGGAGAGAGAGAGAGAGAGACAGCATGAGCAGGGGAGGGTCAGAGAGAGAGGGAGTCACAGACTGAAACAGGCTCCAGGCTCTGAGCTGGCAGTCAGCACAGAGCCCGACGCGGGGCTCGAACCCACGAACCGCGATATCATGACCTAAGCGAAAGTCGGACGCTTAACCGACTAAGCCAGCCAGGCGCCCCTAAAATCTTTTAATCTAGGACAACACTGTTCCGTAATGGGAGCCACATATGCCATTTCAAATTTTCTACTAGTTACAATATAAAAATTAAAACAAGTCTAGTTAATATTAACATTTTAAAATTTTTATTTTTTTGTTTCATGTTTTTATTTCTGAGAGAGAGCATGAGCAGGGGAGGGTCAGAGAGAGAGAGAGAGACACACACAGAATGTGAAGCAGGCTCCAGGCTCTGAGCTGTCACCACAGAGCCCAACGCGGGGCTTGAACTCAGGAACCGTGAGATCATAACCTGAGCCGCAGTCGGATGCTCAACCAACTGAGCCACCCAGGCGCCCCAATACTAACATATTTTATTTAACTAAATATATCCAAAATGTTACTGGTTCGGCATGTAATTAATATCAAAATCGTTGAGATATTTTACATTCTTTTTCCTGGGAGGGGTACTGTTTGAAATCTGGTGTGTGTTTCAACTTAGAGCAGATCTCAAAGTACACCACCTTTGGCCAGCTGGAAGCCCCTTTTAGCTGGTGCCTGTATACTTGTGACTGGTGCCATCTTTTCTTTCTTTCTGCTCTTGTACCTGCCCTGTCCGAACCCCAGAATCAGCCATTTCTCTCAGGAGCCCTGGTCCCCTTTAAAGTGAGTGGTTTAACAAACTAAGATATGGGTGCTAGGTATGTGCATTGCTTCTGGGGTGCCTTTGCTAGGAGGTCAAAGCTAGGGAGCACATGTATGTGTATGTACATATATGCGTAGACTGGTATATACACATGTAAGCACGCGCACAGTGGCATGTATATATCTCCACATACTTTTTAAAATATGGTAATCATGCGTTCACACCAGTACTTACAATTCCAGTCTATCTCCACAAGTTTCTTTCTTGCCGTCTCCTCTTCCACACATATTTGTATGTTCCTCCTTTCACAGTGAGAACCCTGGACCTCAGCAGTGTAATTCACCTGGTAGAGTTTCCAAACTGCTTCTCTCACTTACCACTGCAAAAAACAAACTTCCTGGGAAGAGTTGAGGATTTATTTGCTCTTTTCACCCACAATTCAGAGTATAGAGTCGCCTGTGCCATTTATAAATTTCTTGAATTAGTTCTTCCTCCCTTCCCCTTTAGTATGGTTATGGTATTCACTTGAAATCCAATGAGTATGTTTGTTTCCTTTCCAGTGTTAGGTATTTCCTCCCCTACCCACCATTACTGATTTAATTATATGTATAACATTTCCATCTTCCAAAAGATGAAACTATGTAAGAGGTACCCAGAGAAGTCTCCCTCCCTTCTATATCTCTTCCACTTTGCTTCCTCCACCCCTTGTAGGTAACTTCTATAACTGTTTTCTTGCTTATCTTTCATACATTTCATGTTATCTTGATGGGCATTTACATGCTTTCTTTTTTTCCCTTCCTTCTCACATAGTATATCCAGAATAGGAAAATCTATAGAGACAGAAAGTGCATATGTGGTTGCCTGGGGCTGGGAGATCGGGGGCAAATGAGGAGTGCCTGTTGATAGGTGCAGGGTTTCTTTCTGGGATGATGAAACTGTTCTGAAACTGTGGTAATGGCCACACAACTCTAAAACGATTGAATTGTTAAGTTTAAATAGCATGTGCATTATATCTTAATAAAGATGTTTTTTTATACCTAAATTTGATGTTTGTTTATTTTTGAGAGAGAGACAGAGTGTGAGTGGGGGAAGGGGCAGAAAGGGAGGGAGACACAGAATCTGAAGCAGACTCCAGGCTCTGGGCTGTCAGCACAGAGCCCGAACTCATAAACTGTGAGATCGTGACCTTAGCCAAAGTCTGACATCCAACTGACCGAGCCACCCAGGTGCCCCAGAGGTTGTGTTTCTTTAAAGGTAGCATGTTCTTTGTACTTTTTTTGCACTTTGCTTATTTTACCTTCAACCAGATCTCCTGGGAATCACTTCACATCAGTTCACAGAGATCTTTACTATTTCAATTTTTTTTAATGTTTTTTATTTGTTTCTAGGAGAGAGAAAGACAGCGTGAGCAGGGGAGGGTCAGAGAGAGAGGGAGTCACAGACTCTGAAACAGGCTCCAGGCTCTGAGCTGGCAGTCAGCACAGAGCCCGACGCAGGGCTCGAACCCACGAACTGCGAGATCATGACCTAAGTGAAAGTCGGACGCTTAACCGACTAAGCCACCCAGGCGCCCCAGGTCTTTACTATTTCAAATAGCTACTTGGTACTCTGTTGTGTGTACATAGTTTTTTTCAGCTATTCTCCTGTTCTTGGACATTTAGGTGGCTTTTAGTCTTCTTCAGTGATAAGGTACTGCAGGGAATAAATACATGCTCATGCTATTGGAGGCTTGTCTTCAGAGTACATCCCTAGAAACAAGAGCAAAGGGAAAATGCATATGCAGTTACTAGATAATGCCAGTTCTTCGTATTTTTTTTCCATTACTTTAAAAAATACACTTTGCAGTTTGGAATAATTTTAGACTTACAGAAGCATTGCAGAGATAGTACAGAGAATTAGTGTGTACCCTTCAGCCAGCTTCCCTGAATGTTAACATCTTATATAACCCTTATCTGTTTGTCAAAACTAAGAAATTAACATTATAGATTTCACTAGGACTTTACCAAATTTTCCACTAACATCCCTCCCTTTTTGATTATTGTGTTAAGAAAACACTGTGAGATATACCCTCTTAACAATGTTTTTGTTAACTATATAGTTATATCGTCATACAGCAAATCTAGAACTTTCTGATCTTGCATGACTGAGACTCTATACCTGTTGAGAGGCAACTCCCGCATTTCCTTCTTCCTCCGAGTCCCTGGCACTCACCATTCTAAGTTTGCACTACTTTTATGCTTATGACTGCATTTGGTCAGTCACAGCTAATTTATAAGCTAATGGCCAGTTCTTTATTGAGCCTGTTCCATTTTGCATTCCCACCCACAGTGAATGAATGTGTCTTCCCATAACCTTTCCAACAGACTTTATTATGAAGCTTTCTAATCTTAGCCAATATGATGGTTGGAAATTTGCCAAATGATGGCTAGTATCTCATTGTGATTGAAATTTGCATTTCCCTTGTAAGTCGAGTATCTTTTCTTATTTTATTTTTTCTTAAATAGTTCATTGTCAAGTTGGTTTCCGTATAACACCCAGTGCTCATCCCAACAAGTGCCCTCCTCCATGCTCATCACTCTCCTTCCTCTTTTCATATTTTAAAGGCTGTCTTTGTAATCTTTTTGTGAATTGTCTTTTCATGGTTTTTTTTTTTTTTTTGCTTATTTTTTTGTAGGATTTTTACTCTTGTTCTTCCTCCATTTTAAACAGCTCTTTGCATATTAGAGGTATTAACCTTTTATTTCTGTTGTATGTTATAAATACTTTCTCTGTCTGTTTTGCATATATAGAAGTTTTAATTTTATCTATTCATCTTAATCCCCTTTATTTATTTCACCTTTCCCCTGCCCCATCCATCTCCTCTCTGACAACTAGTGGTTTGTTCTCTGTATTTAAGAGTCTGGTTTTTGTTGTTGTTGTTTGTTTGTTTGTTTGTCTCTCTTTCTTTCTTCATTTGCTTTGTTTTTTAAATTCCACCTATGAAAAACATTGTATGGTATTTGTCTTTCTCTGACTTTACACTTAGCATTATACTCTCTGGGTCCATACATGTTTTGCAAATGGCAAGAGCTCATTCTTTTTTATGGCTGTATAATATTCCACTGTGTATATATACCACATCTTCTTTGTCTATTCATCTCTTTATGGGCACTTGGACCTCTTCTATATGCTGTTGTAAATGATACTGTAATAAACATAGGGGTGCACATATCTTTTTGAAATAGTGTTTTCATTTTCTTTGGGTAAATGCCCAGTAGTGGAATTACTGGATCATATGGCCATTCTATTTTTAAGTTTTTGAGGAGCCTCCATACTGTTTTCCATGGTGGCTGCACCAGTTTGTGTTCCTGCCAACAGTGTATGAGGGTTCCTTTTTCTCCACATCCTCACCAACACTTCATGTCTTGTGTTTTTGATTTTAGCCATTCTGATAGGTATGAGGTGATATCTCTTTGTGGTTTTGATGTGAATTTCCCTGATGATCAGTGATGTTGAGCATCTTTTCATGTCTGTTGGCCTTCTGTTTGTATTCTTCGGAAAAACGTCTATTCAGGCTGTCTGCCCATTTTTAAATCAGATTATTTGGGTTTTGGTTTTTTTTTTTGGTATTGAGTTAAGTTCTTGATGTATTTTGGATATTAACCTCTTTCTTATTAGATATATCAGTTGAAAATATCTTCTCCCTAAGGGGGGAAATGGTGGGGGAAAGGGAGAGAGGCAAACCATGAGAGACTCTTGAATGCTGACAAAAACTGAGGACTGATGGATGTGGGGGGGAGGAGGGATGGGCATGGAGGAGGGCACTTGTGGGGATGAGCACTGAGTGTTATGTGGAAACTAATTTGACAATAAATAAACTATTTGTAAAAAAAAAAAAAAATCTTCTCCCTTCAGTACATTACCTTTCTGTTTTGTCAATGGTTTCCTTCACTGTGCAAAAGCTTTTGGTGTAGTCCTAAGAGTTTAATTTTGCTGTTGTTTCCCTTGCCTTAGGAGAGCTAGAAAAATATTTATCCAAAAAGCTTTTTTTAATGTAGCCAAATTATCAATCTTTTTTTTGTATCTGGATTTGATTTTTTTAATGTTTATTTTTGAGAGAGAGAGACAGACAGATAGAGCTTGAGTGGAGGAGGGGCACAGAGAGAGGGAGACAAGCTGAAACAGGCTCCAGGCTCTGAGCTGTCAGCACAAAACCCTATGTGGGGCTTAAACTCATGAACCATGAGATCATGACCTGAGCCGAAATCAGATGCTTAACCCACTGAGCCACCCAGGGGCCTCTAATTCTTTTTTCTCTTTCCTTTTTTTTTTTTTTTTTTAAGTAGGCTCCACACCCAGCTTGGAGCCCAATGTGGGGCTTGAACTCATAACCCTGAGATAAAGACCCAAATTGAGATCAAGAGCAGGATGCCCAACTGACTGAGTTACCCAGGCACCCCTGGACTTTAAATCATAGCTAGAAAGCCTTTCTCTGTATTCATGCTATAGAGGGATTCACCTACATTTTCTTCTAGAACTTGTTTCATATTTTACATTTAAATGTTTGATGTTTTGGAGTTTATTCCCCTGTACAGGTTGAGGAATTGATTTAATCTTTTTTCCAGATAACTATTCAGTGGTACCAATCCTGTTTGTTATAAAGTCTGTCTTTGCCTCAGTGGTTTGAGGTATCTTCCTATCATATGCTAAATATGCGTCTAGCAATATTGGCATCGATATTCCCATCAGCATCACTGTATGCATATGGCATGCACTGTTTTAATCAAAGAGGCTTTTAAATGTGTTTTGATTCTTCTCCTGGCTCTTTAGAGTGTGTTCTTAGCTCTTCTTTTGTGTTTATTGTTATATTAGAACTTTGTAAAGAACCACTCTACCACAATTATAAAAGAGCTCAATCCTGTCTCGGGGGAATTTCATTAAATACGTACAATAACTTCAGGAGAGCAGACATTCGCCTTCCCACTACTTGTCTCTAAGTGTAATTCCCTTCCCCTCCTTCCTACTCTTTGTGCTGCTGTTTATTTCTACATACGCTAATGCACCCCGCCTGACAATGTTGTTATTTTTGCCTTAAATATCAGTTGTCTTGTCAGAAGAGAGAAGAAAAATGGTCTTTTACATCTGTTCATATATTCACCATTTCCAGTGCTCTTCACTGATTTTTGTGGATCTGAGTTTGTATCTGGTACCCTTGCGTGATTTTGACTTGTCCTTACCGAGAGCAAGGGCTACCTTTCATTTCAAGCCTGCTTTCGTGTCCTTGCCTTGTTTCCGATCTTATGAGGAAAGCACTGAAGAAAACTGGGACTGATTATATTTGTGATCATTTCTTATGACTCATTGGGCTGATTTTCAGCTTTATAAGAAGTGCATAATCTTTAATGAGTGAAGGTAATTTGTAGAGGAGGGAGTTACTGAATTAGATCTCATCCCAGGATCACCATGCTTGCCATTCTGCATATTGCTAGTCACCCCACCATGAGGCTTAGGAGATACTGCAGATAATTTTAATATTAGACTAAGCAAAACATAATTAGGAATGTAAATCTGCCCAAAGCCCCTTATGTTCTGTAATGTGCTGTTCAGTCCCAAATTAATGATGTTTTGGTCGGCTGTATTATCTTCTTCATTAATAGAAAATTGTAGTGTTGACTCCTTGAGAATTAGTATTATTTGGGACCTGTAAGACTATTTCTACTCTCTTTAAAACCAATCCATTTAAAAGTTTAACATTTGGTTTCAGCCTTTAAAGTAGGCATGGCTGCTGGGTTTAAGTTAAGCCTCTTTATTTTTTTTCTCCTATGTTATGTATATGGTAATCTCTAAACCATTATATCCAGTCAGTCTATAAATAGGTGCTAGATTAATTTTTACTACTGCATTTTAGAAGGTTCTCACCAAAAATGGACTTTAGTCACTAGCCTATAGGGAATCCTTTTCTTTCCTTCAGCCATCAGTGGGAGTGTGGTACACATGAGTGTCGCATGTCACTTGTCTGGTTGTGATGATTGATTTGTTCAATTAGCAGTGAAAGACAAGCTTATCCCTTGAAAGAGAACATGAGAGAGCTAAGATTAGCAGAGCTAAGCATTTCAAATGGGCAGAACTTCAACTAAGGTGCCCTCTTAGAGAGAGATTAGATTACATGTTGATGGAAATACACACTTGGTAATGTTTTATATTGTACTTTTGCCCTTTTACCAAGAACTGCCCTTATCATTATAGATAAGAATTTTGTAAGGATCTCATTTAGATGCCCATGTTTAAATAACTTGTTCTGTGAATATTTTACGTTTCTCCAAACTTTTTTTAAAAAGAGCTTTTTTAAAGTAAACCTAATTCTTATGATTACTGCTCCATAATTGAGAATTTTTTAATAGGAAGCAAGACCCACCACACTACACAGGACACCTTATAACTATGGTCAGTTAAATTTGTAAGTGGTAAACAGGGTAAGAGGACACTGTTATGGTGTCTCTTCTAAAAGACGAGCATGTGTCCCTTCACTCAAACTTAACAATAGGTATTTGAATTAGATAGTGTAAAACCTTGGTTTAGAAACGAAGCTAAAAGGGATTACTGAATTTAATTCAGGTCACAGAGCCTCTGGCTTGTGGAGCTGAGTCTGAAACACGTTTCTTTGATTTCTATTACTTCATACTGCTTTCAAAGACCCACACAGTTTACAGAGTGCTGGGAACATAGAGGTGGCACAAATCTTTCTTGAAACCTAGAGTTTCTTCTCTTTCCCCTCATCAAAACCAGTTCTTGAAAGATCCAACATAAAAATAGTGAACTGACTTGCATTTCAGCTCATCTTTGTCTTGTGTCTTTCTGTCTGTCTCTGTACCTCTCTGGATACATACCTGAGAAGGAGCAAAGGAGCTACGTGCATCTCTAGCTAGTTGTCAGCCTTTAAGTAACAGGAAGCTTGCTAAGATCATCCTTAACTGCTCTTCCAATTTTCTGTAATTTATAACCATAAGATGTCCATCTTTTCATATTGCCAGTTAGATGAATATGCAATGACGTTTCCGTGTTTAAATAATATATGCCTTTATTTTCAGAGCTCTGTATTACTGACCTTTGTGTTTAGTTCTTTAACTGTCTCAATTTATGGCTCAGAAATGCTGCTTTTAAAACTCTTGCCCTGAGGATGCCTTAGGTTTCAAATGTAGTTTATGCTTTTAACAAAGGGGCGCCTGGGTGGCTTAGTCGGTTAAGCGTCCGACTTTCGCTTAGGTCATGATATCGCGGTTCGTGGGTTCGAGCCCCGCGTCGGGCTCTGTGCTGACTGCCAGCTTGGAGCCTGGAGCCTATTTCAGTCTGTGACTCCCTCTCTCTCTGACCCTCCCCTGCTCACGCTGTCTCTCTCTCTCTCTCTCTCCTAGAAATAAATAAAACATAAAAAAAAAATTAAAAAAAAAGTTGCTCTCCCATGTGGTCTTGGTGTACCAAATAAAACATATATCACTCTCTTTTTAAAATATTTTAAACATTTTTATTTATTTTTGAGAGAGAGAGAGTGAGAGCACAAGTGCACAAGCAGGGGAAGGGCAGAGAGGGAGACAGAATTTGAAACTGTCTGAGCTGTCAGCACAGAGCGCGACGCGGGGCTCAAACTCATGAGCTGTGAGATCATGACCTGAGCTGAAGTCAGATGCTTAACCAACTGAGCCACCCAAGTTGCCCCTAAAATGTGTATCTCTTTTCCAGGCATTGCATCATTTCTGAACGTCACTTTGAATGAAAGGCATATAGTGCTGTGCGAAAAGATCTGTAAAATAGTTTATCATTTAAATGTATCTCATCAAAAAGAAAACAGGGGCTCCTTGGTGGCTCAGGCGGTTAAGCATCCAACTCTTGATCTCGTCTTGGGTCATGATCTCTGGTCAGTGAGTTGGAGCCTCAGTTGGGCTCCGCCCTGACAGCATAAAGCCTGCTTGGAATTTTCTCTCTCTCTCTCTGCCCCTCTGCTACTGGTGTGCACATGCACTCTCTCTTTCTCTCAAAATAAACATTAAAGAAAAAAAAATCAAAGGCATAGATGAAAATAGCTGGGGATGCTGTTAGTATTTTTGTGCGGGTTCTGGCTCTTCACCCTTGTTCCTCAAGAGGCGTGAACTCTGGCTTTTGCCCGCTGCCCTCATGGCGCTGTCTAGTCAGCAGAGCACGTTTTAACCATGTACTGTGCCTGATGCCTAACATGGCAGTGGCTCAGGGGTGATTTCGAGGCTGGGACCAGGGTTTGTCCCGAGAAGAGTAAGGAACCTTTATTTCAAATTTGGAAATATCTCTGAAGGGAGATTTTCATGTGTTAGAGCAGCTCAGTTTTTGGAACTGTTCTGTTTCTGCTCCTCCCCTGACTCCGTGTTGAGTCATGATGGTTCATTGGTTTAAAGCTGCTCCTTCTCCCAAAGAGCTCAGAACAACTTCAGTGGGAAAATGCTGCTCTTGGTGTCTGCCCAAGAGTGGGCAAGTGGAGAGCTGAAGTGAAGACAGCGGGTAGGGACAGTGGTATGAGCGGGTCTCCTCCTGCCTGGTTAGGGAGGCTGTTCCTGTCTAGACCCCAGAACACTCCATCTTTTCAGGTCTGTCTCCTGAGGAGTAAAGTCCCTGGGCCATCTGTAGAATGTTCTTATTATTCCAGCCTCACCAGTATGTTCGGTTAGGCACATCTCCTCCTGGCCCAGTGAGTAAGGCCCCCTTGAGTGAGTTGGGCATTTAAGAGACACATTCTCTCTCTGTGACCTATTATTTAGATTTCTCTTTTGTTCTTTCTTGCTGGTGATTTCTGAGTAGACACTTTAATGATTGTCCAGCAAAGTTCACAGCCACCTCACAGCTTCCCACCTCGACTGTTTTAACACTCCCTCTAGCTCCCTGCTGACAGATCTCAGAGAAAGGAAAGGGATGTGTGCCTTCCACAGATGCCAAGGCGACCCCTGAAAGAGAATCATTCTAACGGCAGATATTTTTAATGCTAAGAAAAAACCATCCTAGATAAATGTGTTTATAATTTTGTATACCTGATAAGATTACAGTAATTTTAGTCATTCTAAAATTGTTTTCATTTGAAAGGTGAAATACTTAGATGATTTAAAAAATCGTTTTAAATGTTTATTTGTTTTTTGAGAGAGACAGAATGTGAGCAGGGGAGGGGCAGAGAGAGAGGGAGACACAAAATTTGAAGGAGGCTCCACGCTCTGAGCTGTCAGCACAGAGCCTGATGTGGGGCTTGAACTCACAAACTGTGAGATCGTGACCTGAGCCAAAGTTGGACGCTTAACCGACTGAGCCACCCAGGTGTGTCAATACTTAGATGATTTTTAATTGGTGGCTTAACAAGGGTAGGAATACAGCCGACACTTTTATCATTGCACCAAAGTTTTTTTTTTTCCTTCTAAAGCCAATTCCAAGGAACAGTGTGCTGGTAGTGTGTACAATTGAGAAGCTCTTACTTTATATACCATAATTTTGTATTTTATAGCAAGCATTATTGTTAACGGGAGGAAAAGATTGCTGCTTTCTTGTTCAGACCTTGAACTGGTAACTTAACAGTATTTATCCATGTTACTGCTAGTGCCTTAATGGCATAAATAGTAAAAGATCACTTTATAATCACAAATGGGCGGGTTTCACATGAAGTTTTATGTTTTGGGTTTTTTTTCCCCCTCTGCATATTTTAATTTTGTCTTTCTCTCTGAATTGCCAGCCTAGTACCTAGCTTTCTTCCTCCAAGGTAGTAAGCACAAAATGTCTCCTTTCTTCTTGGGTGTGAAAGTAAAGATATTTCTGCTGTTTGCTTTCCTGAGAACGCTGGGATTCTGCACAATTGCACACTAAAGAACAGAAAATAGGGGTGGAAGCAGCTCTCCAGAGCCTCTGCAACTTTATAACCAGATTACTCACAAACTCAGCACCTAGAAAATAACTAGTACTTGGGGAGATCATTTGAGGGACAGCCCAGGCATGTACTCTGAGTGGCAGAAGGCTGCCACAGAGGATATTAGAAATGTACAAAACACTTTGGTCTCTGAAGCAGCTTCAGAATTCAGCAAGAATTATGTGGGGGAAGGTAGTCGTGCTTCAGATCTCCGACGTTATCCCCCCAGACCCACAGACCACTGCAGTCCACACCAGCCTCTCTCCTCCCCCTCAGCAGCCCTCTGTGTGAACCAAGATGCAGACCTCTCATGTTTGTCCGCTAACTGGATTATTTGTCTTAACATAAAAAAAATGATTGGTACACAGTGGCCAAAGATGGAAACATTCTAAAACCCATTCATCCATGAATGAATGGATTAAATAACATGTGGTATAGACATACAAAGGAATATTATTCAGCTTCAAAAGGAAGGAGCTTCTAACATGTGCTACAAGATGAGCCCTGGAGACATGATGCTAAGTGGAATAAGCCAGTCACAAAAAAGAACAAATACTGTATAATTCCATGTATATGAGTTACATAGAGTAGTCAATTTCCTGGAGGCAGAAAGTAGAATGGGGGTTTCTGTTTGATGGGTCCACAGTTTTGGCATGGGAAGGTAGAAAGTTCTGGATGTAGATGGTGGTGAAGGTTGCCAGATGATGTGAATATACTTAATACCATTGAACTATACACTTAAGCATGATTAAACACATTTTTTGTGATATATTTTACCACAAGAATCATTTTTGTGGTGTATTTTGCCACAGAAAAATTTTAAGTTGATTTGTAAAGTGTACATTGTAGAAGGGGAAGAAGTCGTTTATCTGCTGTGTTGCAGATATTTCTCCCACACTGTCATTTGTTTTTCGACTCCACAGTTTTTGACACTACACTTTTTTTCTTTACACAAATAGTTTATTGTCAAGTTGGTTTCCACATAACACCCAGTGCTCATCCCCACAAATGCCCTCCTCCATGCCTATCTCCCCCCGACCCCCCCACACCCATCAGTCCTCAGTTCTCAGCATTCAAGAGTCTCTCATGGTTTGCCTCTCTCCCCCTCCCCCGCTATTTTCCCCCTTCTTCTCCCCCATGGTCCTCCGTTAAGTTCCTCCTAATCCTCCTTAACGTGCAAACATATGATATTTGTCCTTCTCTGCCCGACTTATTTCGCTCAGCCTAACAGCCTCAAGGTCCATCCATGTTGCTACACATGGCCAGATTTCATTCTTTCTCATTGCCATGTAGTATTCCATCGTATAGATAAACCATATCTTCTTGATCCATTCGTCCGTTGATGGACCCTTAGGCTCTTTCCATGTTTTGGCTATTGTGGAGAGTGCTGCTATGAACATTGGGGTACATGACACTACAGACACTTTATATTTTATGGAGTTATATTCATTTTGTAGTATGTAAAAAAAGGTCTTCCTCACCTCCAAGGTTGTAAAAGAAAATCTATGTTTTCTTCTAGCACATATACTTTTTTTTTTTTTTTAATGTTCAAGTCTGCTCCATATAGAGTTCATTTTGGTGTTGGGAATTCTGTGGTTTAGGACAGTGGCAGGGATATTACCAGGGCTTTATTATTTTTGAGGATTGTTAGGACTTTAGAAAAGCAACCTTTGCTTTCTGAGTCTTAAGAGGTGCTGAATTTTAACTTGTATGGTTTTTGGAATGGAGAGGTGAGGGGATAAGAGACGTNCAATCTATGTTTTCTTCTAGCACATATACTTTTTTTTTTTTTTAATGTTCAAGTCTGCTCCATATAGAGTTCATTTTGGTGTTGGGAATTCTGTGGTTTAGGACAGTGGCAGGGATATTACCAGGGCTTTATTATTTTTGAGGATTGTTAGGACTTTAGAAAAGCAACCTTTGCTTTCTGAGTCTTAAGAGGTGCTGAATTTTAACTTGTATGGTTTTTGGAATGGAGAGGTGAGGGGATAAGAGACGTGAACTCTGTGCTACTTGTTAAATTATGAGGACTTTCATAACATGCTGGCGTAAACAAGGTTACATTTCCTTCCTTTTTGACAAGCTGACTTAGCTTTTTTTTTTTTATGTGAAAAACATCAAGCAGAGAGAAGGTTGACAAAGTCCCTTAAGTGACAACATCTAATTTGTAAAGCATAGTCCAGGGGTGCATGGGTGACCCAGTTGGTTGAGTGTCCTACTTCAGCTCAGGTCGCGATTTCATGGTTCATGAGTTTAACCCTGCGTTGGGCTCTGTGCTGAAAGCTCAGAGTGTGGAGCCTGCTTCAGAATCTGTCTCCCTTTCTCTATGCCCTTCCCCCACTTGTACTCTGTCTCTTTTTCTCTGTNTATCAGATAAAGGGCTAGTATCAAACATCTATAAAGAACTCACCAAACTCTGCACGGGTCCAGCCTCTGCAAGCCAGGGTCGACCCGGAGAGTGAGGGTTGGAGTCGGTGATGAAGACTTGGAGTCAGCCTCTTCAGGTGGACTGCCCAAATTTATTTTTCAGCTTAGGGTTTTTATATAGCAAATCTAAATAATCATGCTTAAACATTATATTTTTAAAAAGTAGTCATGGGACTTAACATTTCTAAGTTTTCTTGGCAACAGTGATTTCATGGTACATGATTTCCACTTAAACCAATAAAATTTAACCAGGTAGTCATAACAAAGTTCTACATATTCTTTACTACGTATGCCAGGGTATCTAAGGATAAGTGAAGCATATTTCCAGAATACATGAGAACACAGTGCCCTTTAATTGTTTAAATTCAGTGGGCATGGAAAAACAGGATATACTTGTACCCCCGGTTATAGCTAATAGACTCTCACAACCCCTTACTAAGAAAGAACAATGTCAACATTTATCACAGATGACATATGGAAATGTTTTACGTGGATCAACTAGAATTTGGTCTCTGCATTTACCGACCTCATTCTTTGGCCAGAACAATCATAAGTTGCCTTACAGGCTTGAGTTCAGCAGGCAAATATTTCTCTAACGCTTTTCCGGGAAAGTCCTCCTCACTGATTAAGTCTTGTTTTTGTCTCTGCTTATGGCATAATATGTATTCTTACTGGCAATTAGACCCATACAAGGAAAATGAATTATAGGTCTCTTATAGACCCCATGTGTACCGGACTGTCTCCAATTTTGCTAATTGCTACAATATTCATTAGACAACAACTGATTGAGGGGGTGGACATGATATTTATGTATATTCCTTTTCGGTGGAAGAGGGGGAGCTTTGGGCAATTCTGGTTTCATATTAATCCTAGAATAGACTAACAGCAGAAGTGAAAGTAAAAGGCACAAACTAAGCAGAGAAGAATTCTTCAGGGGGTTCTTCTGACAGCCTTGCAGTCTTTTCCCACAGGTTTTTCCCTGGGCCTTTCCATCAGGGATGACCTGTGCAGTTTCAGTCTCTGGCANAGATGTTGAGAAATGGGCACCCTCCTAACATTGTTGGTTAGAATGTAAACTGGTGCAGCCCCTCTGGAAAACAGTGTGGAGGTTCCTCAAAAAATTAACAATAGAACTCCCCNTGCCGAGAACAAACTGAGGGCTGATGCGGTGGGGGGGAGGGGAAGAGCAGTGATGGGAATGGAGAAGGGCACTTGTGGGGATGAGCACTGGGTGTTATATGGAAACCAACTTGATAATAAACTATTTAAAAGAAAAAAAAGTAAAGAAAACATAATGCAGTTCGGAAGCAAAATCACTGACATTGGTACCCAGGCTTTCCTCTGAAATATTACCGAGGTGTGTCGTGTTTGCCAGCTGCCGGTGGCTGCCCTTCTGGCTTCATTTTCCATCTTTTGAGGTCTCTTCTCAGAGGAGAGGCCTGGTGAATTTAGTGCCTCGCAGGTGTCAGCCAAGAGCTGGACGGGCAGGGATGTGTCCTGGTGGCATCTGCAATATTGTGACTCTAGATCAGAAGTGGCCTGGATGTCAAAATGGGAAGGCACTCCAAGTCCATAATCATTTTTCTTTTCATCCATGGTTTGGTAGAAAAGGCTGTGGACAGCGACAAGAAGAACTGAATCCTAATCCCTGCTCTACCGCTCACTAGTTGTTTGACACTGGGAAATCAGCTAACCAATCCGGGCCTCACTTTTTGTGGCTGTAAAATGAGGCAGTTGGATCAGATACTCTGAAGCCCCCCAGATTCCTCCAACAGTCCGTGGGGCGCGCTGGCACGGAGAACTTGTGCGTCCTGTGTGTGCGTCCATTCATCATCAGTGTTTGTGTTGCTGCCCTGCTCACCCTCCCCCATAATGCAGACACAGAGCCCGGGTACACACATGCTTTCTGACCGAGCGGTCCAGCGAAACTTGGACCTATCCTTAGGGAACTGAGTGGCTTTACGTTTGCGCTTTGTCATTTCCTCTTGGTTTGGGCACTGTGTTAATAAAATCACATTTAACAACTTACTATAGGTCTTCACGAACATAGAGAGAGTCATATATAAGAAGTGCCGAGAATCTAGACCTACGTATAAAGAAAGTGTACTAGAAATATAGGAAAGAGAACATGCTAAATAATGCACTAAATATAAAGAAGGGTGTTGTTTCCCTGAGGTCAGTGTGTTTGGTTGGATTGGATCCAGGAATGAATTTTATTTTCTTTTTCCTGACTTTGAAAGAAAGTATTCCTGGAGGAGGTAAGTTAGGATCTGACACTGAGTGATGGGTAAGTTGTGCGGGTGGTACTACAGAAGTTTACTTAACACTGAATTCATGTCAGACACTGGGTAGGTGTTTTGCATATTATTTCATTCTGGAAATAGCCCTACAGAAAGAGTGTTACTATCTTCATCTCTCCAATGAGAAAACGGAGGCCCAGAGAGTTTGGGTAACCTCCTCAGGGTTTCACAGCAAATAAGCAATGAAAAGCAGTGCTCTCTGACCTCAGGGCCAATGGTTTTTATATATAGCATGCTGTTTTTCATTCTTTTAGAATCACTGAAAATATACAGTCTTAATATTATAACATGTTTTTCCTAAATGTGTCTTTTTACATAGGATCCTATCTGTACTTTGAGGAAATTTATAGTTCATAAGGTTATCTAATGCCAAAAATATGTGAAATTAAGTGGATCATGACACTGTATCAATCAAGGTCTTAGTCATAAGTAACTGATAAGAAGTTATAGTTATTAGAAACTGACTTAGGCTAATTTAAGCAGAAAAGGAATGCATTAGAAATGCATTGGGTTGGGTGCCTGGATGACTCAGTTGGTTAAGCATCTGACTTTGGCTTAGCTCATGAATTTGAGCTCAGCATCGGCTCTGTGCTGACAGCTCAGAGTCTGGAGCCTACTTTGGATTCTGTCTCCATCTCTCTGTCCCTCCCCCACTCACTCTCTGTCTCTGTCTCTTTAATATAAAAAATAGAAATAAAAAAATTAAAAAAAAATACATTGGGTTGCTCACCACCTCTCTGGAGCATCTGAGGACCAGGTTCAAGCTCAAGGGCTGGGAGCAGGCCTCCCATTCTGTTGAAGAGCTGACAACATGAGGGCTTGCTGCTGGTGCTCTGCCCAGGACACTGCAGCTTGTACCAACCCCTCCAAAGTTACCGACTTTGAGAAGTCTGTAAGTATAGTTGTTCCCATCCAATGCTAATGATGGAATTTGCATGCTCCCTTGTTCTTGTCATTGGTTTTTGACTCAAACACTAGGCGTGAGTAATCATGATCAACATGGCCCTTTTTTTTTCATGCCCATGTCCTAGAGCAAGAAATTTGGTAAGGGAATATTTGCCATTTTCTCTTTGATACCAGGAAGAGAACTCTACTTCATAAGGAAGGGGGTTCAGATCGGGTGGCCAGGAGAATGACAAATGACTCCAGTAGGTGACAGTTGTATTAGCAATTCTGGGAGGTTGTTGGGGGCAAATTGATCGTCAAACTATAAGACAGAATGCTAAAGATAAACACGTAAGATTAAGGCAGGAATTATTTTACCTAAAGTATAAAAGCAAGCAAAATTTGGGCTTAAAGAAAGTAAAATGATCTTGACTGATGAATAGAAAAATAAAATGTTATCAATATGTCCGTACAATAGAGTATCTGGCAATAGGAAGAAGTGAAGTACTGGTGCATATCCCAGTATAGATGAACCTTGAAAACATTATGGTAAGTCACCAAAGAAGCCAGTCACAAAAGACCACATAAGGTTTGATTCCATTTATGGGAAATCTCCAGACTAGGCAAATCCACAGAGACAAAAAAAAAGTAGATTAGTGTTTGCCTTGGGCTTGGGGGGTAGGGAGGAAATAGACTACTAACAGGTACAGGTTTCCTTTGAGGATGGTGAAATGTTCTCATATCGATTGTGGCAAGGGTTGCACAACTGTGTGAGGATATACTAAAAACCATTGAAATGTCTAGTATAAGCAAGTGAATGGTATGGTATGTGAATTATATCTCAGTAAAGCTGTCATTAAAGAAAGAACATGAAACAGGAATAATTTAGGAAATAAGGCTGTCAATTAAGGGTAGGAAAGTCACCAAAAATGTAAGTCGTGGCTTACCTTACATGGCCTCTATTTACTTTTTGAAATCTAGTTCAAGGTATAACACTGAGACTCATTCTAGCCCCATCATCTGGAAATCTCTGTGAGGGAGGAAGGAGAGATGTCTCACGGTTCCTGCTGATGGAGAAATGGTAGGCTTGTCACTGGTAATGAATAGTTGGCTGGTATTGCCATTTATGAAACTGAACAATTAAGGAGTTAGAATTTGATTTAAACTTGTTAACTATAGCTGAATGTCAGGTTTTAGACCTTAAGGAAATTATACTGTGATTGAAAGAAATATGACACCATTATGATATTTTAATTGACTTATCTGGCTGGCTCTTCACTCATGTTTTGTATTTAAAATAAAAAAAAAATTGTTTTCCAGAAACTCTATCCACTTTTCTACACTAGAGTTGTTGAAATGTCAGACAGTTGAGAACATGTAGGCACAATGTAGCTTTGTGGGAGAGGTGACCTTCTAGATCCCAAAGGGTTTCAAGGACTCATTTCTGTAGAGCAATTAAAATTGCATAGTCCTAGAAAAGGGCTTTAGAAGAAAAGGAGGAAAGGTTCTTAAATACATACCCAGATGCTAGGATGAGAATACATGCAGTAATCGTGACCTTGGCATTCTCGCTGTAAATTTCTGCACAGTTGCTGTCAGTTACATTCTCTATTCTGTGTACTTGTTTGCACATGACTTTCTTCTTGTATGTGAAAAATAACCGAAGTATAGTTCAAGGATCTTCAGCTTTGTAACCTGAAAGAATGAGTTGGTTTGTACTCTGGGAACACTTTTTGGGGGGAAGAACAATGACCAAGATGAAGAGAATAGTTTCTCTACAAATTAGAAATTTTAGTAACTTTGTACACTAGCTTGCAAGTTAACAATAGAAAAGACCTTTACTGGAGGAGTAAAAATAAACACTTTGAATTAATGTTGCATTTTCCAGAGGGAACTATATTTCAGCACATGAATGAAACAGATTAAACACAGTAGCAAGATATTTGGGCCCCTCTAGCTTTTTCTATTTTGATATTCTATGTTTCCTGAATCAGTAATTGCTACCTGGGTGATGTGAACAGTCCAAGGAACTACATTTGAAAAGCCCCCTGTCATATCATGGGAACCTCTCCACTGTGTTACCTGAGCGGGGCTGAGAAAAGAGGGCTGTTATTACCATTGTTACCCTCTCAGTGGCCATAAAATATCTACTGAATGAAGTGTGGCCTCCTTATTTTGTTATCTGACAACTGCTGCCTGGTTCCCACCTACCTTTGCAATGTATCACGCATAGAGCTAATGCTTTCATCCAGTTGGCCTCTTCCCTGATTATCATCTGTTCCTGCCTCTGTCTTATAACATTGTAGCATTTCTTCTCTTTGCTGAGGATTCTCTACCCTTATTTCCCATCATGTCTCTTGGTTTAAATCATACTCTTCCATCCAGGACCACTTCAAATACTATTTTCTAAATGACATGAAGTCCCTCTTGTAAGCCCTCTAGAGCTTCAGAACTATAGCATTTTCTACTTCTTTTGGTGCTGTCCTGTTTCTGCCTTGTTTCATAGCCTTTTTTGTGTTACGGATTGAATTCTGTCCCCTCGAAAGATATATTCAAGTCTTAACAACCCCAATACTTGTGAATACGACTTTATTTTTAAATAAGGTCTTTGCATATATAATCAAGTTAAGATGAGATCCTACTGGATTAGAGTGGACCCTAATCCACTGACTGGCATCCTTTAAAGAAGAGGGAAATTTGGATAGAGACAAAGCAGAGAGCGAGAGAGGAGGAAGATGTTCATGTGACCACAGAGGTGAGATTGGAGCGGAGATTGGAGCGATGCAGCTGTTAGGTGGGGGATACTAGGAACTGCCCACAGCACCAGCAGCTAGAGAGAGAGGTCAGGAAGAATCCCCTCCTGGGGCCTCCAGAGCTAGTACAGCCCTGCAGCACTTCAATATTGAACTCTTAGCCTTGAGAACTGTGAGAGAATAAGTGTCTGGGTTTTTTTTTTTTTTTTTTTTTAATGTTTGTTTATTTTTGAGAGAGAGACTGAGAGGCAGAGTGTGAGCCGGGGAGGGGCAGAGAGAGAGGGAGATACAGAATCTAAAGCAGGCTCCAGGCTCTGAGCTGTCAGCACAGAGCTCCACGCAGGGCTCGATTCTGGAGATCATGACCTGAGCTGAAGTCGGATGCTTAACTGACTGAGCCACCCAGGCACCCCAAATGTCTGTCGTTGTAAGCCACTCAGAGTGTGGGAGTTTGTTAAGGCAAGCCTAGGAAACTGATACAGTGAGTGTATCTAACCTATATTGCTGCTGCCTCCGCCGCCCCTGCCCATTATGCTGTAACTTGGTTAAAAGTTTGGGATGTACTTTGCTCGTTATTATCTCTTCAGCATTGACAGATTCATTCAGCTATGTTTTTTCTTTAGAAACAAGTTCCTATTTTTTGGGGCACTTGGGTGACTCGGTTGGGTGTCCGACTGTGGCTCAGGTCATGATCCCATGGCTGTGAGTTTGAGCCTCATGTCGGGCTCTGTGCTGAGAGGTCAGAGCCTGGAGCCTGCTTCAGATTCTGTCTCCATCTTTCTCTCTGCACCTCCCACCTCGTGCTCTGTCTTTCTCTCAAAAAAATAAATAAGCATTAAAACAAGTTTAAAACAAGTTCCTGTTTCTGAGATATAATTTGTATATAGTAAAATTTACCCTTTTGAGTCATACAGTTTTTAGAAATGTGTAGTCTGTGGCCACCACCACAATACCAAGATACAGTACTTTTCCCATCAACCCAGAAACGTTCCTTGGAACCCATTGCAGTCCCCTCTCCTTTCTCACAGCCCCTGGCCACCACTGATTGGTGGGTTTTGCCATTTTCAGAATGTCCTATCAGTGGAATCTTATAGCATGTAGCCTTTTGTGTCTGGCTTCTTTCACAGTGCATAATGCATTTGAGATTCATCTATGCTCTTGTATCAGTATGCTCCCTTTTATTGCTCATCAAGCTAATTTTTATTGAGTGTTGTTATGCGCTATCTGTTGTGCAGATGCTCTGCAGACACAGTAATGAATAAAGTGGGCACTGTCTCTACCCTCTTGGGGTTTGTGGATCAGACAAGTACACAAAGAAGAATATCGTTAGTGCCATAATGGTGAAAGTGCCGTGTATCATGGGAGCAGAGGAAGAATATTTAACTCACATTTGAAGGATCATGGAAGCTTCCCAGGGGACCTGCCGCTGAACTTGAGACCTGAGGATGAGTGATTAAGCTGCCGTCAGATGATGGGAGGGGTGAATGCACACTGGTACCAGCTCAGGAGAGTTGATTGTTAAAAACTCAGGAGATTGGCAAGCTGGTTGTTGAACCATTGACAGCTTGACATTGATCATAGTGGGAGTATTTACAGCACTGATATTGTTAAATACCTCAAATTGGGAAGTTGTTTTTCTTCTTTAGAGACTTTCCCTTCACACCACATTGGATGCACGAGCATTATAGCCAGCGGAGATTGTTAACTGTGAAAGCAAGAAGGAGCTTGATGTTTCTGCAGAACTGAAATAAAATCAGTAGAGTTTAAGGGTGCAGTGTTGAGGGGAGAACTGACGGCTGGAGAATTAGGTGGCAGCAGATTGTATTGGGGGATGTAAGCCGTATTAATAAGCCATGATGTCGTTTTCTTATTTTAATATCTGTGTCAGTTCTGGCTTGGTTTCAATCGATTGATTATTCTCACTAGGGAGTATTATCCTCTTCTTTGCATGCCAGGAAGTTTTTGATTGTACATCAGAAACTGCGAGTTTTACCTTGTTGAATGTTTCATATTTTTGTATTCCTGTAAATCTCGGGTAGTTTTGTTCTGGGATGCAGGTTAGTTTTACTTGGACATGGTTTCCTCATTTTGCTCATTTGTTTAAGATGGTTTGCGTGGCACCAGAGCAATGTTCAGTGTAGAGTTAATTATTCCTACTGTTGGAGCCAAGACCCTTTGAACTCTCTACTGGCTGCCCCATGAATTATTAAGTTTTCTAGTCTGACTGGTGGGAACAAGCACAGTTCATTGGCCCTGTACTCCAACAGGTTCCTGTAAATTCTGGGTCATTCTTTTCTTGGCCTTGAACAGTTCCACACACGTTTGCAGTGATCATACTCTGGTCAACACTTGAGGGAGACCCTCTCGAGGTCCTCAGAGTTCTCTCTCTCTCAAGCACCCTGCTCCCTGCAATTCTCTCCTGAAGACTCTATTTACCTGATTCCCCTGGATTCTTAGTTCCATGTTCTAATTTCAGGGAGTCTGCCTGACTCTGCCTAGATCCCCCTAGATTTTTCTGTGTTTCAGGTGGAGGATAAGTTGGGTCCCTGGTGTTGCTGCAGAACTGAAATAAAATCAGTATTAAATAAATCAGTAAAATCATTGATTTTATTATAGCGAAGTAGTAGCTAAATCAATCAATAAAATCATTGGCTGGACCTAATATCAGTGGAGGGCAATTAAAGAGAGGTTTACATGGGGGCTGGTGGGATCAGATTTGCTTTTTGAAAACATCAATTTGAATGTAATATAGAAACAGATCGAGGGCGCCTGGGTGTCTCAGTCAGTTAAGTGTCAGACTTTGGCGCAGGTCATGAGCCAGGTGTTGGGCTTCATGTTGACAGCTTGGAGCCTGGAGACTACTTGGGATTCTGTGTCTCTCTCTCTGCCCCTCCCCTGCTCATGCTCTGTCTCTCTTGCTCTCAAAAATAAACAAACATTAAAAAAATTAAAGAAAAGAAACATTATTTTGCTTACCTGTTGGAATTGCTGGGGGCCTGAAAAAACAAACAAACAGCTTTAGAGTGAGGTAAACCAGCTACAGTGGTACTACAATAATTCAATTAAGAGACTGTGGTAACTGGTGGCTCAGTCAGTTAAGGTCTACTTTGGCTCAGGCCCGGATCTTCCGGTTGGTGAGCTCTAGCCCTGCATTGAGGTCTGTGCTGACAGCTCAGAGCCTGGAGCCTACTTCGGATTCTGTGTCTCCCTCTTGCTCTACCTCCCCCCTCTCTTGTGTTCTGTTTCTCTTTCTCTCTCTCAAAACTAAATATTTAAACAAATTTAAAAAAAGAGATAGTGGTGACTGAAGCCAGAGAATGGTCAATATGGATTAACAACAAGGTAGTTATGTGAGAAGTATCTGTGAGGTAGAAAATGTGAACCAAACAGGAACAGTAACAATGGAAAATAAGTAGGTTAAGTTCAGAAACAACAAATCTATTAAAACTCGGGTCTGATTAATAATATAAAAGATATTGCACACTACAGAGGCAGAGTAAGTATGAATTCAGAGAGAAAGCCCACCAGAGGTTGAATCCCAAAACCCGAGTATGGATAAGAAAGAGCAGTGACATCAAGCCCTTGAGGAAAGTTAAAGAAGAAAAAATGCTTTTAGGAAAGGAACCTCCTCAGATCTTGGTATGCTATAGAATCAGGGCACCCAAGATGTGCCCTCATTTAGTGTCCAGATACCACTTTTAATCACATAGATTGCACATAACAATTAGCATCTAAAGAAGTATCAGGAAAACTTATGTGGGAAAAATGGATAATTTAATAATCAGTTAAATATCAATTAAACAAGAAACCTTATACTTCATGTACTTAATGAATATACTTAGTAAGAAACCTTATAATTGCCGTAAGTACAAAAGTTATTGATAGGGTTTTGGGGAAATAAGTGAATAAATTTAAATGTCCTTTGCCTTTTAGTAGACCTAGAAGTAGAAGATAAATTCTAAAAGAGCAGGGACTCTGTTTAAACTTCTGTATCTCCAGTTTCTAGTCTGGCATGATAGCAGGTGCTTAAATAATACGTGCAAACAAGTGGATGAACACATTGTAAGTGTATTCAGATAGTATTCAGTAGATCAGGAGAGCAACATACAGAAGTATCAAAATGGGGCGCCTGGGTGGCTTAGTCGGTTAAGCGTCCGACTTTCGCTTAGGTCATGATCTCATGGTTCGTGGGTTCGAGCCCCGCGTCGGGCTCTGTGCTGACTGCCAGCTCAGAGCCTGGAGCCTGTTTCAGTCTGTGACTCCCTCTCTCTCTGACCCTCCCCTGCTCACGCTCTCTCTCTCTCTAGAAATAAATAAAAAAAACCTTAAAAAAAAATCAAAAGTAGTATCAAAGTATATTTTATCTTTGGGCCCAGTAATTACAGTTTCCAAAAATACCTGTCAAGAATTAAAAATTCCAAAAACCTTATGAACCTTGAAGAATCAGCCATTGGATAGAATATGGATTTGATAGACTTTTTTTTTTTAGAGGAACAGACCCCATTACCCCAACTATGTGTGTTGTTTCACTTTCAGTTAGATTTTTGGTATTAGCTGCCAGTGGAAGGAAAGCAGTTCAATTGCTTGCTTGTAGTCTTTCCTGAGTGGAAACACTTAGCAGAGGAAGAGGACTCAGATCCTGAGAAAAGCCTGTCAGTGCCTTGATGTTCTGTAACCACCCTTCTCCAGAGCAGGCTCCTTCTGGAGATCTGACACGGCTCCGCAGCTCCTTCCCAGAAGGGGAGAAGAGCTATTTAAAATTCTTGGCTTCAGGATTGTTCCTTCTTCCCACTCTTTTCTGTTTGAGAAACCTTGAGAAGGAGCTTGGTTTCACTGATGGAACACTGTGATCATAGCCTCTTCCAACTGCTTCATTGGTGTATTGCACATTTGGTATGAGCATGAAGTTGCCGATCAGAGGTGCTGTTTAAGCAAAGGAAGGCGCTTGTGGAGTGTAGGCTTCAGCCTGCTGTTCCTAGACATCGCAGCCACTTCTGTTTTCCTAGTGGGAGTGACTACAGTTTTTATGCAGGAAACATGAAGCACAAGGAGAACAAAAGGAAGTTTCTAGAGAATTTACATGAAGTCTTTATGCATGGCAAAAAATAGTTTTTAAAGCAGAGAGTTCTCAGGGAAATACTGCTTTCTCTTACAAGCAAGGCAACTTTGTATGACTCTCTTCCAGTAAATTAAATTTCCCATGGGGATCAGTTTCTAAAACTTGCTTACTCATAACAAAGGATATCTTTTGAAGCCATGTTTTCTAGTAAATATTTTAGGATTCCTTCCCTTTTTATTTTGTATTATTTTTTCCCAAGTTTGTTGAAAAGTTAATTGCCGAATATATTATACATGTTTAAAGTGTACAGTGCAAGGATTTGAGACACGTTTGCATTGTGGAACGATGTGTTTGCTCTAAGAACACTTAAGATCTGCTTTCTACAACTTTCAAGTATACGACAAAAATTTATTTCTTCATAGTTCTGGAGGCTAAAAGTCCAAGGTCGAGATGCTGGTTTCTGATGAGACTTTTCTTTCTGACTCGCAGATAGCTGCCTGCCTTCTCACTGTGTCCCCAAACAGCCTTGCCTTTGTTACACTCCTGGTGCCTCTTCCTCTGCCCCCAAGGCAGGGTGAGATCAAGGGTCACATGCTTTACTGACAGAGCCAGCCAGGTGCCCCTCTCCTCCTCTTCTTACAAGCACACCAGTCTTATTAGGACCCTGCCCTTATGACTTCATTCAATCTTACCTCCTTAAAGATCCTCTCTCCAAATACAGTCTCATGGAAGTTAGGGTTTCAATATATGGATATTGCAGGGGAAGAGAGCAAGGGAGTGGGACACTGTTTCAGAACACAATTTTGTTTAACTTAAGCACAATACCATTGTCACACCTAAAAACAAATACATTTTCCCAAATGACTTAAAATTTTTTAAATGTTAATTTATATTAGAGAGAGAGAGAGAGACTGTGCCAGCAGCAGAGGGTCAGAAAGAGAGAGCAGTGGATAGAATACAAAACAGGCTCCAGGCTCTGATCCGTCAGCACAGAGCCCGATGCGGGGCTGGAACTCCCAACCCGTGAGGTCATGACCGGAGCCAAAGTCGGATGCTCAACCGACTGAGCCACCCATGTACCCCAATCTTAATAATTTTTTTTATTAAAGCTTCAAAGTTTTATCTTTTTTTTTTATTACAAATAGTTTATTGTCAGGTTGTTTTCCATATAACACCCAGTGCTCATCCCCACAAGTGCCCTCCTCCATGCCCATCTCCCCCAGCNTGGCCTCCACGTACACTGAGTTCTAAGAGTGGATTTACTTTTGTCCATTTTTATAGGTACTGCCCCACTATCTTAAATTTTTTTTTAATGTGCATTTTTACTTTTGATAGAAAGAGAGAGTATAAGCGAGGGAGGGCAGAGAGGGAGATACAAAGCAGGCTTCAGGCTCTGAGCTGTCAGCACAGAGCTTAACGCAGGGCTCAAACCCATGAACCTTGAGATCATGACCTGAGACGAAGTTGGATGCTTAATCACCTGAGCCATCCAGGCACCCCTGCCCAATTGTTTTTTTAAACAGCTGTTCCAATGTACATTTCCACTAACAGTAAATGCCCCATCTATTCACATTCTTCCTGATAACCCAGTTACTCTTTAAATTTTTATGTCTCATGGTCAAAAAGCGGAATAGTCTCTTATTCTTGTTTAGATTTGAATTTTCTAACAACTAGCAATTTTGAGCATCTTTTTCTGTGTGAGCTAAATAATTTGTCTATTTTTATCTTTTGTTCTCAATTCTGTTGAGTGTCTTTTCTGAGTTGACTTGTATATGTGCTGCCGAAGCGAGCACCTGAGTTGACTTGTAGATGCTGTTGCTGTACTAAGGATTTCAGCCTTTTGTCTTTTTTATGTTGCTAATTTTTTTTATTCGCGTCAGTCTTTTTCTAATTTTTGTGGTGTCTTTTGCCTGACAGAAGTTTTCAGTTTTGAGTAGTAAACTCTGTTAATCTTTTCCCTTATGGATTTTCTGAGTATCAAGTCATGCTTTGAAAAGCCCTACCCCATTCTAAGATAATAAATAAAATCATTCCTTTCTGGGGTGCTTGAGAGGTGGCTCAGCGTTCGACTTCAGCTTAGGTCATGATCTCAGTGTTCGTGGGTTCAAGCCACACATCGGGCTCTGTGTTGATAGCTCAGAGCTTGAAGTCTACTTCAAATTTTGTGTCTCTTGCTCTCTCTCAGCCCCTTCCTCTGCTTGTGTCCTTTGTCTGTCTTAGTCTCTCTCTCTGTCTGTCTCTCAGAAATAAATAAACTTAAAGAAAAAATAAAACTATTCCATTCTGGTTTATCTTAGTATTTTTATTGTTGTAGTTTCTCTTTTTACATTTATATTTTAAATTTACCTGCACTTTAGTCTGTGTGTGTATGTGTATAAAGAAAAGTGAAGACCTAATGTAAATTTTATATAGATGGCAAATTACCTCACCCATTGGCTACTCTGTTTTTTTTCCCACTAATGTGAAATGCCATCTTCGTCAAATTCAAAGTTGTGTTCCTGGGTGACTTTCTGAAGTGTGTACTTTAGTTTTCTATTCCTCTGTCAGGACTATACTGTTTAATGACTATAACATTATAGTCTGGTATTTTGATTTGGTAGGTAGGGATCATTCTTCCTTGTTCTTTAAGAAGTTTCAGAAAAGTCTTGATTGTTCCTAGGCATTTACTCTCACAGATAAAACAAGAGAATAGTTGACAAAATCTCCCCTGACTCAGAATTGGGATGTTTATTGGAATTGCTTTGCATATAAATATTTACTTAGGGAGAATTGATATCTCTACAGTTGTTAAGATTTCATCCAAGACTGTTGTATTTTTCCATGTATACCTTTTCCTATGTTTCACAACTCTATCCTCAATTCGTGTGCTCTAGTAACACAAAACCGCACGCAGGTACCCACAGCATCGGTGTTTTCTCACTTTCTGATTTTGGCTCTGTCTTGAATTACGACCCCTCCTGGCTTTCTGCCTGGCCAGCTGTTTGTCATCCTTCAGGTCAGGCATCACCTTTTCTAGGAACCATCACTGGAAGGCTAGTGATGTCACCAGCCTGAATTACTTATCCTCCCACCCCCCATACACATGCACATCATGCTCCCATAAGACATGTGTCTATTGCTGTATGTTCTGTAATTGCTTAATTATTTAGCTGTGAACTCATCAAGGGCAGCACTGTCCTATATTATATTCTTGGCACTTAATACAATCTAGCTCTTAGTAAGTTTTTATTAAATGAATAAACCAGAATCCTTTATAGTTTTATGATTTTGTTCATATAGGTTTTGACACTTGTTAACTTTTTATTACTGACAATTAACTGTTATCTAAGAAAGAAGTAAACTAAGTTCAGATTTCGTTACCTTGTACTATTTGGATTTTTCACTCCAGCAAATCTGAGCCAAATGACTAAGTACCATTAAAAAGTATATAGTTGTGAGGCAGATTTGGTTATTTTACTATTAGTGAGCTATACAGATGAACAGGTGAACATGAGGTTGATTTGGTCATTGGAGCATCCTGATACATTGATGAATGAATTTTGAGATTAGTGTTTTCCCTCTTATTTCAAATAATTTTTTGTGATGATGATAAATTATTCACGGATATTATAGACTTATTTCTAAATAAAATAAAAACTTTAGTATTTATGTTTTTATCATGATAAAAGGACAATTTAAAGTGCAATTTTTTTAACATCAAACTCTGAAAAGTACTTTGAAAACTTTAGAAATGAGGTCAGTTCTTTCTTATAATTTAGGCTTAACACTTGATGATTGGCAATAGGTGATTGTGGGTTTTTTAAATGTTTATTTTTGACAGGAGCATGAGTAGTGGAGGGGGGATTTAGAGGATTTGAAGCAGGCTCTGTGTTGAGAATGGAGAGTCTGATGCAGGACTTGAACTCATGAACCGTGAGATCATGACCTGAGCTGAAATTGGATGCTTAACTGACTGTGCCATTCGGGCACCCAGGCACAGATGATTGGTTTTTAAAGGCAATTAATTACTCAAGTAAAATTTCTAACCTTAACCTTTCTATTCACTCATTCAAGATTACAGTAAAAATTTATTATAGAAAACAAATGTGAACTTTCAAACAAACGATCACAGTAGTTGACTATTACTTTCAATTTCATTTAACTCATGAGGTCCTATGGCAAAAGATTTTTCTCTTTGCTTGAATGTTTCCAAGATTGGTACAGGGAGCTCAGCCTGAGTTCTAAATGAATTAACTGACATTTTTTGGGGATAGCCTTGGCATGACTTGGCTTTTGGGAGCACAGAATACTTCAGGATGGAGTAGCATCATAGTTTCTACTTACTGTTTGATGAATATGTTTACAATAAATAGCACTAAGCATTTGCTACCTGCCAATGACCATGTTAAAATAATTCATGAGCAAAGTTTATTTAATCCTCATAATCCTGTGAAGCTAGTAACTATTATTCTTCCCATTTCACAGAAAGGAAGTGGAGGTATAGAAAGTTCAAACCACTTTCCTAAAGACCAACAGCCACGAAATAGTGGGGCCAGGATTCAAACTCAGATTGTCTGATCATTTAACTGCTATAACAGCACAAGGTGTTATACTTTGATTTGCCAAAATAAATATCCCTAATTAAAATCCCCAGTTTTTTTCTAGTGGCTCACCTTACTTCTTTCATCTCTCTTTGAAAATTAGGTATTTGGTATCCTTCAGGCTGATCCCAATTTTCCCTTGGCACCCTCGGTTTTATTTGAAAAAACCCATGTGTTCACCTTTAAAAGTGCCATTGACTACTCACTGACATAGTATAGTGTCCTTGAGTCTGTCAGGTAGTCCTTTGTTGTTTCCTTAAAACATTATACAATTAAAAATGGATCTTGAAGTCTCAAATGTACGCTTCCTGAATTTCCTTGTATACCCATGGTGTCTAGTTACCTATACCCCTTGTCACCAGGGCTGGCATTTATTTGATTGCTGGATCGGACACTCTTAAGTCAGATACAACTTTTATATGTAAATGGTTATCTGGTGCTAGCGGTGGTGACGAAAGCCCTCTCCCAGGCGGAACATTGACTCTGACCCCTGTGGAGTCCTGCCTGGGCACCAGTGGTGGAAGCAGTTGAGAGTGAGCTCTGTGTTTGGGTTCATTGTCTTGGGTCAGAGTCAACAGCTTATTTTGGATCTTACTTGTTTAAGATCATGTGGACCTCCATGCTGTGCACACATCTTGGTTCTTAGTCCTCGGTAGGTGAAGCTGCTCTGAGAACTTTAGTTAAGTGGACATGTTGAGATGTCTCCCTTTATGTTGATGACCTTCTGCAGAAGGCTGATCTCTGCCATTTTATTTTGGTGTTCATTTCATGGTGATTTTTTTTCTTCACATAGGTAGATGGTATATATTTTGATGTGGTTTATGGTTATTCATTGTTTACATGTTGCATGAAGAAGCCAGTCTTCTATGGTCTTCATGCCATTAGGTGATCATAGGCCCAGCGACCAAACTAAGAAAAGGGAACAGTTAACCATGTATTATACAGATTATCGAAACCTTTTAAAGTTTAAAAAAAATATGTAAACTACATAATCCAAGCTTTCTCTAGAGACAGTTAAATTACCTTGAAAGACTACATCTATAAATAGAATTATCAGCTTTTAAATGTCACATATAACTGTTCAAAAAAAATCTATTTCCCATTTGGCAGCAGGATGGACCTCTCCAGAAAGAAACCAAAGAAAAGCAATGCCAAAATTTATTACATTTGAACAGCTTTAAAAATATAATGGGTTTAGAAACATTGACATTTCAGATAGCTGTTTTTTTTCTCATTTACCACCAGAAAAGAGAAAATCTTTTAACATTACCTAAAAAAACGGGGTGATAAAAATTGACATTTTATTTTGTAACAAAATACCACTTTATAATTTAATTAGAAGTCTGAGATAAAGACCATTTTAACAGTATTATATTTTCACAATGATAGTTATAAATAAATGAACATAATATGTATCATTCACTAAAATTTAACTTTAGAACCTGAGTACAACTGATGGGACATAGGCATGTGGAGCAGCAGAAAGGAGTTTAGGTCCCTGGCCCTTAGCGTTAGAAGCCCTGCATTAGTGGGAAGAAAAGGGGCTGTTCATTTGCCATATTCATCAGAGGAAATCAAAGGACCAAACCTCTAGGCATCCTGATGCTGCCTGTACTGGGGTGGGGGACCCATGTGTGGTGGTTGCATGAACCCTTTCCTTCCCTTCAGCTTGTGAATTCACTGGGACCAGAGTCATTCTGGGGCACCTGGGTGGCTCAGTCGGTTAAGTGTCCGACTTCAGTTCAGGTCATGACCTCATGATCTGTGAGTTCAAGCCCCGTGTTGGCCTCTGTGCTAACAGCTCAGAGCCTGGAGCCTGCTTTGGATTCTGTGTCTCCCTCTCTCTCTGCCCCTCCCCCGCTCATGCTCTCTTTCTCTCTCTCAAAAATAAAGATTAAAAAAAATTTAAAAAAGGAGTTCTTCCATAAGCCCCACAAAGCAGCCAGCCCAGAGCATTATAATTCTTCCTTTGGAAGTCTCTAATTATGCACCACTTCTTGAAATTTCTTAGAACAGAGCTCTGAATTTACCTAGTGCACAGATCTGCTTCTGTTTGTGTCCCATCTCATAATTACAGAGATGAGACAGTGGCATGGAAAGTGACCCTCTTCTCTTTTACTTGCTACTCCTTTTCCTTGGAAAACAAAAGGAGTTCAAAAGGGGATACAAACATAACAACCATTTCCTTGGGTGATCATGATCTAATCTCTGCTCATCTGAATAAAAGCTTATTGTCAATTAACATTTTGGATATTATTATGGTGTCATTAAGATGACAACAGGTTGTGTATTATCAACCACTTTTAAAATTTTTAATGTTTATTTATTTTTGAGAGACAGAGGGGGTAGGTAGCAAGGGGTAGAGAGAGGGAAATACAGAATCTGAAACAGGCTCCAGGCTCTGAGAGACTTCAGAATGGCGAGATCATGACATGAGCTGAAGTTGGACATCCATTTGACTGGGCCACTCGGGCTCCCCTATCAATCACTTTTTAAAAACACTGTCCTCTAATATTACTTAAGTTTATTTTAATTTCCCTACTAAATGATGTTACTGATGAGCAGTTTTAAGATCTTCTCATCTTCTTAACATTTCAGGCAAAAGTAGGTCTGGGATACTTTCCTCCTGTCCAGATAACTTGAAAAGCCAACATTACACCCTTATCTAAAATTGGATTCTGTCCTTTTAAATTTCAATTAATTGTCTGATTTTAAAAGCATCCTTTGGAAACATTCCATTTCAATCTGATCAAGCCTGTAATTCTAACTCCCAGTTTATAGGAAATATAAAAAATAAAAGAACAGATTAGGTGGTATGAAAGTACAAATCAGTAAAATACAGGAAGTGAAAAAATGACAGGTCAAATGATCTGGTTTCTTCAACAAATAAATTATAATTACTACAGATATTTAAGGGACACATCAATTAAATGTATTGTGAGGAATTTATTTGGATCATGGTTTGCACACACCTGTACATCACATATAAAAAAACAATCTCCTGGGGCATCTGTCGGTTAGGACTGTCTCAGTCGGTTAGGCATCCAACTCGATTTCATCTCAGGTCATGATCTCATGGTTTGTGGGTTTGAGCCCCACAATGGGCTGTGTGCTGCTGGTGCTGATCCTGCTTGGGATTCTCTATCTCCCCCTCTCTCTGCCCCTTCAGTGCTTTCTCTCTTTCTCTCTTTGTTTTTATTTTGTTTTGCTTTTTTAAGTTTATAAATAAATAATCTTCTCACCATCCCTCCTCATCCCACCAGAGAAACCTAACCATTTTATGGAGATACTTAAATATTATGTGTATTTAGTAGTATTTATTATTTAATCATTGCTATTTTACATACTGTAATATTATTGTTATTAAAAAGAGACCTTATTCTTTAGAGGAGATACCAAAATAAAAAAAAAAAAAGCATGTTGTCTGGTTAATACCAGGAAAGCTCCAGATGGGGCTAACTTTCCATATGTACATGCTTAAGATAAATTAGGCCCTTAACTTGCTGAATTCTGCCCAATGGCATCTCCTGGAAATGCAGCAAACATGAAATGGAGCAAAGCTGGGTAATTATGTCAAAATGATTGCTAAAACAAGTCAATTGGAATTTGGTAAACAGATTCCACGGGTTCCTTGCCTGGCCAAAGTCTCTCATATAGTTAGTTGTAGTAAAAAGATGTAGAAGATAGGGGCGCCTGGGTGGCTTAGTCGGTTAAGGGTCCGACTTTCGCTTAGGTCATGATCTCGCGGTTCGTGGGTTCGAGCCCCGCGTCGGGCTCTGTGCTGACTGCCAGCTCAGAGCCTGGAGCCTGTTTCAGTCTGTGACTCCCTCTCTCTCTGACCCTCCCCTGCTCACGCTCGCTCTCTCTCTCTCCTAGAAATAAAAAAGAAAAAATTAAAAAAAAAAACGATGTAGAAGATAATTCTTCCTTTAAAAAAGCAACAACAAACCCAGCATTTATTACCCTTATTCTACTCCTAAAACATAAGAAATATACCTGTGGCTTAGAGCTATTCCTCTGATAGCTCAATTGTATATATTCTATGTTGAGCTTTGAAACTTTGAAAAGATGTTGCTACTTTTGATAATACCCATGAAAATAAAAATGTTTATTCTGGGTATACAATAAAACACATACATGATCATCAAACTGGAAACACCTGAGTTAGCATCCAAACAGCAGATTTTTAAAAATAGATAATCCACTGATGTTCCTCCCATTTAACAATGAATGTATTCAGAAAAGTTTTAAGTAAAGGTTTTAGAAAGTCAGTAACATTTTAAGTATGTCAAGGGATCTCAATATGGATTTCCTCTGCTCTCTAAAAGCAGTGTTCCTATGAAAGCTCTCTGAAGCCAAAATGGCGTCAGGTGAAGAGTATCTGCTTTTGTAAAGTTTGCTTTATGCCATTTCACTCTTATGAATGACCTACATTTAGTCCCTGTTCTCACTAACTGAAAGAAATTGGAAGAGGATTTTTGCCTTCACAAAAAAAGCCATTACCATACTATCATAGGTCTTTCATAAATGTGAAGTGGCATAGTATGAACTTCTGGAAAGTAGAGGATACCTGTATTTATGTGAGCTCATGAATCCTTTGTTATAATCCATAAGCTACTCAATTTATCAAGTTACTCCATCTAGTTTTGTGTTCTTTGTGTATCAGATTTTTAAAAAGAATCTGTCTTCTTGATATGGAATGTAAACTTTAAATAAAAGAAAGCCAAGTGCACTGTAAGGCATTTATATAATGAGAATCAACATCCTTAATACCAACAGCCTTAAACGGATCTACCAAATACAAGGCAATTTGTGACTTTCTGATAAAAGCAATAGATATCATTTATATAAATAATTCTAGGACCCAAAGAATGCCCATCAAAACGTGTTCAGTAATAGCAAATACTAAGGCTTCTGAGTGTGCTGTTTGCATTTCTGCTTCATAGTGCTGCACTTAAGTGTTGAATGCTCTTAATCATCAAAATAACTAGCATCTATGCAAAGAAAAAAATAGCAGTGAAATGGATACCAAAACAAAATGGCAGGCCTGGGAATGCTAGCATAGGGCAAGGTTCATAGTTAGGGATTGTTTCTGGAAAGGTGCTGTTCAAAATGACTGTCATCCTAAATAGCTAAAGTCTAGGCGACACAGTTCAGTGGTCAGTGCCAGATACCAAGGTTAGAGTCTGTGAGCAACTGAGTAAGAACAGAGAACCAAGAGGCTGAACACCAACTACTTCTCTGCTGATCTCTGGACCAGGTGACAGGGATTCTCCATGTTATTAGGTGAATTTTGTTCTGCCCACTCTATTTCCTTTCCCTTCTATCGCTGACTATTTGAAAGTCTGTCACTCTCCAGATTAGCAGCTCTGGATATTAATTAGAAAGAAATGGTATGTTCATAGACGTAGAGATTTGCCTGTGTCCAAAGATTTCGTTAGAGGTCCCACAAAATTTTTCCCTGAGACAATTACCAGTTAGGATAGCTCCTCAATTTCCTTAGCTTCATGTTTGGGTTCTAGGTTCTCAAGAATGGCTTGGAGAGATGGCATATAGCACGCTAATGTTAATTAGAACGAGCTATAATCCTTTGCAGACAGAGAGAACTTTTATATCTTCTACCCTTTATGTTTTGAGGGTAACAGTTTGGCCCTTCTGTTTTGTTTTGTTTTGTTTGGGTTTGGTTTAGTTTGGTGTTGTCTCACTCTGTAAACAGCTTAAGAATAATATTCACTTCAGAGTTAGTATGTGTTTAGGTACTCATGGAAAATGTGTTTAACAGAGAAATAGGATGAATTGAGTTTTGCTAAGCCTTGTTATTATTGTGGAATACAGTGCTCAGCGGCAAAACTTCATAACTGGTTGAAAATATTGAGTCGCATGAAGAATATGACCCAGGTCCTCTTAGTCATGTCTGGCCTCTTCACCCCTCACCACGCTTTAGCCATACTGGCCTGCCTTCTGCTTCTTGAACAGCCAAACTCCCTTCTATCTTGAGGCCTCTGTTCATGTTGTTTCTCTGGGGACATGTTGCCCTGTGAAACTCATTCCAGGTGTTCTCAAAAACCAGATTTGTGAAAGTTTAAAAAAAGAAAACCAAGACTAAGAAGAAGTTCAAACTCCCTTTCACAGGTTCTGTATTGCCTGCATGAGTTGACCTCAATAAAATTGGTTGGCTCAAGGTCTCTTCTCTCCAGCTTGGGTATTACTAGTGCTTGCTAGAGCTGCTTGCTTGAAGATTTTATGGAGAATATTATGTTTACGAGAAATGAATTCGACTAGGAAAGTCCTTATGTGATTTTCAAGAAAGGCTTTCTGGAATCTTACAAATGAGAATAGAAGCTGGAGGAAGAGCTGTCAGCAGTTAAAGGTGTGAATTTGGATTTTATACTAAGATATGAATTAGTACCACAGAGATGGTTTCAGTGAACTGAGGTACAGTAAGAAAATAAACAGACAAGTCAAAGATAGGACAGTAGGTAAGACTTCTTAATTCTTCATTTATGAGATTCTGGCATACGTTTAGCAGGTAAACAACAAATTGAAAGCAATCTTATATTCCTGATAGAAATGAGGGTTCAGACATTTTCTCCAGCAAATCCCATAGTGTCCTCTGAGGGTATGCTTTGAGCCATCTCTTTCGTCATGGGATTGTAGTCCTTGGAGATTTTAATTATTTAACATTAACCTTGATGGAGAACTTTTCATTGGAAGAAGAAAACTTGGGCAGATTAAGGTAGAAAATACTATGTATGAGAGACATGAGTAATAATAAGGGTAGATTGACTTTCAAAAAGTATGCAGTATGTAGACAGGAAAATGAAATAATAAGGAATAGATGATAGGCCATGAAACTCAGGCAAGGTTTGACTCTGCTATGAGACCTCATTGCTGAGTTTCAAAGTGAGCTTTGGAGAGTACCACTGTAGTAGTGGGATTGTGCTTTTTTCTGTATTGCTGCGCTGAGTGTGTGTGTGTGTGTGTGTGTATGTATGTGTGTGTGTTTGAATCTAAGCATCATTCGACAGGTGTGAGGCTATTTTCCAGATAATGACCATTTGTCATTGGCCTCACTCTTCTTTCTTATCTCCCTCCGGAAGTGAATTGTGTGTCATTGCAAGACTGCCGATGGCATTAGAGCACAGTCTACTTCAGATATTAGATCTGGAAACTTTGATTCTTTGTATGATGTTTTCACCAACTTTTGGGTGTCTGATAGGCTATAAATAAAGTACAAATAAACTGTTAGATGGACTGAATCTTTTTTTTTCTTAAGTTTATTTATTTTGAGAAAGTGCAGGAGGGGCAGAAAAAGGGAAAGAGAGAGAATCCCAAGCAGGCTCTGCACTGTTAGCCAGTGCAGAACTCTCGAACTGTGAGATCACGGCCTGAGCCGAAAGCAAGAGTTGGATGTTTGACTGAGCCACCCAGGCACCCCTGGGCTGAATATTTTTTAAGTAAATCAACACCAAAAGCACATTGTTATGTGTATAAATGCATCAAACAAGGAAGGGAGAGTATTACCCCTTCTGAAGGTTTGGGGAAGGAATTTAACTTTCCTTTTATTTTATTTTTTTCTGTTTTGTGTAGTCCCTCTTGTTCAACTCTGGATCTGAGAGCAAGGAGAGCAGGGAGCATGCCTTACATATTTATATTATTAACACCTGGTAGTGCTTGGCACAGAGTTGTGCTGAAAAATGTATGAAAGAATGAAAAAGTTACTAAATAAATGAATTGTTACTTCTAAAGTTGTTTAACCTCACATATGCCCATTTTCCCTGAGAAAGGTAGTAAACTATTTCACTACAAAATTCTTACATTATGCTGGAAACTAGAAATGTATCTCACACTTACCTCAGACCAGATTTGGAGAAAAAAGTTGAAAGGCATGTATTCTCCAAAGTTAATTTTAACTACAGTTTGAAAAGTTTGGGTGTTACAAGCATTTCACTGAAATAATTAGAGACAGCTTATACTTCACTGAGCATAATCACAACCCTAGAAACTGACCCTTATTAACTACCCCTTGAGTAGGACCTTCTGGTAATTTGTCAGAGAGAGTACAGTTGGCCCTTGGCCATCACAGGGCTGGGGTCTCAACCCCTCACGCAGTTAAAGATCCATGTATAACATTTGACTCCCCTCCCCAATTTAACTACTAGTAGGCTACTGTTCACTAGAAGCCTTACTGATTATGTAAATCATTGATTAATTCATATTCTGTATGTTATATCTGCTATATACTGTATACTTACAGTACAATAAGCTAGAGAAAAGAGAATGTCAAGAAAATCATAAGAGAAAATATTTGCAGTATTGTATTTATTGAAAAATATCTGCATATAAATGAACATGTGTAGTTCAAAACTGTTATTCAAAGTCAACTGTACTTGCTTCTCCATCCCATATTCATTCTCTTTCTTTTCAAATCCCTGATTCTTATCTGGGCCAATGATCACTTGGGAAGAAATCAATTATCCCACATTCCTTGTAGCTTAATAAAATAGTATGATACTGCCAAAAGAGAAGTAAGTGGAAATGTTCTGTGGTCATTTCTGGGAAAACACAACTGACAGATGGTCCATGCCTTTTGCCTATTGTTCTTCAAGTCTTCTTCCAGCTTGCTGTCTGGAATTTTGATGGGATAGCGGGAGCCCTGGTCATCATCTGGCATCATGGTGAGAAGGGTCTTCATAGGAATGGTAGAGCAATGAACTGGAAGGAGCCTGGACCACCATGCCAGCATTTGACCACCTAAGTTTCAACTTCATTTGGTTGATAGTGATATACCTTCTTATCTTCTTTAAGCCATAAGTTCTCAGGTCTTCCTTGCACACAGCCAGACCTAATCGTAAGGGACACACTAATTTACTACAGTCATTTCTAACATCTTAAGATTCCATTGCTTGTTTGAGGGATTGGTCCTTCAATTCTCTTACTTATTCTTCCTTGTCTAATCATTTGCTTTTATCTTGGGATTCTATGCCAGGGTTTGATGTTGGCCTTGTTTCAGAAAATCATTGATCTTGAGGTGCCTTGGTGGCTCAGTAAGTTGAGCACCCAACTCTTGATTTTGGATCAGGTCATGATCTCATGGTTTGTGGGTTTGAGACCTGTTTTGGGCTCTGTGCTGACAGTGTGGAGCCTGCTTGGAATTCTCGCTCTCCCTCTCTCTCTGCCCCTTCCCCATGTGTACTCTGTAAACAAACAAACATACGTACATATAAACTTAAGGGGGAAAAAGTGATCTGAGAGATTTTATTAGATTGCCTACAGTGGTACAAGGTTAACAGAGTATTCACCAATTATTTTGGGGAAAAATAGCTGGATTCTAAATTCCAGAATGTCAGCATCATCCTTCTCTCATAAAGCCTGGAAACCTCTCAGGGTACTTGAGTGTATTTGGCTTTTCCTTCAACATGGTCCATGCAGATGGGGAAGCCACATTTAAGGGGCATTGGAAAGATAGGCACATCTTATCATGTGGTGCTCAATGTGGATATTTGATGGTCAGGGGCGTTTGGGGCCCCCTATCTGGTGAGAAAGCTAATTATAGGTCACTGTTGAGCAGGAGGAGAGATTTTTCTTACTAGTACTGTTCTTTTGGCTTGACCTAACTTTTTTTTTATTAATCAGTGTAATGACTTGAATAATAGTTCTCATAAAGACAGAGAGCTGTTGCTTTGTTTGGGGTATATATTGAAGTGCTTGACATCTACGTCTAGAAAAGTTCATCCATGGAAGCTAGACATTGGGTGGCAAAGATGTTTTATGTCCTATTAGCTGAACTATGGGCTATCTTTGGTTTGATCTGTGTCAGCCTGTAGACTTAGGATCCACCTTGACCTTTCAAATACCTCGTAGATGAGAATAGAGAAATTCAGAGAAAAAAAGGGTATATATTTCATTTTCCTATAACAGCCATCATGGTGACTATTTGGATTTACTCTCTTTCTATGAAGATTGTGAGCTTGCCAGCCTATGGGGTTCATTTGTGATTTCCCAGAGACCTATGTCCTGGTGGAGGGCATATTCTCAGGGCTGTGTGGCAGATAAAGGAAGATGATCCCGATGAAGAGCCAGGAAAATGGAGCTTCAACTGAAGTATTCATCCAGAACTAGTGATCCATTCCTCTTGCTTTTTAGACTTGGTTTCTGAAAGGAGGCACCACATAGGTCTAGGCCAATTTTGTGAGAAAAAGCTCCAAATTCCTAGGACAGATGTCAGTTATGGGAATTGCCTGCCACTACCAAATTATTGGAATTGGGTGTAACTAGGCTTGGGCACATCTTCTTTCTTTCATGCTTACTCTTTGTGTACATCTGATGTATGTTGTTGAAACTAGAAATCTTAGCAGGTTCTTATTGACCACATAAAGGTCGTTCCTTGTAATCCCACCTGAACTTCCTCTGGAGAGCTTCCTGGTTATATTAAGTCCTTTCAGGTGTTTTTGCTGGTGGTGCAGAAAGGGTAAGCTTATAATTCAAAGCTGTGTTATCTATGACTAGATGGTAAGCTTTTGAAAGTATATTGGTACTGTAGAATTCTAACAAGTGTAGTGTCCACTTTTTCAGTGATTCTAAGACTGTTTTAGACCAATGTGAGAAGGTAGGCAGAGTGAGAATCCGGAGTATTATAAATACAGTGATGGAGTTGGTATATCACCTTTATTTCTCCTGTCATTAACAGAATACTATCATTATCAGAGTTCTGTGAAACTTAGTTTTATTTTTAGAAGGCCTATTGTAGTTATTTAAAGGAACCCTTGAAGTAATCCCTTTCCTAAAATGAAGAATTACTTATTTTTGAGTTTAGATTTTCATGTCTTCAAACATGTCAGCATGTCAAATATTAGTATATCAAATGTCATAAATATTTGTTATCTGTTTTTGTCCTAGGGAACTCAGATAGCCAAGAAACCTAGTGGAAATAACTTTATTAATTATAGGTCTAATAACAAATGGTAGGACCCAACAGGTGCTGGTGTCCAGCCATTAACTGACCGTGTGGCCTTGGTCAGGACATTGAGCCTCTCTAGACCTAACATTCTCTGTTCTTCTATAAAGTGAGGGATAGAATGAATGGCATCTGTGGTTTCAGCCTATGAGATCTATGTATGTTTTGTCTTAAATGCATTCTGAGAAGGTCTTTGCCCTAAGGACATTTTAGCTTTTTTTTTTTTTTCTTTTAGATTTCCTTCCTTCTTTTTGGCTAGGTTCCAAAAGTAACATGTGCTTGTTGTTTACAAAGGAAAATTCATCTGGAAAATGTATTATGCAGAAAGGAAGTCTCCTTCAGTCCCACCCTCTGAGAGAGAATCATTCTTAAAATAGGTATATAATTATCTTGGCTTATTTCTATGCATATATTAGTATTTAGTGATATATACACACATGTGTATATAGCAAATGTGTATATGCATATGCATATATATTAAACTTGATTTTTCATGTAACAGTTGAAATAATATCTTTCCATCAGTATATATAGTTACCTTATTTTTTTAAATTGAGGTATAATTGACATGTAAAACTATATTAGTTTTAAGTGTACAACATGATTCAATATTTGCATATATTATAAAATGGTAACCAGAAATCTATTTAACATCTGTTACATAGTTATAGTTATTTTTCTTGTGATGAGAACTTTTAAGATCTACTCTCAGTAACTTTCAGTTATGCAAATACAGTGTTATTAGCTGTAGTCATCATGCTGTATGTTACATAAGCTACCTTATTTTTCAAATGCCTCATACAGTGTCACTAATTGAATATTGGAGGCACACCAAATACACATTTTAGCCAAATGGTCAAATGTTATGTCATATTTTACTGAAACTAAGGCTAAATAATTATCACTGTCATAGAATGGATGTCTGGAATACAAAAAAAAAAGATCTGAAAATTTAACAAAACTTAAAATTCTCTAATAAAAGTTTATAGTAGTCAGATTTAATTTTTACAATATATGTTCTCCTTTTCTCCCAATGCCTGGTGTTGGATTATTCCTGGGGTCACTATACTACAGAGTATAGTACTGATGATATTAATGTTGCCCCTTGGCAACTAACCTTGTTTCCTCCAGTAATAACTAGGAAAAGACTAGGTAATGACTTAACGTCCTCATTAACCACTGGCCTTGGAGATTTGTGTGATGATCATAAGTTTAATTGAAGGAATCTCAGAAATTGAAGCATTGTGCACTGCTTGAAACTTACTCTCTAAATACCTTTAGGAGCATACGTAAGATTGCTGCCAATGCATATATCCAACTTTCTGATATTTTTGCTGCCTCACATAATTAGTTACTTGAAAAAAAAACCCTGTCATTAACTTTGGCTCTAAATTGTGGCAGTATATTAATGCGGTTGACTTTCAAGATGTAACAGAATTGTTTCAATAGCACATGTATCTCTGTATCTCTGCTTTCATTGCATGCACACCAGCTTCACCATGATTTCTGGGATAGAAAGACACAAGACTTTTTATATGTTAGAAAAATGTGAATTTTCAAAATCTGTCCGTTTTGTTTAAATCTGCCCCTGCCTTATTTAGCAAATTCTAGTGAATAAATCATGTTCTTAATAAGCAATCATTGGATTTAGCAGGCCTGCGATTTTGGTATCCTTATACGCAAAGTAGAATTTTATGGTTTTTTTGTTTCTGTTGTTGCTTCAAGCAGCCTGTATAAGAGGTACCAGCTCTTGCCCCATCTTGTTTGAGGATTTTTCTGTAAGTACACAACAAGGCAGTTCCACAACCTCTTATAACTCATGAAATTAGTTTTTGGCCGAAGAAGAAGAAAGTACAGAACGCCATTTATGCTTTCTAGTTGTGTCCATGTCACTGTGCCATAATTACCACGTGAACACACACCTGTGTGAGTGTGACCGAAGCTTTGAATGCTTGCAGCTCCTCAGACACCCTTCACCATGCTTTTTGCATTGTCAACCACAGTTAGCTGTCACTGTTGCTTTCCACTCTATATTTCTTCATCTGGGCTCACCATGTGAGTGTGAGAGACCAGGAACTCTTCCAATAAGAGAATAAAGCAAGAGCAGGATTGAATGGATTGTTAAGGAAGTGTGCTGTTTGTTTGAACAAGTGAGCAGGAAAAGGGGCACAGGGAGAGAGAGAGAAAGAGAGAATCTTAAGCAGGCTCCACACTCAGTAAGGAGCTGGATGTGGGGCTCAGTCCCACAAACCATGAGATCATGACCTGAGTGGAAATGAGGAGTTGGACCCTCAAGTGACTGAGCCACCCAGGGGTCCCTGTGCTGTTTTATTTAAAGGAGGCCTTCATGTCCAAGTGTCTGATGCACACAATAGAGCAGTGGCACATTTGGTAATATCACCATTGTTTTTGTGTATGTTGCAGTATAAGTGAGGAAGAAGAATGTTGGTGAACTGTTTTCCAAAAGCACTCTTGATGCCAGGATTCATAATTTCCACAAACCTGAACACTCTTTGATCTTCAGGGACAGGAGTAGACAGATTGGCATTCTTTTTGTAGACATTTGAACAAGCTTATTTTTCAGAGTTGGCCTCTATATTACTTATTTATTACAATTTTAAAAGTGTGTTTTTGAAGTTGGATTACCGTAAGCAAAACATGTTTTCGGTATCTCTTTTTCCTCAAGCATTTTCTTCTTTGTATTTTGTATGTGTGTCTTTTGTATGAATCAGAGATGACTTCATGGATGTCATTGTGATTTTATAGATTTTCCTATTCTTAAAATTTTACATTGCTCAATTACAAAATCCATGTCTGATAACTTTGGTATCTTAACCTCTATGGACTTTTCTCTAGGGTTTTATTTTTTCCCCCTGTCTTAGTTTTTTGTTATCTTGGTCTCTTCTCTTGATATACTTGATGGTTTTTAATGAATTTTGGACACTGGTTATGAAAAACCGAGATAATTTTAGGCTACTGATAATGTCATTTTCCTCCATAAAGGATTTACTTTTGCTTCTTATAGGCAGAATCAGAGAGTGAGATGATTTACAGCTTTGTTTCAGACTGTGTAAGGGTTGGTTTATTCCTGCTTCGTTCCCACTTTTTGTTTGTTTGTTTGTTTTTGAGAGAGAGAGAGAGCACAAATGGGAGAGAAGGAGACAGAGAACCCCCAGCAGGTTGCATGAGCTGAGCCTGATGCAGAGTTTGATCTCACAACTGTGAGATCATGACCTGAGCTCAAATCAAGAGCTGGACATTCAACCAACTGAGTCCCCCAGGTGCTGCCTGCTCCCGCCCACCGTCCCCAATTCCAAGATCTACTCATCAGGGCTCCCAGCTGAAAGTTTTGGATTTTCTAAAATTCTTCCTCATCCTTGGGCCCTGAACTCCAATTTTTGTCTGCTTTGTACCATAAAACTAGCAAAAGCTCTCCACATTTTTACAACCTCCTGGTTGTAACTTTGTGCTCAGTTCTTCAGTTTCTCAGCACCACCTGTGGGAATACACTAATGCCTTAAAGGGAAAAGCAGTTCTTTTTTTAAAATTTATTTTTTAAAAAATGTTTATTTTTGAGAGAGAGACAGAGCATGAGAGGAGGAACGGCAAAGAGAGAGGAACACACAGAATCCAAAGCAAGCTCCAGGCTCTGAGCTGTCAGCACAGAGCCTGAAGCGGGGCTTGAATTCATCTGCGAGATCATGACCTGAGCCGAAGTCAGGTGCTCAACCAACTGAGCCACCCAGGGGCCCTCTTTTATTTTTTAATTTAATTTTTAAATTTACATCCAAATTAGTTAGCACACAGTGCAACAGTGATTTCAGGAGTAGATTCCTTAATGCCTCTTTACCATTTAGCTCAGCCCCCCATGCATAACCTCTCCAGTAACCCTGTTCTCCATATTTAAGAGTCTCTTTGTCCCGCTCCCTGTTTTTATTTATTTATTTATTTATTTATTTATTTATTTATTTATTTATTTNGATATTTCTTTCTCTAATTTCGCTTAGCTTTTTCTAATTTCTCTAGTTCCATCCATATAGTTGCAAATGGCAAGATTTCATTCTTTTTGATGGCCAAGTAATACTCCCTTGTGTGTATGTATGTTATACATATATATGTGGTATATATATATACATATACATATACATACTGCATCTTCTTTATCCATTCATTCATTGATGGACATTTGGGCTCTTTTTATACTTTGGCTATTGTTGATAGTGCTGCTATTAACATTGGGGTGCATGTGTCCCTTTGAAACAGCACACCTGTATCCCTTAGATAAATACCTACTAGTGCAATTGGGTCATAGGGTAGTTCATTTTTAATTTTTTGAGGAACCTCCATACAGCTTTCCAGAGGGGCTGGACCAGTTTGCATTCCCACGAGCAGTGCAAAAGGGATCCTCTTTCCCCCACATCCTTGCTAGCATGTGACCCTTGCCAACATCTGTTGTTCCCTGAGTTGTTAATGTTAGCCATTCTCACAGGTGTGAGGTGGTATCTCATTGTGGTTTTGATTTGTATTTCCCTGATGATGAGTGATGTTGAGCATTTTTTCATGTGTTGGTTGGCCATCTGTATGTCTTCTTTGGAGAAGTGTCTGTCATGTCTGGGAAAAGCAGTTCAAATGTCAGGCTTACCTCCTTAGCTTCCCTTCTTTCTGGGACCTATGTCACTCGTGTTCTAAGTGGCTCTTTTTTGGCCTAGTGTTAGCTAGCCTCAGTGAGAGGATTGGTTTGCATCAAGCTATTTAGTCATTGTTGGAATCTTACCTGTATTTGAAAGTGAATATTCAGATATTAAAAAGAGATAGTGTAGCATGCCTTGTTTGCATTACTGTGTCTTGTGCTGGTTATATATTAATCTATGCAGCCACAGCATCTTGTATAATATAGAAGTTCAGAAATGCCAAATATAACACTGAGTATGGCAATCAGATATTTGGTCAAGTTTTAAAAATCTACCAGATTTTTAATTTATTCATATATATGTATACATATATATACACACACATATACTTATAAGTGTGTGTATATATATATATAAGTATATATATTAGCAAATAGTATTTCTTATTTTCATTCCTTTTCCTCTTTTTCTGTTAGGTGGTTTTATTCTGCTTGATTTGCAAAAGCTCTTTGTACATAAGAGAGATTAACCCTTTCCTTATGTGTTATGTGAGCTATAAATGTTTATCACCAGCAAATGTGGTTTGTATGACTGCTACAGTTTTGGATTTATTGAGGTTTTTGGTGGCCTTTTTATATCTCTTTTTAAAAACTAATGTTGCACAGATATTTATAAAGAAAGTACACAGATACAGTCATAATGTATACATGCACATCAATACTCATCTATCCATATACACATATAAAACCTTATTAATTATATCATTTAGATCCTTTATTATCATAATTTTTGAGGGATCAAATTGATTTGCTGATGACTGAGAGTATTAATTTTACCCCTTCTTCTAATAGTGATGTTCTTGGTTCTTTTGGCCTTGAATTTGATCTTGCCAAATGATCATGTTTCCCATGTGTTTTGGAAGTGATGGAGGTAGTATAGGTTCTAATTTTATCTTTGTCTCTTTAATTTTGAATTCTTCACTTCTTTTTTCCTCTTTTAATTTAGGAGAGTGGATTCTATGGTTAAGTCACCAGAGAGGTATCACAAAGGAGTAGAAGTATGATATGAATGGGTCGAAATGTGTGGGTCTTCTAGACAAGGGGGAAGGATTGGTAAAGAAGGAGCCTAGGCTGGAACATGAAGTATGTTTGGATTGTGAAAGGAGGCTGACTCGAGCAGAAAGTCTGAAGAAAAAGGAAGCAAACATGGGTTTTTGAGGGAGGATCACCTTTTGGAGAATCCTGAAAGCTCGGGAGAGAAAGATTTCTTCNAGCGTGAGCAGGGGAGGGTCAGAGAGAGAGGGAGTCACAGACTGAAACAGGCTCCAGGCTCTGAGCTGGCAGTCAGCACAGAGCCCGACGCGGGGCTCGAACCCACGAACCGTGAGATCATGACCTAAGCGAAAGTCGGACGCTTAACCGACTAAGCCACCCAGGCGCCCCTTTCATTCCTTTTCCTCTTTTTCTGTTAGATGGTTTTATTCTGCTTGATTTGCAAAAGCTCTTTGTACATAAGAGAGATTAACCCTTTCCTTATGTGTTATGTGAGCTATAAATGTTTATCACCAGCAAATGTGGTTTGTATGACTGCTACAGTTTTGGATTTATTGAGGTTTTTGGTGGCCTTTTTATATCTCTTTTTAAAAACTAATGTTGCACAGATATTTATAAAGAAAGTACACAGATACAGTCATAATGTATACATGCACATCAATACTCATCTATCCATATACACATATAAAACCTTATTAATTATATCATTTAGATCCTTTATTATCATAATTTTTGAGGGATCAAATTGATTTGCTGATGACTGAGAGTATTAATTTTACCCCTTCTTCTAATAGTGATGTTCTTGGTTCTTTTGGCCTTGAATTTGATCTTGCCAAATGATCATGTTTCCCATGTGTTTTGGAAGTGATGGAGGTAGTATAGGTTCTAATTTTATCTTTGTCTCTTTAATTTTGAATTCTTCACTTCTTTTTTCCTCTTTTAATTTAGGAGAGTGGATTCTATGGTTAAGTCACCAGAGAGGTATCACAAAGGAGTAGAAGTATGATATGAATGGGTCGAAATGTGTGGGTCTTCTAGACAAGGGGGAAGGATTGGTAAAGAAGGAGCCTAGGCTGGAACATGAAGTATGTTTGGATTGTGAAAGGAGGCTGACTCGAGCAGAAAGTCTGAAGAAAAAGGAAGCAAACATGGGTTTTTGAGGGAGGATCACCTTTTGGAGAATCCTGAAAGCTCGGGAGAGAAAGATTTCTTCGTGTATAAATTAGATGTTCTTAATGCAGACAATTAAATAAATATGCATTTGCGAAATAAGCCCTGTGTCAAAGCTTACTGTCCAGGATCATCTTTCACACGTGTTTATGCTCATTTCACGTGTTCGTTTTCCTTTGTTCCACAAGTGCAGAGCAGTGCACTCAGATTCACATGAATGAATTTTGTGCACCTTCTTCGCATTTTATTTTGCATTTGACGTTCTACCCAGGGGAATTTTAGAGTGATGGTTGAGGCTGATAATCTCACCTTAGAGAGATAGTATTAAGTCTGTCATATTGTGGGTAAGTCTAGAACTGTGTTCCTTCAGTTCTGTTCTTCTGCCTGTTCAGCTGCACCTGCTCCCCAAATCATAAGGATCTGTTTCCTTGCATACATTAAGCAGATGAGATGAAAATGTGCTAACTAGGAGTAGATGGCCATGTCTGCAGGCGAACTATTTTTTTTGCCTCTCAAGAAGCATGGAGATGGTGACTTACTGAGAACTGGGTGACACAGTGAATGCTGGTGCCCACAACATTTTCAAGTGCCCAGATTAGTCTACGATGTGGAAGCCAGGAACTCTGACTGAATGAGATCACTGAATTCGGGACAGTTAGCTCTTCAGAAATGGCACTTTTTATTTCAAAGGGGAAATTTGGAGAACTGAGTGTTTTCCTTTGGCTTTTGCATAAAATTGTTTTGTTTTTTCCAATCTCTAGGGGACTCATTCTCACAGTTCCGGTTTGTTGAGGAGAAAGAGTGGGATGGTGAAGTGTCGTGTCCAAAACAGGTAAGATGGTTTGTCTGGAATGTGGATTCGTTCTGCTGAAGGCTGAAGACTAACACCCTTACATTACTGTTGAGATAGGCACTCCTTGTAGAAAAGAGTAGTCATTCATGTACAGTTTAGTCTCTGTTACAGAAACTGTTCAGAAAATGTTTGGGGACCTTAAATTATACCGGTCTTTGAAGCTAGAGTTCACCTTTACACCTGGCCATCCGTGTGAATTCCTCATATAGACTGGGCTGTAAGGTAGTAAGTTTATAGTCATGATTTTGTGTGGATGGCTCTCCCATTGGGCCTTCTTTGCCATTTTTTTTTTAATTTTTTTTTAAATTTATTTCTAGGAGAGAGAGAGAGAGACAGCGTGAGCAGGGGAGGGTCAGAGAGAGAGGGAGTCACTGAAACAGGCTCCAGGCTCTGAGCTGGTAGTCAGCACAGAGCCCGACGCGGGGCTCGAACCCACGAACCGCGAGATCATGACCTAAGCAAAAGTCGGACGCCCAACCGACTAAGCCACCCAGGCGCCCCTTCTTTGCCATTTCTATGAAACTTCCCTTTAGGGTTGAAAAGCAATTTTCCCCCCTTGTGCTGCTTTTAGTATTAGGTGAAAAAAATCCTTAACTTTATAGCTTTAAATAACTCTGTATCTATAATTAGGAAAATAAAGCCATAAAATAAGGACAGATATCACAGAAGTCTTTCAGCAAATCCATAAAGCCCAACCATTTCATTTGCTTTGTGATCATGCCATGCTTTCTTCCCGAGGAGTTTCGATTCTTTTCCAGGTGGCATTTGACTGATTCTTTCCATATGAAAGATGACAGGTATTCTTAACCTTGTAAAAAGCACAGAGAATTAGTTGTGGCTTGTCCTTTGCTCCCTGACTCCCTGGCGGGAGCATACTGTCTGATACAATGATTAGACAATCTGCCCACAGCCTCGGGCAGGTGGCTGTATCACGGACCCGAAGCCTAAAGGGTCAGGCACCCTCCTTGCCGTTCTGCTACTAGATCAGCACACGCATACACTGTAAGTGGTTCATTTTATCTCTGGACTGGTGTGATGTTTACTTGTTTGGGATGGACACTGATTTACCACACAGACCGTGCGGCGGGGGGTGTTACTTGTAAAATGACTGCCTGTCACTTTTACATCAAGTATGGATTACCACATGGAAAAAGTAGGGAATTAAAAATACTTGTCTGCTTGAGGCCGTGTGGGCATATGCCTGCGGTACGGTTTAGAATTCTAGGACAAATTGCAGACAGATAAACCAAAGCCATCAAGGAGTACGGCAAAAGGCAGACAATTCATGTTTCAACTCCTTTTGAGCCATGTTGACTCTTAGAGAGTATTTCCGTATCCTGAGGGTTTCAAATAATCCTAAAGTTCTGCATTCATCAGAACACCGAGAACTTGTTCTTGACCAGAAATATTATTAGATGCAGCCTGTTCAAAGATAAGTGAGACAGAGGCCATGCCTGTACAATGCCCTTCACACAGTGGTGACCCATAGTAGATGATCAGTAAATATTTACATAATAAGTGAAAAACAGTGTGACATAAAATAAGTGGTGTCTTCAGAGAATGAAGATAATACTGTGGGGACCACTTTGGGCTGGCAGGGATGGAGAGCCGCACCGGGGGAAAGAGATCGTTTGAATGGGCCTGGGTGGGGGCGTATGATTCTGGTAGGTCCTGTCGAAGGAGGAGAGCTGAAAAGCCAGCTGCGCTCAGAGCCAGTATGTGCTGGAGTGCAGTATGTCACCTCCCAGAGGAGCGGCACCACGGGTAGGCCTGGGCTGGTTGGTACCAGCAGTTTGGTCTTCAGTTTCTTCTGGGGGAGGTTTAGCAGGTGGGTGAGAGCACAGACTTTGGAGAGACAAGCCCCACTGTGTATCTTAGTTCTAGGGCTTAGGCTGACTTGTTTCTGTCTCTTGTGTTCTCATCTGGAACTAATCAGAGGATATAACTTGGGGTTATAATGGTGGTTTATTTCTATCATCTTCTGCCTTTTTACTTCTAAGTGGTCATTTGTAATCATCACCTGATATATGTATATAATTTTTCCTCTGTTGATAGAATTCAGCATTTTATGTGGACTGTGAATCATTGGTCTGCGCCCTTCAAGAACTGCCCCTCTCACTCCGCCTCAATGTTGCTGCTGAATTGGTCCAGGTAAAAACCCCGACAGCATCTTCCAGCCGGTGTGGGTTAGGGCAGCAGAAGAAAAAAGTGAAAAATGTCTCTCTGCAGAATGTCTCCCAGTGAGCTTTTGTTTTCCTAAAGCTGAGGGTTTTGTATCAAGGTAGCATTTTGAAAAGTTTTAAGGGAGGGCGCACCTGGGTGGCTCAGTCAGTTAAGCATCCAACTTCAGCTCAGGTCGTGATCTCCTAGTTCATGGGTTCGAGCCCTGTGTCAGGCTCTGTGCTGACAGCTCAGAGGGTGCAGTCTGTTTTTGATTCTGTGTCTCGTTCTCTCCCCTCCCTATTCTCAAAAATAAACATTAAAAAAATTAAAAGTTTTAAGGGAGAAAGCACTTGAAGGATCAAATGTGATAGAACTGAATGAAACGTTAAAGTATAAAGTCGAGGTGGTATTTTACTCAAAAGTTTCTACGCCAGATTCTTTGTTAGCACTAAGCACACAGTGGTGATCAGACACAGTTCCTGCTCTCGTGGAGCTGAATCTGTTGGGAAACAGGAGTATCAACCACGTGACTCAACTGTAGTAAGTCCTATGAAGGAGAAGCAGAGAGCGCTACGAGAATGTATATAATAATGCACCTGATCTGCTTCGGTGTGATTAGCTAGGGCTGAAGAAGTGTGCAATTAGCTGAGATCCAAAGTAGAAGAACGCCGGAGTTAGGATTTTAGGAAGACTGACCCAACCAGATCTGCCTTAGTCATACTGCTAATGATGATAGTATCAAGGGCCGTTGTGGCTGCAGGATTATGGAGAGTGGACTGTGGGGATAGGGCGAAGTGTTGGGTGAATGTACACAAGCAGGCACGTGGCGGAGGAGAAGGGAGGAGAGGCAGCAAAGCAGGAGGCTCCTGTGCTGGTCCCGTGTGCTGGCGGAGCTGGTACTAGGGTGATGGTGGAGATGGCAGAGAGCTTGGCTTTCCCAAGAGGTACTGCAAAAGCAAAACTGGCAGGACTTGGTCAAGCACTGGAAGTGGAGAGTGAGCAAAGAATTGCTCTAGGCTTTCTAGCTTGTGCACCTCAGCAACGTGATCGCATCGGGAGGGGCGAGGCTTGGACGTTATGGGTTTGTGCCTCTGAGATAGCAAAGTGCAAATATTAGTTGGATAGAGGAATTTATAGTGCACAGTTAAGGGCTTGAAACGTAAATGTAGGTGATACCAGTGTGAGACAGCAGTTGAATAATGAACTGAGAGACGAGGCAGCCCAATGGATGTTACTACAGGAACTTCAAAATGTAACTGTGGCTCGACTGAATTTTTTAAAAAGTGAAAACCCTGAGCAGTACTAACTGTAAATAGAATCCCAGCAACTAAAATGATCACCTTCATTCTGCACCTGAATGTGATGCTAAGCTTGAGTGGAGGCATGGATTACCCAAGCAATTGTTTCTGCCCCCAGCTGAGGGCAGCTGGTAGAATTTAGGGCTTGAGTCCTCAAGCCTAAGGGTAGGGCAGAGGAGTAGAGAGGATGGCATTTGCCCCTAATGGGGAATGGCTATGGTGCTTTCGGAATGTTTGGGGTTTTCTTACTGATTGGGAAAGCACTGCTCTCCCTGCGGGGTGTCCAGAGATGTTCCAAGTCCCAACATGCACAGTTGGGTCCCCCAGAATGGTTGTTAGCATCACACATCAGGGTAACACTGAGATGAAGGTGTGGGGGCCTCGGGGAGAAACAGGAAGCACTGTGAGCGTTTGACAGTGAGGATGTTGTATCAGTGGCAGGCCTTAGAAAATAGGTATAAAGCAATCATAGGAACTTTGAAAACCTGGTTAATGTTTTTAAACCTCACTTTCCCACCCCCATGATATAGAACAGTTTCTCTCAATTGGGTTTGCATATTTGAATTAACCTGGGGAGTTAAAAAAAAAAAAACAACAATGCCAGACACCCAATCCAGAACAAACTCAGTGACTCCAGGATTATAATGAAGGACCATGCCCCAGTTTGGGCTTGCACACTGAGAATGATGGATGACTATTTATGTGTAAAGCTATACGGCTCTGAAAGCCCTGAGAGATCATTAGCAAACTGGATCTGCTCAGGATGCTTAAATACGGGGACAGTGCCTCCAACCATAGTTGAACCTCATTCTCACTCTACCCTGCTGCCATGCTGGTCACCCCACGCCTCCTCCTCGCCCCCCGCCCCAACAGAGCTTCTCTGCCTTAGCCCTACACTACAGTCACCTGGAGAGTTGACTTCTCTTAAATCATTACAGAAAAGTGCACACATAGGTATGTATAACCATGGAATCTGCATCCAGAGTGAGAATCAGAATATGGCCCACACCCCAGAAGCCACCCCTCCCCCGAGTCACCACTGCCCTAAAACTACTCTCCTGATTCCTGATACTCAAGATTGGCTTTGCCCATTTTTGGACTTTTTACAAATGTAATCAAATAGTACGTTTTCTTTGGTGTCTGGGAGTTTTTACTCAAATGTTACTAAGAGCCCCTCTTAGCTTGAGGAGTTTGTCCCTTCACCTTTCTTATTAGCACGTTTAAGTACAGTGAACAGACCTGATTGGCTAAATGAGTCTCAGTGCCTTTTACAGATGCTTATGTCCTCACAGATGCAAGTGTACATACATTCACATAGACCTGTGGTACTTCCAGGTCTCTGGGCAGTTCTAGAAAGACATGGCCATTTCAACTCCACGTTAGCACAGAGTGGAGAGGGGCACAGGGGGAGGCCCAGCCCTGTGTTGTGTTTCAGTGAGGTCTCTCCCACATTTTAGCCCCCATCAGGAAGGAAGGGTGCTGGGCCAGGGCCTGAATACGAGACCCTCTGTGGCCTTCCTGTCTGGATTGAATTGGCCATTGCACAAAGTTTGGCCTCCTTCATTTTTGTTTCTGCTCAAGCAAATGTGGCAAGACTCAGATTTTTTTCTTTTAAATATTTATTTTTGAGAGCAAGAGAGAGACAGAGTGCAAGTGGGAGAAGGATGGCAGAGAGAGAGGGAGACACAGAATCTGAAGCAGGCTCCAGGCTCTGAGCCATCAGCACAGAGCCCAACATGGGGCTTGAACTCACAGACCATGAGATCATGACCTGAATTGAAGTTGAATGCTTAACCTACTGAGCCATCCAGGTGCCCCAAGACTCAGATTTTTAACTCCTTCTGCTTCTCTTTCAGACTGCTCTCCCTTTAGAGCTTCCTCAGGTAAAACCAAAGAGAAATGATGAAAGCAAGGGACCGGGGATGCAGTTAAAATGGCCCTTGGGGCCCGGAGGCAAGGGGTCCGTCTCTGAGCTGAAGTCTGTTGCTGCTGGCTGCCCCATGTACCTGGGTAAAGATAGCCCAAACCCGGGTCCCACGAAGGGTTCCCAGGAACCCACAGCCTCACTGCAGTCAGCAGCAGGCCACTTGGAGGAGGAATTAGATCTGCTGCTGAGTTTAGATGCACCTGTAAAGGAGGGAGAGAACATCTTCCAAGACCAGACGTCTCAGGACCAGGAATCTGAGAAAGATGGGGACGTGGCCCCAGAAGAAAAAGGTATGGCTTTCATTTGATTCCTTATCCATCTTCTTGACTGTTTTTCTGTAAACAGCCCCACCTGCGTCCCCTGCATACAGCTCTCCCTCAGTGTCTGACATTGATCTGCTGTGGTCCGCGGACATCTATTTCTGTGCTCACATCCCTACTTCCCCCTGAGCTGACCTTTCTGACAATATTCCTCCCACTCGATACACCAGGCTTCCAAAGCTGCTACCTGCCTGACTGCAATATTAAACCCGGGGCTGCAGATTGAACTCGCACTATAAAAAGGCATTAAGATCCTCCTAGTCCTCAGCTGTGCAGCAGCAGACCTTTTAATTGACTATCTGAACAGGCCTGTTAACCAACTCTCCAGACTCCTTGCTATTTCGATCTTCTTTTGTACCAAAGAGCACTCCCTCCCCTTTGTGTGGGCTCTGGGAGCCAGGCCCCATGTGATAGGGAGAGGCCCAGGGCACCTGCTCCATCCACACACTGCATTGGAGAGCCTTTGAAGACTTTCCAGGAGTGCTACAACACTAAAAAGAAAACTGAGCTGTTGGTCTTTTTAAAAGAAACTAGTGAACTGTGAAAGTCAACTTCAGAATACCTAGAGGGGCCACTTCCTACCCCATTTATTGTTAGGATATTCTTGTATCTTCTCGAGGAGCTGAACTTCTTGAATAATCGAATGTTTCTCCTTGTTGGAAGCAAATAGTTAGCGCTGACTTCGGTCATGGAACAAGCCCCAGGGAAGCCCTAACCCGCAGTCGGGGGACTGGCATGCACGTGCTAACACTGCTTTCCTTCCCCCAGGTCCCGCAGAGCCCTCTGTGACGGAAGGAAAGAACACGGAACCAGAGCAAGCAAGTACATCAAAAACTGTTACTGAGGAAGAGCTTGAAGACTGGTTGGACAGCATGATTTCCTAACATAAACATGAAAAAAAAAAAGTGCCTGAATCAAGTTTTCGTTGCCTTGCCAGTAAGGGCAGGCCCCAGGCTATCTATCTTTCCAGAACAGCTGGTTTACGAGTACACCCCACACCAGTGCGCTCCATCACGCTTGCCGCAGGATAGCCTACCTCTATGTTCCGCAACATCCGAGACTGTACATTTAAGAGGCTCCTTGCATTTGTTCTCTGGCTTAGTGATCTAACAGATCCTTTAAGGGCAGGGGATAGTAGGGCTCTTATTTCCAGCCTCCTTCCTTTCAGTGTTTACGGCAAAGCAGGTGCTGCTGATAGAATAGACCCAAGCAACAAGGCATGCCATTGGCCAAAATAAATGAACACTGGTGTATGGACTTCCTTTCTTTGTTGGGTGAGGTTTTATACTGTTTGTGTCCTGTCCTTTACAGCCCCACTGGGACAACTGGGAAAGAAAGAGTCAGCCGGAAAGGTGCAACACAGGAGGCCAACGCCAGGGAGTGGGGTGTATTACTTTATTGCAGTGGGCACTTCCTTTTATGTAAGGAGATTCACCTAAACACAGCAGCTCCACTACTTACAAGGGGACCAGAAAGCAGTACTCAATTTGGCATAAGATTGAACTTCTTCTGAATTTTCAGTACAGTACTTCTAATTAATAACAGCAGTTGACAAGCTGTTACTGAAAAACAAAATAATTTTATGAATAACCTTCAAGTGCAGTTTCGTAAAGACGGAAGATCAACACAACTAATTAATGGAACTGTGTCCGTCTGGAACATAAACATAAAAAATTTGCATAGCTATATCTAAAGAGATTTTAAGGCACTTAATCGATATTTCAGTGTCGACAAAGTGTTTTTTTTTTTTCCTATTTCTTTAACTGCTTAAAGCTTTTCAAGCTGATTCTGAATACATTCACTAGCAAGTACCATGGGAGAAATTTGCAGTTATGATGTTTTTCTGTAGTTCAGATCATGAGTCACTAGTGGATCCTGTCATGTGACATTCAAGTGTGTAAAATTTTAGGTATTGTGCATCGACGACTTCATGTTTCTAGTCCTTTCCTCAATGAATGCCATTGCGACAGACTAGTTCCATTACAACTGAAAAACTTGAAGGTATTTAACTATAGATTCCTGGATTCTTTGCTGTCTTTTAACATTCAGAGAGGTTGTCTCCCCCAGGGCTGTGTCCATTAGGCACAAAAAGCCAAATCAATTCCATGATATCCCATATTTTTAACAAAGACTTTCTCGTAAGGGAGGCATTTAGAATATGTCACATTTCAAATATTTTGCAGAACTGTAAAAAGATTTATTTCACTGAAGTTGGCCGTCCAGAACTGTGGAGTTTCTGATTTATCCAAGCTGATCTTCATATTGTTTCCGAAAGCAGTCACCAGCCGGGAAGAAATCCCAGCACCTTTCTTGGTACATTTTCCAGACATAAGATTCCTGAAATAATGGGAACAAAGGGTACTTCTTTTGAAACCACAGTAAGCTAAAACCCAGGTTTTTACTTTGCAGGTCTCCCTTTGGGAATGGTGAGGGGGTTTTAGTTATAGGAGGCCCAACTAGAACCTTCTTCCTTGCTCCGTTCCCAGCCCAGGCGATTTTGAGAGCAGAAAGTCCTCCCCTCCTCCCCCCCACCTCAAAACACTGGTCACCAAGCAATGATTTACAGTAAAAACACTTAAAGATTTAGAAATAAGCCCATTCTATGCCATTGGTAGAAGGCAGAAGAATGCACAGTGAGGGGACAGTTACCAGTGCTAGCCCAGGTAGATGCCTGGAGCACTGAAGGCAGAGCTAGAACCAGCTGCCTCTCAAGTGTGTGAGCTGTGAAGTTTTCCTACAACTCTGAGGATGTTTGACTATTTGATAGCCTATCTTCTCTTCCCTAGTTCTCTATCTATCTTTGCATTTCTTTCTCCTACTTAGAGCCCCTTTTGACACATACTTTCACTCATACTACTCACACCTCCACATTCCCTGTGTCACCCACACATGAGGTGGTTATCTTTCTCAGGCTGTCTCTCAGCCCATTTTACTCTGTTTGTTAAGCCGCCCACTCAGCTCCTCGTCTTTTTCTCTGTAATGTTCTCCCCACCTCCACCTATTCTATTCTACTGTGAAGCAGTAACCATAAGGATTTAGAAAATGTCAGTGTTAGCTGGGAAGGATAAACAGAAAGTCTTTAGGAATAGACTGGGGTTGCTTAATGATGGAGGCTTCTAAGGTCACAAAAAGATGGTGGAATAACACAGAGGAAAACTGCATGTGAGACACAAAGGGAGGCACTGGTCTGCCTCAGACCTCTGATGCTCTACTGAGTGAGTCTCAAGACTTCCGAAAAGGAAACTCTTCATATAGGGCTATGGTTCTTTTTTTTTTTTAAATCAAAAAATTATTATTTCTTTTGTTAACCTCAGGGCATTTTCTTTTTGTTGTTATTACAAAAGCAAGTGAAATCATGACTGAAAGTTACAAAATGTAGCGAAACAAAACCGACACCCATAACCCACCATCCAGAGGACAAGCATGGCTAACCCTTCTGTGACAAGACTCAGACCATTTCCCTCACTGGCTGTGAGTTCGTGTAGTCATGGGAAGAGTGGTGTTTTGTCACATTTGTTTTCTAATGTACTGTATTTACTCAATCTAATTCAAAGTGCAGAAAACTCTAGACTGCAGGGCTATGATTTAGGATCCTTTATTTCTCACCTGACCCGTGTGTTCTGTTTCATCTTTGTTAATCAGATACATCAGGAAGAACCTGGAACAAGGGAAAAAAGGTATAGTAAGTGTGAAAAAGACATTACTTTGGTTACTCTTTTTGTGAGGGGAAAGTCTTCTGTTCCGAACCTTGAGCTAAGATGACGATCTTTTTAAAAAATCCTAAACCATAAAATGGTGACCAAAACTCCAAAACTGTTAAGAGGCAAATGGAGAACTGAAATTATATGTGTGTGTCTCGGTCATGGAAAAGGTGCAAAGTATTTAAGTTGCTGTGACTCTTCAGAAATAGTTTCTTTGTATTATGGATATGGGAGAAATGTCCGTGTAGTCTCACTTGTTCTAACGGGGCCGGGTCCAAGGTTTCAGTCTGCTTGTCTGGAACACTCAGGTATCCATGGAGGCTGGGGCCGATCCTTCAGCTCTCAGTGCATGATCTCAGAGATGGCTTCCCAGTGAGCTGGTCTCTTGCCCTCCAAGCACAGAACTGTGACGTAGCTGGAGGTGGGGAGAACCCGAGCCCCAGGCTTCACCTTCTCTCGGGGCATCCTCAGGTTTATAGAGCTTTAGAAGCTATAAATAGATTTGGTTTCTTCCTCCCTTTTCCTTGATTGGCCTAAGAAGGCATGGCCAGTATCTTGACGTTCGAGACTTGGGCACGTAAGGGGATTACTCCTTTCCTAGCACATTTCTTTTGACAAAGCACTGTTTTTAGGGGGGAGTTTCAAACATGAATAAGGTGGACTCTCTCAAGCTTGCTGCCTGAGCTGCATGGAGCCAGAAGGGAGACTATTATAGTACATAGTGATCTGGGAAGACGTAGACGTGGACAGCACCATTTCACATTTTTCTATTCATGGGTCCTGACAAGTGCTCCCCTTTTTTAGAAAGACATCCATCCCACTCACCTCCATTAAGACAAAAATTCTCTTACTGAAAATTAACAATCATTAATACTCAGGACTTGAGGACGGGTATGCTAAAGCTTTTTTTTCAGTTTTTGTTCCTTTTAGGATTTCTTAAACTTGTGTTTTTTTCTTAAACTCCCATCCTAGCAAAAAGATAGGTCTTTGGTACTTCTCTTTGACAGTAACACCTTTCCCAAAGGCTAGGCCTGTTCCATCCTAAAGAAAGATTCATTTTTCCTAAACAATAAAATGTAGACCCAGAGGGGAAGAGGTAGGCCAGGGAGCCGGTTTTTTTCTTTTCTTGAAAATGACCACATAGCGATTTGGTATTGTCAGGTAATCTATATTCTCCATAAGGTATAGGCTTTCTACGTAGGCGGGCCACAGCACATAACAGGCTCTGAATAACTTGTTCTTAAGTGAGTGCTCTACCTCAGAACCAGTAAATACTTACTGGAGCTTCCTGGGTGCCAGGCTCTAGGCACTGGGACAGAGCAGTAGGAAACACCCACAAGTATCCCAAGCTCACGGAGCTTGTATGTTCGATGAGAGGACAGAGGGGCAGGGTGAGGCCTGCAAACTGCCCATGGAATCCAGCCACACGCAGGGCGCTAACCACCCTGACAGAGGCACATGTGGCCTGGTGGGGAGCAAGGCCTGACCAGAATGGGCTCACTGGAAAATGGGAAGAGAAAAAGTGGAGGTGGTAAACATAGACACTTTACGTTTTGCTGAAAGCGAGAGAAAGAAGCAGGGTGATAATGGCCAGGAGTAAAAGTGGGACTGTGGCCATTTTTCTTTCAGGATTTTCAAAAAGAACACGTGTATGGTGATAGGAAAAATCCAGGAGAGAAAGAGAAATTGCTGTAGTTATAGTGCCTTAAGAAGGGATGGGGTCTGATCCCGGGGGGAGTGGCTGACCTTTGCTACCAGCAGGAATGGCCCACAGCACCCGTTCGTCACCAGCGGGGAGAGGCAGAGAATAGGGACAAAGATGCAGGCTCTTGGCGGCTCCTNAGGAGTAGGCAGAAATGGCACCCACAGAGGTGATATTTAGGATTTTACCCTGCCACTCCTTCCCCCCCGCCGGCCACTGTCCCCTCCGTTGAGCAAGGGTACTCACAAGTAGTTGGCTAAGTTGTGCTCTTGTAAGGTGTGTGTTTCAAAGCCATGAGGGATCGTGTCAAAGTAGTCATTGCCAATTCCGCAGATGAAACATTTAGTCTAAGAAGAGAATGAGTAAAGGCATTAGCACGCGCGTCATTACAGGCAGACGATCTCTGACTGAATTGAGAGACAATGAACAACACTTCTCTCCTTAATGTGTTGGGCTATTAGTCATCCGCTTCCCAGTGTCCCCTACCTAGCTCCTTGCTAGCTTAGGATGCTTGCTCTTGCCCAACCGGGGGATGTGGTGGAGGCGCCAGGGATGGATAGGGTAGGGTGCAGAGCAAGGAGGGCAGCACAGAAGAAATGTCCAGAGCTGGCAGGCAGGTGCAGGGAACAGGGTGGGGATGGCAAAGAAAACTTTGTTGGTAGTGATAGCCTAAGACTGACCCGTAATGATAGCAGACCCTTTTATTTAAAAAATCCATTTGCGGGACAGCTGGGTGGCTCAGTCAGTTGAGCGTCTGGCTTTAGCTCCGGTCATGATCTCACAGTTCGTGAGTTCAAGTCCCACATCGGTCTCACTGCTGTCAGCTCAGAGCCCACTTTGGATCCTCTGTCCCCTCTCTTTGGCCCTGCCCCACAAAACCCCATACTCTAAAACTACAAAAATAGAGTTGGAACTGGTTGAACGTTACCTCCATATCTTCTCGCACCTGTTCCTGCTGGTCTCTTAGCTCTCCAAAAGCATCAATAATAAGACCTGGTATTTTAAAGACAAAGTCAGATAAAGTGTTTAAAAGAATCTGTTTAGTGGCTGGGGCCAGTGGTTCAATGGTTGAGACCACGCTGTTTTGTAAAAAAAGTGAATTATCAAGGCTAAATGATTAAAGCAAAATCAGAAAAAATAGTTGTGTTTTCAAATACTGCATCTGGGCTAACCATTTCGCATTCTTCCCCTTCCTCCACCTTTCTGCAGTACTGGAGGCTAACCACAGACTCCTTGCCCCACTGGGCTCGTCCCTGGGCCATTCCGTTTCCAGTCTTGTGGGCTCTTCCCCTTTGACAGTGATGCAGATCAAGATTCTTCTTCAGGTTCTTTGCTTCTCCTTCCAGAACGTCTCCTCTCGGTTCACATCTTTAATCACCAGCGCTAATATCCCATTTGGACTGTTTCATTTTGTTTATTGTTTTTATGTTTATTTTATGTGTGCTTACTACATTATTTCTATCCTATTCCATTCCTGATGGGTCTCTTGAAAGACTTATTAAAGTTAACCACCTATTAGCCCCCAACGCCTGCATGTTTATAGGTATCTCAACTTGGTGTGACTCAAACTAAATTCATCATCTTTCTCTAATTCCTGACAAGCTGTTGACTAAAAATAGCAGTACCCCTCCCCGCAAAAGACAAAAAACATGTCACTCTCTCATAGCTCCTTTCTCTGTTCCTCCTCTACTCTAGTGCCTGGGAGGAAAAATAAGGGCAGGAACCACGAGGCTGTGGGACAAGACTAACCCCAGGAAAGATCGAGGGAGCAGAAGGAGAAGGAAACCACCAGAGGGAGGGATGATGGGGGCNTCTTTGGTTTTACATACAGCCAAATCCTTGCATACAGTAGACAGGCAATAAATGTTTACTGAATTAACAGGTAAATAAATGTACAAACCTCTATATAAAAGGTCACAGATACAGAAAGAACGAGATCTAAAAGGGCCTGTTCACACTTAATCTAACTAGTAACCATACCTTGAATGATGGCCAGCAAGATGACAATGACAAAGAAGAAGAAGGTGATGTCAAAAACAATGCGGTACATTTCATAGGGATCACCAGCAGGGTCTTCAATTTCGTCTCCAATGCCACCTCCCGCTCGCACTCCCACATACATGTGGAATAGGTAACACTAGAGAAGAAAAATAATGGCAATTCAGGTAAAAGTCATGGAGTTCTGGCTTTAACAAGATGGTCCGATCCTTCACACAATCGGGTCGAAGTATGACAGCCCTGAGGCAGGACACAGGCCCTCTCTGGTGATGTCAGCATTTTGCTGCTAGCTGTGCTATCTGCTGCACCCTCTAGTCAGTGTGGGGTGTCGAAAGGTGTAAAGACTGGGTTCATGTAGCCTTTAAAAGATATTANGTGGTGATGTCAGCATTTTGCTGCTAGCTGCTATCTGCTGCACCCTCTAGTCAGTGTGGGGTGTCGAAAGGTGTAAAGACTGGGTTCATGTAGCCTTTAAAAGATATTATTTGCTCATTAAGAAAAAAAAGTTCTGGCCTATTTGACACCTGGAAGAGGTTTGGGCCCTGATGAGCACGCATTTGCCAGATGCTCATTTTCCCTCCTTTCAGGTGCCAGCCTCCCGAAAAGGCCGCGTTCTCTGTGTACCCGGGAGGGCAGGCGTTCCTGCAGGTTCTGAGAAAAGACTTCTGTTCTCTTGCTGGATTCCCAGAGCAGGGCTCCCCCATCCGTCCTGCCTGGAGGTGTGNGGTTCTGGCCTATTTGACACCTGGAAGAGAATTCATGTAGGATGCATAAGTTAAAACAAGTTTGGGCCCTGATGAGCACGCATTTGCCAGATGCTCATTTTCCCTCCTTTCAGGTGCCAGCCTCCCGAAAAGGCCGCGTTCTCTGTGTACCCGGGAGGGCAGGCGTTCCTGCAGGTTCTGAGAAAAGACTTCTGTTCTCTTGCTGGATTCCCAGAGCAGGGCTCCCCCATCCGTCCTGCCTGGAGGTGTGAGGTTCAGAGGGAAAGGCAGGGACAGCACGGAGACACATGCTGGTCACACTGGTGTTCTAGCAACTGTTGTATTGCTAAGAGGGGTACCTGCCCTGAGAAAGCATAAGGAGAGTTTTTCACCAGAGTGTTAATGGTTTTAAGTGGTCACAGGCTAGGGCAGTTCGGTGGCATCTGTCCCTGACACACGGTGTTTGCCAGAAATCTGGTCATTAGGACATCTACAGATGCAAGTGCCACTTGGCCGGCTCCCCAGAGGAGCTGTGTTCTTCTTGCCCGCTCGTGGTTGGCCTGACAGGAAGCGCTCACCCTGCAAGCCTGCTGCTCACGTTTCCTCAGACTATAGTGGCCATTCTGAAAAAATCACTTTGGGTTTGCTGAAATAAATTGGGCACCAGATTCATGAGACTACACCCCCGGACCTCAGAGAGAAAGAACCAAACAAAGCTCGACTTGCAAGAAATTTAGATGCGTGTCTGTCCACATTCAGACACAGGTAATTCACATCTTTACCACAAATGGAGGTGACAGAGACCCCCTCTGCAGTGTGCTCTTTCCACCTGGGTTGAGGTGAGTGCTCCTGAACCCTGTGTCCATCCATCCCTCTCTTTCCTGGACGCTTCTCCCTTTCAGAGACGTGTATTCTGCTCTAGCCTCTGTTGTGCACTGTAACTTTTGGGCTCTTCCCCACCCCAGGCCCTTTCTACCCGGGGAGGCCGGTGACCATCTGGCCCGTGGAGTAGGGGGCCTCTCACCGTCATCATGTCATCACACTTCATATCGGGTTCATCGTCATCTTCACTTTTGTTGTAGAACTTGCGGAAAAAGTTGAAGGCCACCACGGTGTAGAGGTAAACCACCACGGCCAGGAGACCCACAGTCAGAACCAGCTGCGAGCAGGGCGGNTTCTCAGAGACTCCAAGGCAACAAGAAAGGGGACAAGGGGTAGCAGCAAAGGCTGCTCTACTGCAGGGGGAGAAACCAGGCTATGGGGAGAAGACAGGAACTCTGGGGGCTTGTAGATTAAATTCCTCACCTCCAGCAGACTGAATATGGAGGTCAGACCCATAAAGAGGTAATGAGAATGAGGCATGGAGAACTGGCCCCGCTCTGATCTACCTGGAGTTCTTACAAGAGGAGGATGTTAGGACACAACGAGAACCAGGAGCTGCAGGCACCGAGGGAAGAGCAAGTGACAAAGCAGGAGGGCGGCAAGGACAGAGGCCTCCGAGGAAACAGAGTCTACCCAGAGTCTAACAAGAGATCTTAGACTTCCAGCATCCTGAATGGAGAGGAGATGAATGTCCATAGTTTGGGCCACCTGGCTTGGCGTTCTGTCATGGCAGCCGTGGCAGACACATGCCCGGCTGTGGCACTGGGTTAAGTCATCTACGAAGGCCGTTAGGACCGAATAGGAACAGTGCTAGGAGGAGGTTCCCTTGGTGTTTTAGAGAGAGAGCAGTGACCTGAGGCTTCACGATCTGGCTTCTACTCTAATGCTGCTTCTAAAGAAATGAAAGGTTGGAGCCCCTGGGTGGCTCAGTTGATAAGTGTCCAACTTCAGCTCAGATCACGATCTCACAGTTTGTGGGTTCAAGCCCCCCGTTTGGCTCTGTGCTGACAGCTCAGAGCCTGGAGCCTGCTTCAAATTCTATGTCTCTCTCTCTGCCCCAACCCCACTCATGCTCTGTTTCTCTCTCTCTTTAAAAAAACAAAACTGAACAAACTTTATTAAAAAAATGTTTTTAATAAAGAAATTAAAGGTTCTTTGGATTGATGGGTGACCCCACATCACACATTTTCATAAATAACCATGAGGGGATAACTGCCACAGCTCTGAAATTCCTACAAGAATTATTTATGGTGGCTTAGCAAAGTGACATTTCTCATAATCAAGAAATCTGCCTAAAACCTTTGCAGGGGTCATAGGGCTTGCTTATTTCCAGGCTTCAGGAAGTACCACAAATGAGAACGAGGCAGCACCAGCTCATCTGGCCCATATGAGGGCTGAGCCGGAGCTAGGAAGATCACAACCTTTATGAATACAAGAAAATATTCAAAGGCTTCTTTGAATGGTGAATAGTAACTTCCCAAACCTCAGACAGCAGACCTCACAGAAGGCAGTTGGTTTTAGAAACAGAAAAAACCTGGGCTTTGCACCAAGGGAGAAATGGACTAGTTCTGCCACTTAGCAGCTGTGTGGTCTTGGGTGAGATACTTAGCCTCTCTGAACTTCAGTTTGCTTATCGGTTAGGTGAGCATAACATCTACCTTACAAGGTACTTGTGAGCCTGTCACAGTACCTGGCCCACAGCACAAGCTGGACATGTTTTTGGTTTCTTTGGTTTTTATAATCTTGCCAGAGTTTATTCAGCAAGCCCATATAAAAAATTCATTGTTTACCCTTTCCAGTGAAGGTACAGTTTTGTGTAATGCCATAAAGCCAAATCAATAAAAACTGAAGTTTCAATATCTGAGAGTCAAGGGGACGAAACTAATTGTATAAGAACATACTGTAGAACTGGTATTCCACAGATCACACTTTAGGAAACACTGCCTTTATAGGATCAAACTTTCCAAGACACACGTGAAAATACACCATGGCCTTTCTCCCAGGAACCTATAAGGAAGCATTTAACACACGAAGTGAACATCTACATCACAGGGTCTGTCATTACATCCCCAAACTTTAGGGGCTTATATGTGGCAGCAATTTCTACCTCCAGCTTTCCTCTGTTCTTATCATCAACTAAAACAAGAAGCATTGGCTGTCCCTACTTCCAGAAACCTAGAAGAAACAGACCACCCTAATACTTGGTGATCTAGTACCTTGTATATTTCAGAAAATTTGAGTATAGTTGATAATGGTACATTAGTTTCAGGTGTACAACATAGTGATCCGACATCTCTCTATGTTGTGCCATGCTCAGCACAAACGTAGTTACCATCTGTCACCACTTAATGGTATGACAGTACCATTGACTATACATTCCCTATGCTGAGCCTGTTATCACCACGGCTTGTTCATCCCATAACTGGAAGCCTGGACCCACAACGCCCTTCCCCCTGGCAAACCACTGGTTCTCCGTATTTATAGATCTGCTTCTGACACCTTTCATTTTAGAACAATCAAAAGTCAATTTGACTTTGAATTTTTTCTTCTAGTTGAAATCCCTATTTTTTTGAAGGCATACAAGATGATGATTTAATAGGTGTTGTAAAATGATACTGCAATCAAGTTAATTAATATATCTGTCACCTCACACAGTTACCATTAGTGTGTGTGTGTGTGTGTGTGTGTGTGTGTGAGAAAGCGTCAGATCTACTCTCAGCAAATTTCAAGTATACGATACAGGATTTTTAACTATAAGCACCATGTTTTATATTAGATCCCCAGCATCTATTCATCATAACTGCAAGTCTGTACTCTGAGCAACACTTCCATTTCCTCCAGACCTTGGGAACCATCATTCTACTCTTTGGTTCTAGGAGTTCAATTTCTTTAGATTCCACACGTAAGTGAGATCATACAGTATTTCTATCTCTGTGTCTAACTTATCTGACTTAGCATTAATGCCCTCAAGGCCCATCTATGTTGTTGGGATCACTAGTTTCCTTCTTTAAAAAAATTTTTTTTAATGTTTATTTTTGAGAAAGAGAGACAGAGTGTGAGTAGAGGAGGGGAGGAGAGAGAGGGAGACACAGAATCTGAAGCAGGCTCCAGGCTCTGAGCTGTTAGCATGTAGCCTGACGTGGGGCTTGAACCCATGAACCGCAAGATCATGACCTGAGCTGAAGTCAGGTGCTTCACCGACTGAGCCACCCAGGCGACCCTCTTCATTTAATTTTTTGAGAAATTTCCATACAGTTTTCCTAATGGCTGTTCAAAGGCAGGCACATTTTACGTTCTTTCTTTTCTCCCTTTCCTATACAAAGGTTTAGAGATGTGTGGGAACTCATGTCTAATTGATGAAGTTGTACTTAATGAGGAAAGAAATGCTAAAGAGTTCGAGTTTACTGACAGAAGGAGCCATTAGAGGATTTTAATCAAGGTACTGACCCTGACAGCACTCTAGAAGACAGACTGGATAGTAATGAGGCTGGACCTAAGCCATGACTATATATATAGAGAGAGATGTAGACATATATGTATGTATATATATACGTCTAAGTCATTGCTTCTTAATCAGAAGCATGTGCCTGGGGGGTTTTCTAACTACATAGCCTACGTACCAACCCTCAGGGAGTGTATCAGATTCATGCAGGAAAGGGTAAACCTAAAAAATGTCTCCCAAGTGATTCTGAGATGCCCATCACCTGCCTTCCTCCCCCATTTTCCTGGTTGATTAAATGTTCAGGGTTTCTAAACCAAGGTCTTACACCTCTTAAGTGACAGCTGCAAGTTTGCAAAAACAATCATCTATTAGTTCAAGTGTTTGGCCAGGAACGGTGTACTATACACCATGACCCACAGTTGTACACTAGCATACTACCTGCTGTTGGTTTTTTCCCCCTAGCCATATCTAGGCCCCTCCTGCTCTGCATCAGTATAAACCCAATACCTGTTTGCCGTTGTGAGTTACAGATGACAGAATGGTCCTCAGCGTCTTGAAGCCCATGGCAATGTCTAGCAGATGGGCAGCAAAGAAGAAGTTATTGTAGTGGCCCAGGATTGACATGGTTGTGTACCAGGCAAGGTAGAGAAAGGACTGTGGAAATAGAGGCAATTTAGCAACTTTCCAGGCATTTGGGCCTCATGGTGGGCCCAGTGAGTCATTTATTCCCCTAATCTTTGGGAACAGAGCAAGTGAAAGCCCATCCACCTTACACTACGGGGAAGGCGCTCCATCTTTCATAAGCAGTCACTGAATCTTTCTTGGCACCCTCCCTAGCCTGTGCCCCGATGGCATCTAATGACATCCCTGGCCCTGTAGCACAGAATCTTGTTTTTCCACATGCCATACTTACGTTATCGGTAAAAACAACTCCCAGCTTCCAGATGTGGTACTTCATGTCGATGGAACTCAGCCTAAAGGAGACAAGTAATTTTAAAACTTATAAATGTCAGAATGTAGTTAAGTGTTTAATAAGGGGAAATTTTTCAGTTTTTTTTCCTCTCAGGTTTAATAATCTAAATATGGCTCTGAGTTTAGCAAATTGTATATGTTCCCCATGAGACCGAGAATGGTTGAATCATACATCCTGAAATTTTAATTAGTCTTTCTCTTTCAGCTCTATCAGGCATAAAAACTGATCAGTCTTTACATTTTTTAAGGCAGTGTTCTCTCATTATATTAGAACCTAGAAGAAACACCTAAGCCAGACCAGAGCCTGAGAGCACACAGACATTGTGCAGTTCCTCCCTCTGGCATGCAGAGGATGGCTGGAAAGTCAAAGGATCCACTAGGGCCGGACTTTGGATTTAAACTCCTAAGCTCTGTACCATGACACCAGAGAGGCTGCCTCTGCTTTGCTTTCTTCTACTGGGCTGAAGTCAAGGGCATTTTTGTCCAATCCCAGGAGTTCAGCAATGCGTTCCGCTCCATAGAGATCACCGTACTTGTTGATCACCTGAAGAGAGCAGACAACAGGGTGAGCTCGGGCCCCTCAACACCAGCAGGGTCTTCTCTGGTCTCGAGGTCTTCAAAACACTCTGGGCTCTTTCAAGGGACTGATAAAGACATGTTTCAAAATGCAACAGGAAAATTAAAAAGAAAATAACCCTTGGAGAAAACAGAAGTGACAGAGATAAGTGAAAAACGTTTTTTGTTTTTTTTTTTTCAAGCTGATAACTCTTTTTGGAGCAGAGAAAGAAACTAGTATGCAGAAAGCAGTGATTGTATTAAGCTATTTAGGGCAGATGATTATAGGAATGGTGCCAAAACCTACATATGTTCATAAAAAAAAACCATCTGTGACTTACTCTTTTTGAGCTACCATCATAAAAACAACATAAAATTTATTCATGTTTGTAGATGAAGAACTTAAAAAAAAAATCTACATTTCCTTGGTGTTCATGGAA
>NW_027531308.1:892512-975989 GCF_008692635.1 Crocuta crocuta
GCCCTCACCCCGGCACCCCAGCCCCCCGCCCCATCCCCACTCCCAGCTGACAAGGCCTACCTTTCTCTTTACAAACTTGTCCCAGTAGTTATTAGGAAAAGATCTGAAAAACAAAAAAGGGAGATTCTTAACATCAAGGCAAGCACATCAAGAAGCTTTGCCATCTGTGTCTGGATCTAGGATCTCCTTGGGTTTTGTCCGGCTTATTCAAGAATTCAGACTGATTGAAGGTCAGAGTGGCCACAGGTGTGATTTATGGTTTTGCTTCTTTGTGATGACTTCTGGAATACTGGAGAGCCACTCTGCATTTTCTACTTGGAAATTATGGTAAAAAGCCAGACATTGTCACAGTAGACTAGACAGAAACAGTTCTATGTTTCCTGATCCCCGTATAACTAGAAACAAAAGTCTATAGGAAAACACACGCATTCAACCTTCATTGACTGAGTATCTAACTTTATGTGGGTACCTGGGGTAGATGATAGAGATAGAGTGGTGGAAAGTGTAGAGAAGGTCCCTAACTTTATGAAGTTTCCAGTATGGAATCATCTTTTGTTCCTGTGTGTGGGGTTTTTCTTAACCAGAGCACTGCTCATCCACTCTATTCTCCATTCCCATGTAGCCCCGTGGGGTCTGCTTTTCTCAGGGAATTAGACCCCTCTTGTCTTTTGGACGAGGTCCCCTCTACCATACTACTCCTAACCCCTCAGAGGAAATTTCCACCCAGAGCCCTGTAACTCATACCAGCTCCCCTGCAAATTGTCATTGTTCAAATTAAGGCAGGACTGTCATTTTGGGGTAGCTTGACCAAAACCATTTAAGCTACTTTTCTCCTTTCCATAATGAAACCGATCTTTCCTGGGAGAGTTCACTGTGAGTCTAGATTGCAGCCAAGGAACCTCTGACCCTTGGTGCAGGCATTCTTACTTCTGTTTTCCTTAGTTTGAGTCACTCTTATTGCCTCTGGAACACAACAGTCTCTTATTTTATGAAGACCACCCAAGCTGGTGCTAAGAAAGTGAGGACATCCCTCTATTCATGGGCCTCTCAGAAGAAGAAACCTGATCAAATGCCGCTTCTCCCACAACAGGCTGACAATTTATCTTATGTTTTATTTTATTTTATTTTTTGCTTTTTGGGGAGAGGGGGAAGGGGGAAACTAAACCAATTTCTTTGTTTCAAACATCCAAATGCCACTTAAAAGCAAAAACAGATCCTAGGTTTACAAAGTGAACTGGTAATAGATTTTGTCTCTGGAGGAATGGAAGTGATTATTTCTTCTTTGTACATTTTTCTACTTGATTTTTTTCATGCATTACATTCAGAGCCTAAAATAAGCAAATAAAAATCAATCCGGGCTTCCTCTATCCACACTCATATCCCCTTTCTCTTAAATCCTTTATACAAATGGTCTTAATGTACACCTCGGCCTTGGTCACATTTTGTCCTAAGTGGACAATCCCACAACGGATGCCACAGGTCTGTGGACTGAAGGTTCCAGGCAAGACCATTTGAAAGATATGATCTTACCGTGGTCTGAGTATTCCTGTCCCCTGACTAGGTATGTAAGCATCTTGAAGGCAGAAAACATAGTTTTACTTGATACTATCCTTTACTTGAAGCGTGAGGTAGACAACATGGACTTCAGAAGGGAAATGCATAAATAAATGCTACTTCTATATAGAATGGTCAGAAAATAATTTAAGATGCTCAACCTCTTTAGAAATTAAAAAAAATGCATGGTGAGATGCTATGACACACCTACTGAATTGGCAAAATTATCTGAGTATCTTAACAAGTGTGGCAAAAAGGCAGAGAAGCAGGAACTCTCCTCCAGTGCTGGTTGGAATGTTAATCAAGGCAAACACTTGCATACCTTACTATTCGGCAAATCCCTTTCTTGACATCTACCCTAGAGAAGCTCTTTTACTTGAGCATCAGGTATAAAAGTATTCATTGTCCCCCTGTTTATAAGAGTCAGAAACTAGAAACAGTTGAAGTACCCACTGCCAGGAAAATGTATACATACATGATATATACATGATAAGTACTTATATAATGGAAAATGTTACAGTATTGAAAATGACCAAACTATGGCGACACACATCGACCTGGGTGAGCTCCCAGATGCACTGCTGAATGACAGATTTAAATGACAGAAAATGCATACAGCATCATTCCATTTACATAAAGTTCAAAAACAGCTGACACGAAACAATGGTTCTACGGACACATACCTAACAGGTAAAATATATACTAAAGCTAAAGAATGACTATCACTGAAGCCAGGAGAGTAGTTAGGTGGGGGTGGTGGAGGATATGAGCAGCGAGAACGCCCAGGACTTTGAAGCTGTCACCAGTGTTCCCTTTTTTAAAGCTTGTAGTTCATTATTATACTTTAAATATACATTTTATGTTTTCTTATATGTATATTTAACAACATAAAAATAAGATAGCTCTCTGACATATAGTTAACTGTAAAAAATAGGTTACATGTATTATGATGCCATTACTGTAGAAAAAAAGATTCATCTAAAAATTTAAAAATAGCTATTTACTCACTTCTCTACTCAAGGGCATTTAAGCCACTTCAAATTAAAAAACAAATCAACAAATACCCTTGTTGGGACGTTTTAATGTATTGTCTTATTATCTCCTTAGATCCAGTTCTAGAATCTGAACTGGCCTTTTTACTGGGACTTTTAAGCCAAATCACCTGTGTCACATATACAAGCATTATTAATTGCAGAAAGCTGACCAAAGAATCACATTATTTAACAGTATACAAAATTTCTGTAATGTGATGACAACGGGTCAGCAATCAGGCTTTGTACTTTTCCCTTTTTTTTTTCTTTATTCGAGCCGATTGGCAAGGGCATGGAATGGGGAACAGGCTTTTGCTTTGCATGCTCACTTTTTTTCTTCCCCTTTCTAGAGACTATTTTAAAAAGCTCAGCTGGGCCTTTACAGAGCTGCCTCCCTCAGTTTGCCTGACCCTCTTTGGATAAGGAGAAATTTTCTTTTCCCTGGAGTCAGAGTTGCTGTTTGCAGTCATGCATATTTTAATTGGCACAGCTAAGGGTTTCAGCACAGTCACCTCTGTTTATAAACACAGCCCTGTATCTCTTTTCCTTCAGCACTTTATTTTCTCTTGAAACTCTCTTTTCCCAGTTGTGAACACACTGGCATTACCTTCGCTATGATGGCAGCCATTTTTTGAACGGGTAGGGAAAGGGAATGACGAACAGCTTGATGCTTACCACGTGCCAGGTGCCCTATACCAACACATCATGTGTCGTACACTCATTGATCCTGCCAGACTCAGGTGGTGGTAGGTATTCTCATGCCTCTCTTAATGAGGAGGAAATCATGGCTTAAAAGGCTTCCTTATCTTCCCCTTTCACAGGGAGCTAAGTGACAGAGCTGACCTGGTGGCCCGCTTCTGCCTGTAGAATCAATGGTCTTTCCCATCACGGTACTAATTACATACACATGCACCAAGACAGGCTTAACGCCACAGGTGGTAGCACCCCCATCCAGACTTAAAATTATTTTAGAGAGAGACACAAGGAGAGAGAGAATCCTAAGCAGGCTCCACGCTCAGTGTGGGAGTGCTGACATGGGGCTTCATCCCACGACCCTGGGATCATGACCTGAGCCGAAATCTAGAGTCAGACACTTAACCGACTGAGCCACCCATGCACTCTCCGATGGTCCTCTTTTAACTGCCCAAGGACCTGCCTATCAAATGACAATGGAAGGAGCTCTAATACTATCCAGACTACTTTTCTGAGACACCTTCAGAGTGGTGCTGTCATAGGTCTGCTGTGCCATATGGGTGCTCTGAAGAAACGGAACAGATGATCTTGGAACTCCTGGGCCAGGGAAGCATTCTGTATGACTCGAACATGAAAGCTCCATATTACTGAACTGGACCATCTGGTCTTAGTTAAGTAAGTTCATCACTCCCTGACAGCCTCCAGTCCCCTGTTAAATGCATAGGGATACAATACAAGTGTTTGAGGGGCAAAGGCTATTTTACTAGGAAGCCAGTAGAGAAAACAAGTCCTAGAAACAACAACAACAACAAAAAAGGCTTATATTAACCAGTCTCCAAAGCTGGTTAACAACAGGCCATCCTATTTACAGTACAAACTCCTTTTGCTTTTTGGGACGGAGGTGAGGGGACACTTACGGTGTGTTGATTACCAAGCGGTCCCACTGCCCCTTGATGTCATCTTCAGATGGCTGTTCAGTGATATACAGGCCATCGAACTCCAGCTTCCTGGCAATTTCTTTTTCTCTTTTGAATACCACCAAAGGGACCTAGGAGTGGGAAGACACTGGTTACTCAAAGCAGGCTTTCTGATTAAAGCACCCTCTCCCAAGCATTTCTCACAAATTAGCCTTTCCAACATAAGGGACCAGTAATCTCTTTTATTTAATAAATTTATTTGTTTTTTAGTAATCTCTACACCCAAACTGGGGCTCAAACTCACGACTCTGAGATCAAGAATCTCATGCTGTACCAACTGAGCCAGCCAGGCAGGCCTGGGGCTGTCATCTCTTTGTAATAGGATTCTCAGGGTGCCTAGTTATGGGTCCAAAGTCAAAGAAATATCTTCTCACTCCTTTGGCTAGTAGGTTTCCTTCTCCAAAAAGCTGATCTCATCTGGGCCACCCTTTAGGGTTTGGGTTAAATAGCTGATAGTAATACAAACTGGACTCCTTGACCCATTCTGTCTGGGGAAAAGGCCATATTTAGACCAGTCCCTGGGCCAAATGAGTTTGGTACCCTAGGACTCCTAGGCTGGAGTTGAACCAACGCTTAGAAAGAAAATGAACTATTCTAGAATGGATTGCTCAGCCAGAGAATACCATGGAATGTTCCAGCCCTTCAATGGCTAGGGCCATTTTCATCTCATGGCACGGACATTTGGTTAATGAAACATGGTGTTGATGAAACATGATAGCAGGGACGAGAGGATTCACTGGGCTGTGTACAGTCTTTAGGTATTGAAGTTTTCTTCTTGAGAGGAGCACACTTACTGGTTCCTTATTATCACTCCCTGTTCTCTTACAGCTGGAAGTTTGATTTTAGCCTAGAGATGGTGGTATGGCTATGGTGACCTACCACAAGGAAAGTAGAGAGAAGGAGGGGAAAGTAATCTACTTGCTTCAACCATCACCAGACACACAATAGTTCAAATGAGGGACAGTGTTACTGAGGTCAGAGGATGCTACTGAACTCCTAGGAAATGAGAAGTCAGAATAGCCAGTTAGAGCAAGTGGACTCCCCAGCAGGGTAGCTTCTGGAGCCAGGCGAGCTTAATGCAGACAGAGCCAGGACTTCTCAGTCAGCTGGAAAGCCATGGTTACTTGGCAACATCCCTTAGGCCTTGGTCTCCAAACGGTTTTTTCCAATAACACTTCCTCAAAGCTCATGATATCCATGTATGCCCCATGCTATTCCTTTATTTCCAAGAGAAAAAAAGAAAATTTAGATAATGATTTGTAAAGACTTACTTCTTGCCCTTTTTATTTTTTAAAATGACAAAACACCACCAAGGACAGAAAAGACTAATGACAGGAAGGTGGCAAAGGCTAATAATAGGCATTGCACCCTGTGAGGAATCAATGATCATTGCTAGTTAATGGATAATGTGGGAGGGAAAGCAAAGATAAAGGTACGCTGACTAATACCTGCTATATTTTGAAATGGCTCTGAATAATAATAACAATCATAATCACAATCATAATCCCACCACGTTTTAGAGCAGTACTCATCCCTGGAATTCGAAGCATTCCTCCCTCCCTTCAATCTTCTAAAGATTTGTATATCCTTGTAAGTAGGACTTCCATATCTTTATTCCCTAGATAGTGTTTCTTTTTTGTTTCCTCTACGTCACTGGTGTATCTGCACTGAATCCAACAAGCTGAGCTCTAGCATGGTCAACTAAGGTAACTACGAACACACTCCAGTGGTTATTATGTTTGTGTTCTGAGTCCCTCTATACCTTTTAATTCATTTAATACTCCCAGCTACATTCACGGGTTGGTGTTATTAACACTCATTTGTGATGAGGAAACAGGAATGGTGAGGTTAAGTGGCAGAACTGTGAGTCCCACGCAGGCAGCATAGCTCAGAATCTGTGCTCTCATCATTACAAATGAGTCCTTAGCATGCGTTAGAGCAAGTGGGCTCCCCAGCAGGGTAGCTCAACTTCCCTCATGATACTACAGTTCACGGGGGGAAGGGAGGGCCACAAAGATAGGAATCTATGTTTCAGACTCTTCCCACGGAAAAGATGGATTAGTGTATGGCCACGGAGACTTCCTACTTAAGAAAAAAAAATGTAATGAGAAAAAGGATGGGGTAGAGTAGAAACAGAACCAGACTTAGAAAACCGAAAATGATTCACATAAATATATGAAGATTCATATAACTATAGTAGTGTCTGAAGATGGCCCCCATGAACTATGTATCGTGGTATTCATGCCCTTGTGTGGTTCCCATTCGTCTCCTGTCCAACAATGAATCTGGGCTGACCCTGTGACTTGCTGTAACCACCAGAAGGCAGTAAAGTGATACTGTGCAAGTTCTAGGCCTAAACTTTAAGAAAGGCTAGCAGCTTCCATTACTGTGCTTTTTTTTTCCTTTGGACCCCAGCCTCCCCCCCCCCCCGCNTTTGCTGGAAAGAGCATATGGAGAGGCAACATGGAAGGAGGAATGCTCTAAGTCTACATGGAAAGAGAGGTCCAGCTGGCCCAGCTGAGCCCAGCCTTCCAGCTCTTCCCTGGCCAACATTCCAGGTATGAGAGTGTGCCATCATGGACAGTCCAGCCCAGCTGAGCTGAAGGATGGTTGCTGACACGGCTGCCTTCACACAGAGCAGAGGGATTGCTCAGATGTGCCCAGTCAAGCCATAGAATCAGAGAGAAAAAATGACTGTCATTTTAAATGACTAAGTTCTCAGGACAATTTGTTACACAGCACTGGATAGCTCAGTTTATCAGTAAGTTCACATCTGACATCTAAAGTAGTTAAAACCCAATAAATTTTGAAAGGTGAAAAGCATTTAATAAAAATTCCAACCTAAGTTCAAAGATCAGAAGCAGTTCTCATTACTAGCTCCATGTGTCACTTAGCGTGATGATTCTAATCCTCTGAAATTCAACAGGAAGTATCTGAAAAGGGACTCCCAGAGTAAGGCTTCTCACAGTAGGGTAAGAATACAGATCACCCAGGGGTGGAGCATGTTGAGTTGTAGATTCTGACCTAAAAGGCCAGGGGTGGGGCAAGATTCTGCAGTTCTAACCAGCTCCCCAGTGATGGCACTGCCACTGCTCCCTGAACCTCAGGCTATGAGCAAAGTCCTGGAGAATAAAGGGCTCGCTGGGTTCACAATGATATATTTTCCCCAAGGAGTCAGATTAGGGTCAGAATGGCCGGCAACTCACCTTCAGGCAGTAATAGCCCACCACACAGACTAATGAGATGATGGTGTGGATGACGGCCAAGGCCCGCAGTGCTGGCGCCATATACCCAGTGCTTTCCTGTAGGACAAAGAACACCATCGCTTCTTCCTCTTCCTCATCATTAAAGGAATTCCACAGGTTTGCAACATCCTCTGTCTCTTCTTCTAAAGGTTCTTCAGTGACCTGGCCCAAGACACACACTTTCTTACAAACATCAGAAAGCACGTCTGCTATTGGGTTCTCCCCCCATTTTGTAGATTGCTAGCATATGCTATACCCGTAGTACTAATGGAGCAGTATCTGCTGAGTGAATGAGGTTCTTTTTAGGTAACTTATTCCTAGGAATCTCGATGTCTCTAATAACTACAAAGAAAAATTTTGAGAGACAATTCTATCTCTTGAAACACAAAAAATTTAAAAATTATGAAAGCTGAGGTGTCTGGGTGGCTCAGTAGGTTAAATGCCCAACTCTTGATCTCAGGTCTTGAGCTCAGGGTTGTGAGTTCAAGCCCCGCATTAGGCTCCAAGCCCAATGTGGAACCTACTTTAAAAAAGAACAGGAAAGCTTTACTACATATGCTATAATCCCTATGAAGTAATTTCTGAAATGCCACAGCCTGGGAGGAGGTGAAGACACAAACATGCACACACACAAGTGCATGCATGTTTGCTCACACATGTTCGACATTTTCCATTCTGTTGTAGATGGTTTTGACATTTATGCCTTCAATTGCCATTCTTACACAGATGGTTCCCTAATGTACACCTGTGAGGCTTTCCACTTGCATTTCCGTTGCCTGCTGGCTATCTTCACCTGGATGACTGTCTGCAGTCACTTCAACTTCAGTATGTTTAAAGCCAACCTTTGCTACACACTTCTCTACAGACTTCTATTTCTCCTCTACAGGCAAAGTGCTCAACCACAGACAAAGGAAAGCCATTATTAGTTCAATCTAGTGGCAGGTTGATGTAGATAAAAGCAAGTTTTGGGGCACCTGGGTGGCTCAGTAGGTTGAGCATCTGACTTCGGCTTAGGCCATGATCTCACAGTTTGTGGGTTCGAGCCCCACATTTGGCTCTGTGCTGCCAGCTACCTCAGAGCCTGAAGACTGTTTCAGATTATGTACCTCTCTCTCTCTGTCTCTCTTGACCCTCCCCTACTCACGGTCTCTCTCTCTCAGAAATAAATAAAACATTAAAAATATTTTAAAAAGCAAGTTTTATAAAAAAAATTGATTGGTGGTTTTAGATAGGGAGGGAGAGAGGTAAAAATTAGAATAGCCAGTTAAAGCCTATGCCAAGAATCCAGGACCTATCATTCATTTGTTCCTTCCATTAACACTTATTATGTGCCTATGGTCTACAAGACCCACTTAGCAATGTTCAAAATCTTTATTCATCCTGATTAGTCTCTTTTCCCATATCCCCAAATCAACTACTGCTAATTCTTCCTTCATAATAGTTCTAACATATGGACCAACTATAATGGCTTTCTTTTACCTTATCCTTTAAGGCAAAAAACTATATTTACTATTCATTTTAAAATGCATTATAGTGCCTAATATAGGGTGTAGAATATAGTAGGTACCCAACAAATATTTGGACAATTTATTAAGTAATGCCCAGAACAAGCCTGAACTATGGAAACCGTGCCCTAACTGTCCTTCCTTGCAGCCAGTGTCTCCATTCTTCCAAATGCTAAACACCATGTCCTTTTCAGAAGCCAATGACTTAGAGATTTCCCCTAGATTTTAGAATTTCTGCTCTAATTAAGGGCATAAGTCCTATTCTGATTTTTTAAAAGTACATTGTATATTTAGCAAATAACCCCTGAATGCAGTATCACCTTGTAGAAGAGCAGGATGAAGTTGATAGCGAAGGCTACGAACAGAGCGAGGAACCTCAGGTTGTAGAAATTCCTGGCCAGGTAATGCTGAAAAGGAAAGGACAGGCAGAAGTATAAGAGTTCTGGAAGGAAAAGAGACCTTCCTTCCTTCCAACAGGAGACTCTCTCTGGTTAGAAATTTACACAGGACTGGCCCTACTCCTTGGTAAGCACTCTTCTAAGACCATGCTAGACTTCTTATGACTTATTTGGGGAGGAGCCAGAGATGATGATTAAAAAAAATGACTCACGAATAATGCTCAAAGTTGCCCTGCTCTGGTTTACCTCTTGGGGAATCAAAATCTAAACATGTCACTAGCAGAGGACTGAAATGCTGCTGTTAGGGTGCATGCGTGTGTGGTGTGTATGCGTGAGCCAGCGCGCATGTGTGCTCCATGCACACTAGTCTATTTAGAAATGATGAGTATTCTAGGTCCAGAGAAGAGCCCTGTAGCTCCCACCCTGGATGTGGCCAGTCTGTGACCTTTGTCCCCTTGCAAATCACAGAGCCTTTGCCTCTCCCTGTCAAGTATATAGTATATTTAGCAAATAACCCTTGAATCCAGTATCATTCTGTAGAAGAGCAGGATGAAGTTCATAGCGAAGGCATTCCCATTGCCATCTTCCCTAGAAAAATCAGCACTTGACGACTGGAAAGGCAGCAGCTTGGGAAAAGCTCTCAATCTCCCTTTGAAGGGGGCTCTCACCAATGGGGTTGGGGGGAGGTGTTGTTCTGACCATCAGTAGCTGTACCTCAGTGGGCAGTTTGTCAGAGAAAGGGCCTCACAAGCTATGCTGAGGGCTGACTGCATGTGGAATAACAAAGCTTCTGGGGAGTAACAGGAGACTCTAACATGAGAGTGTTTTTTCTGCGTCCCAAACGATCCAGCTATTTCTGAGCTCTGGACTCTGATAGGCTAAGTGGGCACGTAACACACAGGTTGTGAGTGCTCACCTGCAGAGAGCACAGGGCATCCAGGGCTGGAGGATTGGGCCCAGGTTACCCTCTCTCCCTTTTCCTCCAACACAAAAGGAGCAGACAGATGAGTAAGAGGAGAGGACGAGGAATGAGAAAGACAGGGAAGCATAACTAACCAAATAGTGAAACAGAATCAGCAGCCACTCGTCTGAGGTCCACATTGGGAGTGGGGCCAGGCTAGGGTGCTTACCAGTAACTTGGTCTGATAGATTTCCAGCCCTTTGAAGAAATTAGCCATGAAGGCTTCAGGCTTCTCGACTTTCTGGCCCCGTCGCCGCTTCCTCTTCTTTGTCACTTCTGCCCACAGGGCGTCGGCTTGGTCTTCCTCTTTGGCCATACCTTCCTTCTCCCCATCTTCCATGCTGTAGGAATGAGAAGCCCACTCAGGACGGAAGGCAGCAGGAGGCCTGGCCCAGAGAGGGAGACGGCATTAAAGAGAAATCTTGTAATCACTCCTTGAGGGTGGGAACCTCAAGTCTATATCATCCCACAGTGCCCAGATATCAACTCTGCATTTAATGAGTGGTGCTCTCTCTGATGAGCCACAATCACAGGCATGTGTCAGTTGTAAATATGTTCGTAGTTGTCTTCTTAAATTCAGCTAATTTTTTTCTCTTCAGAAAAGTTGTCTTTTTTTTTTTTTAACATTTGTTTATTTTTGAGAGAGAGAGAGAGACAGAGCATGAGGGGAGGAGGGGCAGAGACAGAGGGAGTCACAGAATCCAAAGCAGGCTCCAGGCTTTGAGCTGTCAGCACAGAGCCTGATGCAGGGCTTGAACTCATGGACTGCAAGATCATGACCTGAGCTGATATCGGATGCTTAACTGACTGAGCTACCCAGGTGCCCTGAGTCCTTTATTTTCTAAGACTGCTGGAATTAGTAGCAGTACCTGTCTTCTAAGCTTGTGGTAAGAATTAAGTGAGATACTATATGGGAGACCTTAGCACAGACTCTGGCGTGTAATATGTATTCAGTATGTTAAGTATCACCACCATTGCCATTATACTAAGTTGCTAAGTGTGGGTATTCGATAATTTGTTTGGCCTGATGGTGAAATTCTGATCTACTAGTGCAATGACAAAGTTAACAAGATGTGTTTATTGTAGAGCTGGGGTAAAAAGAAGTGTGTCCAGGGCTTGTACAATATCTGCTTCTTGCATTAAGAGAAATTAAGTTTTCTATCTACCATTGCAACAGAACAGCAGATGCTACAAGCACTGTGTGCTGGGGCGCTGCAAGTTGATGAAGCCACTGAGAACTTACTCTGTCTTCTCAGGCTCCCCTCTTCCTTCTGCTTCATGTACAGCTTTCATCTCTGCTGCCTAGACAAAAACAACAATCAGTTCTGTTTTCCTCAAATTAAAGAGATCACGATAATGAGCCATATGTGGCCTTGCCCACTTTCATCTCCTTGGTCACAAGTCCTCATGGGTTTCTCTCTCCAGAATGCCTCTCCTTTCCTCAGGATCACGGGATGGAAGTGTCCTGTTATATACCAAGGTACTCTGGAGAAACGCCACCACAAAGATTTCAAATGTAACAACTCAGTTGTCCCGTTATCATTCAACTCAGAGAGAAAACCTGTGCTAGGAGCCCATGGCGCTGGTCCTCCTGCCCCACGTGGTCAGGGAGAGATGGACGCAGATCACACCAGGTCCAGTCCAGAAGCCACTTCCACCAGACAGAATTCCTGACTTGTTTTCAGTCAGGAAAACCACCTGTTGTCAGGTTTTAGTCAGGAAACCACCACTTGTTTTCAGTCCTCTTAACCACCACCCCACTCCCTCTGACTGGTGACCACTGCACTTGGACTAAAATTGAAGCTCCTCACTGAGGCCTACAAGGCCCATGTGATCATGGCCTTTATCTCCATCCTTGTCTTGTACGATTTGACTTGTTACTTCCTACACTCAAGCAGCTGGACCTCATTTTCTTCCCTGGCATATTCCAAATCCTTCCCTGCACCAGGGCCTTTGTGCAAGCCACATCCTCTGCTTAAAGTAGGACTACCCTGGTCTCTCCTGTGCCTGTCATCCTTCAGGACTTGGTTCAGGTGACATCGTTTCAGAAGTCTCCTTGGCCATCCTGTTCATACCAGGGCCCACATTCACTTTATAACACATGGCTTTGTTCCTATCTTTCAGCATGTGTCACAAATAATAATTATATTATTGATTCATTGTCTTCTTCCACTAGAAGTTAAGCTGTTTTAAAGAAAAAATGTTTCTCTTATTAACCAATGGATACCCATATACTAAGAATACAACCTGGCATGCAATAAGCCATGAATGAGTCTCTATTATGTATCAAACTCTGTTTGGGACCTGGGGCTACATCAAGGAGCAAACCAAGGTAAATAATGTTAATATTAATGTTTATTAATATTAATTAATTAAGGCCTAACCCCGACTCTCCAAAATTAGGTAAGAGTTTTCTCCTATACATTTTCTTTACCTGGCATTCCTTCTTCCTAACATTTTTCATTCTTGTACTGACTTCCACAAGGTCTTTTTCCCCCCCACTAAATTACAGGGATAATGTACTTCTCATTCACCACTGTATTCTCAGAGACCAAAACAGTGAGAAGCGCACATTAACTGTTTAATAAATACTAATGAAATGAATGAATAAATGGTGTCTTTGGGCTCTGATGTGTTCATACTTTTCTCCACATTCTTTATAAAGCCAGAATGGTGCTGTGAGTTGGATGCTGCAGTGGAGGGGAATGCCCAGAAACTTCCATGACCAAGAGGGCTCTGAATTACTGTTATTCTCTTAGTTTAGTCAAGTGACTCAAAGCCCAAATTGGATAGTGGGTGTATCTCAAGAATAAAAATGTTAAAAGCATGGTGCTGTGCTAAATCATATGATATCATCTGGACCTTTTGGACATGCAGAAGTATTGTCTCACAAGAAAGGTCTCTCCTTATGCTTTATAGGTTTCTCCCACTGTCTGAAAATTTGCTTTATACTTCACTTTTATGAAAGACCTCCATCAGTACCTGTTGATGCTAAGTGAAAGAAACCCAGAAAGGATTTTTGCTTTTATGAAATGATAAACCTTTCTTTGCTTTATGCCATTTCAGCTTATGAAAGGTTTTTATAGGAACACTCTAATTTGGGTAGTGAAGGAAACCTATACTCAATTTCTATGCTTTCAATTCACTGAATGAACCTGTACGCCATGAGAACTAGCCTTCTAATAAAGATGCGGAAGCCCATCAGGTTTGAACTCTACAGTGTAAACTGAACTCAGCAGCTAGACCCTGAGACAACCATCTGAGTCTTGCTTTTCCCACACATGGAAACTGAAAGATCAGGATATAGCAGAGCTGGTATCTATACAATGTCTTCCTGGGGAATTGGTGTCAGAACTGATAGCAAGTCTATTTCTGGGCATAAAGAAAGAGGAAAGAAACAACTTATGCTTACCTGTGCTTTCCTTTTCTTCCGTACAGTACTCTCTAGTGTAGGTGGTTCATCCTTGCCAATAATCTCAGAAAGGTCACCCAAACCCACGTCAGGCCCGTGCTTTAAGCCACCTTCTTTCTTTGAGCGGAATCCAAAGAGATCTGACATACCATCTGCATCTCCTCTCTCACCCCTGACGAAGTGGATGAGTTCCGGTGTAATACCTGGCTCAGTCACCTCTGCCCGCTCAGCATCCACAGCATCGTCATGGATACCAAACTGGGTAGGGTCAGGCATGTCACCCAGGATCTTGGTCACTCTGATGTTCTTTGCCCCTTCCACTAGGCCCCCTCCAAACACCGTGTTCCAGAGGATCTGAAAGATTCCTCCCAATATGGTGAAGAACAACTGGAATAGCCCCACAAACAACATCCAGAAGAAAGAGAAGAACACCTTCACCAGCTCCTTCACAGTCATCTTTTTCACCTTCCTGTACTGCTTCCTCAGGTTCTTCAGCGTTGCCTTCTTCAGAAAGTTGGCTACATTTCTCTTCACTGAGGCACAGGCCATGGCGAATGCAGAGGCAGACTCAAAAGACTTGTCATCTTCCTCTTCACCCTCAATTTCTAACATGTAAGAAGAATCTTCGTCTTCCTCTTCCTCCTCTTCCGGCCTGTCAGTGGAGTCAGATTCAGAGATCTGAGATGCTAACTGCATTTCAAAGATGGTATCCTCACAGAAGTTCACAAACAGTTCCATCTTTTCTTGCTCTCCACCTTCATTGACCACATCAAAGATGAACTGCCGCTTAGATTCCTTCACTTGGGGCTTCTCCCACTGGGTTCGACTGGATTCACTGATCTCAAAATAAACACGCTCAATTTTCTTGGCCCCACCCATGATCTCAATCCGTCCTAGGTAGGGTTCGAAGTAATTTAGTACACTTTCTGCTGGGTCCAATAGACACTTAAGGCGAGAATCATTTGGCATGTGTTCGGAGAGATTTGTCAGTAGCACTGCCACATTAAACCCTATGTCCTTGGCCGGCTCATGAAACCGGTCTACAAAATCAATGTAATTAAACATATCATTCTCATCAGCTTCTGCACATGAAAGGAGAAAGTCAATCTCTGACTGTGTGTACTGTTTTTGCCCCTCCATGGCCTTCTGGAATTCTTTTTTGGAGATAATCCCTTTACCATCTGGGTCATATTCTTTGAAGGTGTCTGAGCTGGTCAGGTCTTTGAGTTTCAAGAACATGTCAAAGAATTTCAAGATCATTTCTACATTGGTAGATGACTCTACCAGTGTGTCAACCATCTGCTTGCCAATAGTTCCATTTACCACATTCCCTGTGAGGCAGGTTCAAAAAGACATACAAATATATAAATAAATCCAAGTCATCATGTAACTGGTCAGGCAGCTACTTTTAGAAGAGTTGTATGCCCAATCAGTCGGCTCTTTTCTGACCGTGATGGTTTAGAAATGGGTAGAACGGAGCAGCAAGCCATAAAGACTACACCACTAGGAGCCAAGGGGGAAAGAAACAAAGGGAAGAAGGAGATGGCCACGCCAGTGCCTTTTATCTGGTCTGGGGCCTGGGAAGTGGTTTCATTATCAGATTATTGGGGACACATAGGGATAAGTGGTGCCCCTCTTATCCCCTTAGACCTAGGAGGGTGCCCAACTAGATGGCTGGCATACACACTGGCAGCCAGATGTACTGAAAAGCAATGGGGAGAGGGAGAGGATAGGGAAGAGCAAAGCTTAGAGGTTTTCCCCAGTTCATTCTGGCTTTCCTATTGATATAAAATGAGTCGGTTTCAGGCTCTGTCCATCAGGCCATGTGCCCCTCACTCATTTTTTTTTGTTTGTTTGTTTCTGAAAATTTGGCTTTCTAACCAATGTCATATGGCATCAGCGACCTGCCAGAAGGATCATCTGCGTGATTAGTATGGTTAGTGCTCAGACCAATTACAGTTGTGTGAATGCCTAGTTATACCAAACAGCCCAACCTTCCAGGAGGGACAGAAGCATCACCACCATGTCCTGAAGGAGATCCAAGAGTTCCTTCAGCAGCTCGATCTGACTGGAATCCTAGAACAGAAACAGGAGATACCCCTGAGCTATCTGATCCCTCAGCAAAGTATAGGGCAGTGAGCAAGAAGAGCCTGCTCTGGAAAGCCTAGATGAAGGTCGTGTCCATTGTGAATGCGGACGTCTTATCATCCACTGTTTGGAGCAATGGGGAGGCTCACTGCAGCAGGACTCATCCAGTAGAGCTCTTTTAGTTTCCCTTTTATTAGTACAATGTGGCAGAGACACCACTCGTTGTCCAAAACAACGTAACAACCCAATCCACCAAAGAGGCATTAGGTATCTCTACTAGTTCATGTTGTTCTTTATACTGGAGAATGATCAGGTGAGCTTTTGGGGGAATACTATTGCAATCCAATTAAGGTATCGAGGTTATAAACACCAACTGGGTTCTCCTTTCTTTCTGGGTTAATTTAGGGTCTCCTGATTCTAGTTGGTGGTGATCTGGCTGCCACTGGTCCCTTAAAAGGTTATATAATTGCGGCTATTCCTCTGGATGGTTTTGATACTCGTCTGTTTGGTTTTCACTTCAGCACTGCAGACGGGGCATTGCCAAGGTAGCTCTGTCTTCAACTCTATGTCACAGAAGGAAAATAATCCTTGGAAGACAGGAGGTGGGCAATCACGGGGTGGGATTTAAAAATGCATTCTGGGCCACACTTCTTGTACAGACTCTCTCTCTCTCTCTCTCACAAATACATAGTTCTTTATTTAGTCTTTCAGTCGGAGGGATTGCCCCCTCTTTGGTGTGGGTCGTCGCTATACACAGAATATCACAGAAGCGTGGAATATTAAGAGCTGGAAAAGACCTCACATCATCTGTTGTAATTCGCAATATTTCATACATGATGGAACCAAAAACCAGGAAGGGGAAGTGACTTCCTGAAAGTCACCAGTGAGGAGGTAGGAGGGCTGGGCTCCTGTCTCAAGAGCCTCTACACTGCACTGCCCCGGCTGGGCTGACAAAGGAGTGGATGTATTACCGCCGAATTAGCAGCACTCCCAAGAACTCTCTCCTTTCATAAGGCCAGAGTCAAAAGGGGAAAAATGAAAGGGTTAAACAGCACATTCCAGAAGAGAGGAGGCAGATGTGACAGCCTTGAAAATTTTAGATACACATTACTTAAATTAATGCTGTGAATGTTACTCTAATCAGCCTGAAACACATCCTGAAGTTCTCCCTCATGGGCTGCCATGGAGAGAGGTGATTGACAACTACATACACTACATTTATTTGTTCATCATAAATGCTCTGAGCGATTCTGATTCATCTTGCCAGAGAGATGGGGAGTGAGAAGGAAAGGCAGAGACGGTGAAGAAGGGGAAGCCAAGGTAAGAGAGAAGGGATATATGAATTACAGAGACATGCAGACATTTGACAGACCCAGACAGGGCTGATAGATTGTCATAAATTGACAAAACAGTGACGAGGAAGCAGAAAGGATTCGCATCATAAAAAGCAAGTGTTGAGGCAGTTATGAAAAGGACAGGTTGGTGGGACATAAGGAAGGAAGCTGCATCCATGCAAAACCTGTCTGGGGACCCCCCGCCACCCCCAGAGGCATTCCTTCCTGTCTCCCATTGAAGTCCTTGGTTTTAAGAGAGAGAAATCTACTCTGCAAGGCTTTTCCAGCCATTTGATCAAGCAGCCGCAGCCACATCCACACAGGGGAACACCAAGGGTGGGGACTGATTCAGCATTTCACACCAATGACACAGCGGGGAAGGGCCACGGTACCTGAGAGAGTTTCATCTGCATGTTAGCAAATACATGGAGGAAGCCGACCACTGCATCCCACAGCCTGCTGTGGGCCAGGCTCTGCTGGTTCCCAGTGCAAGGGCCCTATGGAAAGGAGGGCATCCTTACTTCACTGAATCATGAGCCGCTCTGAGACTTGCCCTAGAAAGCGCATAGGACACCTGCTTCTATTAGCAGATAGCGCCTTCCAAAAGGCATGTATTTTTTGGGTCTGTATTTTCCCATGGTATTACTTTTTGCCCCCTATCATGGGAACCTCTATCTATGAAAAACTGCTAGGAATTTCACAGTGCAGTCAGTGGTTTTCAGATATTTTGTTTTAGCTTCAGAATGCATTCTTCAAATAAAATACTACAATGAGGAACATTATTTAAGAGTTAACAGCTCTGGCAAATCCAGGACAGAAAAGCCCTCCTACCTACCGCTCATCTACTCCTTGGCCTAAGAGGGGTTCTGAGGAACTCCAGGCTTCCACAGTTTGAAGAGCAAGGCCTACTGTTTTCAGTCAAGGCTATACATAAAATGCATGATCACACGGCCACCAAATAAAAAAAAATGTGAATAAGAGTCCTATGTTCAACTATCTTTAGGATTTTCATATCATTAACATAAACTTTAGATGGACTATCACCTCTGACTTTTCTGAAAGCCAAGCATAGAGGGAGGCCTTCATTACCAGTTTGCATTTTCTGTTAATAACTGTTCTATTTTTACATTATTGAATCAATGCTTACAAAAATAAACTTCTGGAATTCTTCTTGGAAGTCTTCTACATGGGAGATTTGTCTATTCTTTCTTGTATACTTAATCATTTATTTACATTAATATGGACTCCGCATCTTCATTTTATGCTTTGGGCTATAATCCAATATCATTCTATTTATTTTGTCACTCAAATTTTTCCAGTTTTGGCCACTGGGAGCTCCTGCCATTGGTTCCTGTGTCCCTTGGACATAGCCCCGTTTTTTTTTTTTAAATTTCCTTGCTCTACAGAATCCTCCAGGCTCATCTTAATAGATTTCTTGCCCCAGTACCTGGACCAGCCCTTTCTCTAAGAAGCCCAGTTCCTCTCACTGGAGAATGGTACTAGAAACCATTAGAAACCAGCTAGTTGTGCTTGCTTCTACTGCGATGTCATTACTTTAAGGCCCTCTCAGCTCACAGAGCAGCAGATATGTGTATACAATCTATCTAGAAATGTTGATCTCTGTACTAATATTAAGTTGAGCATAAGCTTACCAAACTGATGTATCCAACTCTACTGCATTTCCACTGGGGTCCTCTAGCTTCTTCTCCTTGCTTATCTGCAACTTTCCATTCAACAGTGAGAAACCTGGCTCCTGCCATTTAATACTTGCTCACTTCCATTATATATGTAGAATGGGTACAGAATTTATTAACATGGAAAAACTTTAGCAACTAAAGTGCTTACGTACAGTTCCTTTTGCCTTCGGTCTTACAGTCTATATTCATTTCCAAAGTTTCTTAGGTCAGTACCTTGTTCCCCACCTCTTCAGAGAGGTCACTTTTTACATTTTTTTAAATACACTTAGATTCTTCTATCATATTCTGCCTTCATTTCTCATTCTTAACTCTTCCTTATAGTTTATTCTGTTTCTATCCTTTAACTCATCTCCAAATCACTCTTTGATAATAAATTTCCCACAAGAACACATGTAGCATCTCAAGTTCTAGAAAAGCCTTGGCAGAATGTCCAGGGGAGAGGGCAGAGCAAGAGATATTGCCTGCCTTCCTAAACCATCTAAGCTTGTTGAAAAAAAAAATTACTGTTTGTGTACATTTGTTGTCTGATCCATGGAAGCCCCTGGATTATTTCTGGAACAAAACCAGTTGTTGTAAGAAAGTTACTTTCACCAAAAATAAGTTTTTTTTTTTTCCTTTTGGGTTAAGTGCTCCAAGGGAAATTCTGAAGATTAGGATGGGTTCCACAGATAGCAAATCAAATGCCTGTCAAGTCTGTTCAATGCCCTTCACCGGTATTTCACATTCTGTGACCCTTCAGATGAGTCACCTGCTTCTACATTTCTCTCACCATGGTCTTAAAATCCTTGAGTGAAACAAGAGCTGATCTCTGTCTTCAAGTCTTACTTTTCAAGTTGTTAGTCTTAGTTTTGTATTTAGTTTATTAGGGCAATATTACTGGAGTGTCCCAGTTGGCTTATGAGATGGTTTTACAGTATATCCCAGAGGACTGTGATATGGCTACTGATATCAGAACAAATTATTCCTGAGTACACCCTCTATCCATTTTCACAGTTGTTAGACCACTGTAGGCAGTGATCACAGGCTGTTGTAAACAGAGAAAAAGCACTGAAAGATCCAAATATTCAACTTGAAATTCACTTCTAGACTTGCCTGCCACTGGACAGAGCTTATGTGCCACTCAATTACCTTTCCTATGGAGTGAATTTCTGAGAAATTAATCTCAAGACTCAGGAAAACCCCACTTATACCTTTATTCCTTCATTCTATCAATTACTCCTCCACTCCATTCTCCATGCTTACTGAACACCTAGGATGGGCCGCTTGGGCTAGAAATGAAAAATTTTAGATTGAATGAGAAATTTTCTGTACAGAAGGGAAAAGAAAATGTAGCTAGATAAATGCAGGGTATGACAACGCTATGAATAGGTCTCAGAGAGGGACCATAAAGTAGAGCTTCTCATAGAGGGTACTGCTGTTGGAGTACTCTTTCACAACTGGCTCCTAACTGTAGATAAATATTGTCAGTGCTAGGGCTGGATGCACAGTCCATATATGCACCCAAATAATCGGTATGGGTTACAGAACATGGGAGTGTTAAAAATGTTGTTTTCAGGCATGCATTCTGAAGCACATACCTGGATGTATTCTGTAAGGGAATTGAAAATCTGTTTCGTGACTGCCAGAGCTTTGGAAAAATTGTGCTGTCCAGACTCATCAATGATGTCCTTCCCTGAATAATACCAGTAGAAATCACTGATTGATTCCTAAGAACAAACAAATAGAGTTTAGTATTTCTCAGACTTCAGTCAGTGACGCTAAACCTAATGTTCAGGAAGAATACAAGAGAATCCTACATTTCTATGACCTCTTCATTAAGATAGAAACCCAGGGCTTGGGCCACCTGGGTGGCTCAGTTGATTAAGCACCGGACTTTGGCTCAGGTCATGATCTTGTGGTTCATGGGTTGATGCCCTGCATTGGGCTGGTGCAGACAGCTCTGAGCCTGGAGCCTGCTTTGGATTCTGTGTCTCACTCTCTCTCTGCCCCTCTCCCGCTCACATTCTCTTTCTTTCTCTCCCTCTCAAAAATAAACATTAAAAATTTTTTTAAAAATGAGAGACCCAGAACTCTGAGAAAGCACAGAGCTATCTGACTCCTAGCATCTTTTAAGTACATATACCCCTCTAAGAAAGAACAGATGGGACAGAGTACAGTGTTCAGCGGGACATTGGTGACCATGATGTAGGACAACCTATTCACAATGAATAATATACATTAAGGGCAATATGATCATCATCCAAATAACTGGCACAATAGTGGCGACACAGCAGCTGACACCGTTAAGTGCCGCGTACTGCTCTGACTGCATACATTGAACGTCTCCATCTTTACTACCCTAGGAGATGAATGCTACCCATTTTACAGGTGAGAATTTTGGAACACAGGGAGGTTAAATGTATTGCTCCAGGTCACAACCGTAAGTGGCAGAACGAGGGTGAAGAGTCAGCAGAGAGAAAAGAGAATCTTTTTATGGGTATGTAGGTTCTCCTGATATTATTTGGATTTTCCTTCCAACAGTTGGACCTAGTGACTTCTTAAGCACGAAGAACTTGCAGACTCATCCCCACCATCATCTTTACCTGTTTCCTAGTAAAAAAAAATCTGTCTTCATTCATGCATTGTGGCTCCAGGGCACTATGGTGAAGTTTTCACTGGCAAAACTGAAGCAAATCAGCATTTTAATAGATGACTTGCTATCTCACCCTATTTCACTCTTCAAACACTCATGTTTAGGTATTTGACTTCCCCTAAGTGGGTGGGCATAAATTATAATACCTTTCTTACTGGGGCATGAATGTACCCAGGGCCTTCCCTGACCACACGGTAGCTGTGTTCAGCTTCTGGAGACGCACATGAGTCATGCCACTGTCCAAGACCCACTCACCTGCAGACGCAGGAGGTAGTCCACGGTACTGATGATGATGTTAACGGTGGTGGTATTGCCCATCTGAGTCCGCAGGAAGTTCTGGAAGTCTGAGAACACCAGGGCTGGGTCAGAGCCTGTTCTCAGGATGCCGAGGGAGCTGGGCAAGTCCCCTCGGCTGAATTCAGAAGAGACGTGCTATGTGACCAGCCTTCCAAGGGCACCCTGTCTGGGTCCTGGCAGGTCCTGCAGGACGGACAGAGTTTTGCCCTGAGCCCTCCCACCCTGATCATGCCAGAAAGTGGACTTAATAAGCCCTGAGGGACTTGACTGAAAGGGAAGGATGTTCAGATTCACCATCTGATGCTTCTGGAAGCAACTCAGCCTGCGTGGCACTAAATAACATCAGCCCTGAAGTTAAAGTTCATTTTACGTAAGTTTTTTTAAAATTTATTTTATTGAGGAATGGCTTAGCTGTCGTCCTTCAGCCAACAGCTGGTTCTATTAAATGTGGCATCCTGAGCTGAATCATAATTTGGCACCTGAACGTTGTTTTCCTTTGACAAATCAATCTGTTCCACTTACCACTGTTATGTCCTTCACAAAGTAACTGCAGGAATCTAAAGAGATCTCGTGTAAACTCGTCATTCTGGAGTACTTTTTCACCTTGAAAACAGAATATTGATGAGCATGTGTTTAGCTTCTCAACACAGAACACTTTCCGATGCAAAAACAGCAGCGAAAACGATAAGCGGCCTGTGACGGAGCCATTTGGAAAGGGAACTGTAACTGCAGGGGGAAAACCTGATTAACCTGGAACAAAGGCTGCGGTATGCAATGACCAGCAAAGCTGAAGTACTTAGCCCCCCAGTGCGTTTGTAAGGAAAACAGCAAGGCTAATGGCAGTAATGGTTCACAGTCCATACCCATGCTTTGCAGATGGAAGACACTTCGTTAATTAAGCATCAAACTGCTGAGTTAAGCTTCACATGCAACCACCAAGCCTAAATTGTGTCTGTACTGCAGCAACTAAATAAGGTCCCAGAGGACTCGCATACATGGTAGACAACTCGGGCCAGAAACTCAAACTTACCACGCTCACGAACAATGACTGGTGATAAGAGAAAAACAGAAGAATGCAAAGTAAGAAAAACCATAAAGACTATGATAAACCATGTCTAGTTAAGACTGGCTCTATGGACACATCCAGCCTTTATCAAAGATACTGATGGAAATACTTTGCTGGAAGTGAGCACGCCCTGGCAGATTAAGCAGTACCAGCCAGGGCTCTAACCAGCAATAGTTAATTAAGATGGAAATCAGGAAGAGAAGGGCCTTCACATTCATTAGTTACTTACGTGTTCCTTCCTCAGTAACCATCCCCAGGCCTTCAGCTTTATTCTGCCTCTCAAATGCATTCAAATCAAGGACACTTGTAACAGACAAGAGGAAACAAGGTTCAGGGCTACGCACACCGGGAAAATGAGTTTCTAATGTCTCTTGTACCTCCTGACTAAGAATCTGGTCATTGTATTATCATAAATGGCCTAACACATTACAGTGTGGTTGAAAGTCTAACAGTTCCCTGAGTTTGTGCCAAACAGTGTTATTCAAGGATGCCCACAGCTCACAGACAGGCATAGAGAGGGGTCAGGAAAACTTAGAATGACTGCCCTTGTTTGTCCAGTTTGAGCCCTTTCTTTTGCATGAAGATTTGGGAAGGTTTCCCAAGTAAAGAAGGAATATTCTGTTTGAAAAGTTCTCAAAAGAAAGTTGACTTTAAATTGCAGTAATTAACATTCACCTCCCACATTTACCTATTCCCTCTGAGGATCACAAGGAACTGTAGTTTCTAGTGCTCAGAATGAATACTGATGGAAAGGGCTACAAATTCCAGATTTCAAAGGGCCACACCCTTTTAGGTTTTTTGCCTTATTCAGAAGCCAACAGCTGGGAGGAAGCTTTCTGGGGGCAATGGTGTATGTAGTATTCCCGAACTTATAACAAGCTGGCTATTTTTTTTCCCCTACACGTTCTCCAAATTTCTCAGTCATAGCCACCTTCAAATCCTACTTAGCCAGGAACCAAGAGTCCAGATACAGAGCTTGATACAGAGGAAAATGTATAATCACTGTTTTCAATTGGGGCTCATTCTATGTTTCTAACAGACTCTAACTTCTTCTTGAGTTTCAAAGACTTTAGAGAACATTATATAAGTCTCACAGAAATCTAGCTCTTAGAAGCAGAAAGGAGAATAAGTGATTTAGAAGACAATTATAGAAAAAGAGGAAGCTGAGAAAAAGAGAGATAAACTGATACAGGAACACGAAAGGAGAGTTTGAGAGCTCAGCGATACAATCAAATGTAATAATATCCGTATCATAGGAATTCCAGAAGAGGAAGAGAGAGGGAAAGGCGCTGAAGGAGTCCTTGAACAAATTATAGCAGAGAATTTCCCCAATCTGGGGAAGGAAACAGATGTTGAAATCCAAGAGGCACAGAGAACACCCCTTAGATGTAACTTGAATCGACCTTCTGCAAGACATATCATAGTGAAACTGGAAAAAAGTAAGGACAAAGGGAGAATTCAGAAAGCAGCTAGGGAGAAAAGGGCCCTACCCTACAAAGGAACACCTATCAGAGTGGTGACAGACCTACCTACTGAAACTTGGCAGGCAAGAAAGAAACAGCAGGAAATCTTCAATGTGATGAACAGAAAAAATATGCAGCCAAGATTCCCCTATTCACCAAGCTTGTCATTCAGAATAGGAGAGATCAAAGTCTCTCCAAATAAACAAAAATTGAAAGAATTTGTCACCACTAAACCAGCCCTACAAGAAATCCTGAGGGGGACTCTCTGAGGGAAATTTGCAAGGACCACAAGATACCAGAGAAACCACACAGGCATGAATCCCACACAACATGATGACTGTAAACCCATATTTTTCAATAACAACACTGAATGTAAATGGACTGAATGCCCCAATCAAAAGACATAGGGTAGTGGATAAAAAACCAAAATCCATCTATTTGCTGTCTACAAGAGACTCATTTTACACTGGAGGAGACCTTCTGATTGAAAGTAAGGGGATGGAGAAATATCTATCATGCTATGGGAAGTCAAAAGAAAGCTGGAGTAGCTATACTTATATCAGACAAACTGGACTTTAAAGTAAAGACAGTAACAAGGGATGAAGAAGAGCATTGTATAATAATTACAGGTCTATCCATCAGGAAGAACTAACAATTATAAATGTCTATGCACTAAATATGGGAGCACCTAAATATCTAAAACAATTAATCACAAACAGAAACAATCTTATGGATAAGAATATGCCAATANTAAATTGAATCCAACAGCACATAAAAGAATTATACATCAAGATCAAGTGGGATTCATTCCCGGGTTACAGGGCTGGTTCAATATTCGCAGATCAATCAATGGGATACATCACATCAACCAAAAAAAAGATAAAAACCATATGATCCTGTTGATAGATGCAGAAAAAGTATTTGACAAAATACAGCATCCCTTCTTAATAAAGACCCTCGAGAATGTCGGGATAGGGAACTTACTTAAACATCGTAAAAGCCATCTATGAAAAGCCCTCAGCTAACATCACCCTCAGTGGGGAAAACTGAGAGCTTTCCCCCTGAGATTAGGAGCACGACAGGGATGTCCACTCTCACCACTGTTGTTTAACATAGTGCTGGAACTCCTAGCATCAGCCATCAGACAACAAAAGGAAATCAAAGGCATCAGAACTGGCAAAGAAGAGGTCAAACTTTGCAGNTCATGGATTGGAAGAATAAATATAGTTAAAATATCATTACTACCCAAAGCAATCTACACATTCAATGCCATCGCAATCAAAATTGTACTAGCATTCTTCTCAAAACTAGAAGAAACTATGCTAAAATTTGTATGGAACCACAAAAGACCCNCTTTGACAAAGCAGGAAAGAGTATCCAATGGAAAAAAGACAGCCTCTTTAACAGATGGTGTTGGGAGAACTGGACAGCAACATGCAGAAGAATGAAACTAGAACATTTTCTCACACCATACACAAAATAAACTCAAAATGGATAAATCAGAGAGAGAGCATGAGCAGGGAAGGGGCGGAGAGAGAGGGAGACATAGAATCCTAAGCAGGCTCCAGGCTTGGAGCCGTCAGCACAGAGTCTGATGCGGGGCTCAAACCTACAAACTGTGAGATCATGACCTGAGCTGAAGTCAGATGTTCAACTGACTGAGCCACCCAGGCACCCCTGTTTGTTTGTTTGTTTGTTTGTTTCTTCTTTTTTTTTTTAAAGCTTACCTATTTATTCTAAGAGCACGAGTGAGGGAGGGGCAGAAGAAAGGATGAGAAAGAGAGTGACGGAGAGACAGAGACAGAGTCAGAGAGAGAGAATTCCAAGCAGACTCCACACCATCAGCCCAGAGCCTGATGTGGGGCTCGACCTCACAAAATTTAAGTTCATGACCTGAGCTTATGCCAAGACTTGGGACGCTTAATCAACTGAGCCAGCCACCCAGGTGTCCTAATTTTGATTTATTTCAGAAGGAGTTGCACACTATTCAAAATACATATAAATCTTAGTGGATAAGCTGATACTTTTCTTGGAAAAATTGCTAGCTTGTTTCTGAAATGAACAAATATGGTAACTTTATGACCTTTGGCTACATATTGTTCATTCCTCAAGGGGTCAGCCTTGAAGTAAGGCTTATACACGTGGTAGTAAAAGTACAAAGTGTAATGCTTTGTTTTTTTAGGCTATGGCAAAATATTCCCGTGTTAGGATGTACCTCTGTTGAAATGGATCTGTCAAAATATGTACCCCCCAAATACTTATTCAGGCTCAAAGAGTTGTTAATGATGAAGATGGACAAAGTGCCTAATGGGTCTAATGAAAACACAGCCTTAGAGTCCTAGGAAGGTATTCTTCCTCTTTTTCATTCTTCTCTGGTTTGACTTTTATAAGCATTTATGTTTAGGCAAAACACTTGGCTCTGAGAAAAACACAAAGGCGGTAATAAAGGTGATTAAAAAACCAGACCAGGGGTGGGTGGGTGGCTGTGTGTGTGTGTGTGTGTGTGTGTGTGTCTATCTGTGTCTAATGGAGATTATATTTCCCCTTCTGAATGCCATTTGAATGTAATCCTAAGACTGGAGCGAAAACACCCATCCTTTTAGCTTTCTAAGGCTGGTAGATCTTTCCTCAGCAATTCCATGATAAGCTATTCTATTTTGTGGTCCCCTTCACTCCACTCCTTTCTTCTGAACCGAAAAAAAATGCTAGAGGTGGTTTTCCCATATTTACCTGCAAGACTGCATAAGACTGGACAGGCTTTGAAAGAATCCAGCATCCTTTTTCTCCTTTAGGTAATCTAGCATTTTCTGCAAGGGAGACACATTTTAAAAGGAAAAGCAGTGTTAATGATGCCACAAATACTGACCCTCCCAACTGTAATGGAGAAATGCCAAGCTCCAGTCACATAGAGTCACAGCCAACGGGTGGTTTGTAACCTTGGGTAAGCATTAGAACCACATAAACCTTTCCATGTGCCTGGGCCCCACCAATTTTTGTGGAACCAAAATCTCCTTGGGTGGACATTTTATTTTATAAAGATCCACTGGCATTTCTGCTAGGGCAGTATAGGAGACCATGGGCATTCATAGATGTACTGTTTAAAGTCTCTCCCATTTGGAAACAAGCACCAGGGCTGTGATCTAGTTAAATGTCGCTGAGATATATGAAAAACTCATGTGCTCAGATTGGTGCCCTGGAGCAACGAGCTTAGCCAGTAATAAGCCCTGTTCTCTGTTCTCTGTTACTGGGAAGGCAGTGACTTTGTCTGACATCATAAAAATGTAAAAAAAAAAAAAAAAAAAAAAAACTCNAAAAAAAAAAAAAAAAAAAGTCCTTTAAGAAACTCAACTGATGGAGTGGTGATGGAAGAGAAGGGAAAGTGAAGGGTGAAGAACCAAGAAAAGGTGGTTCTTTCATGAGAAATTGGTTTGGGATGAATGAAGGGCCGGGACAAATTATATGCAATAACAGTAGTTATGAATCTGGAAGTTCTCATAGGCTACATCTCCCTGTGATATAACCCTCACAGGTGCCAAGAGTCCTTGAATGACACACTCCTGGGCACACAGATGCTTTCAGTTAGAACCTGGAGGGCCCTGGAGGCACCAGAATCTTCCCATCTCCTGCAACCAGTTTCGGTTCAGATGGCTGAATGAGTTCCATGTGCCAGGAGCTCCACACTAGGCTTCCGTGGGTTGTCTCATTTAACGCATGGTGGTGGGAGTTCGCAGTTGCATCATTCACTGCCATACCCTTCATCCCAGAACAGAGGCTGACCTTAGTGCGTAGTCAGCAATCACAATACTGTTACTGAATGAACGAATAAACAAACGAATGAATGGACAAACAGGTGTGTGGGCTTATGAACGCCACTTAACCGACTAGGGTCCTTGCTCATGGTAAGATAGCTAATATGTAAAATGATCAAAATAAAAACCCAAGGCTTAGAGAACTTCCTTCAGAGCCTGTTTGTGCAAAAAAAAAAATCATCTAATATGAAAACACTAAATATTTTTCTCTTTGAACCCTGGGTAAACCCTCTTTATCAAGCATACATGTATCTGTAGCCTCCTAGCTCTGGTTTTCTTTGTATTCCCAGCTACTCTGATATAATTAGCTACTGAGGACCAAACACCAGCAAAGGTGATGCCGGATGGTTCCTGCTGTAGCAGAGTCAACACCTCTTCCCCAGAGTGTGACAGTCATCAAATGGGAACCCCCCGGGAAGTGTGCATTACCAACCGTGAGTCCCCAGTACCTGTTGTACACCAGCATTGCCTCCGTTCAGAATGGCGATCCCCAGCTTCAGAGTCTCAACCACCATGGGGCTCATCTCACCTGCCATGGTGAAGACTCGATTGAATTACCAAGGAAACAGAGGGTAAATCACACCTTCTGGGCTTTGTCAGGACTCTTTAATTATGACTTCATGTCACAGCTTGCTGTCTCTGTGGTAGCTACAGGGGCCCATCCACAAATCACAGAATCACCTTTGCTGGCGCTTATCATCTGGAGGACCATCTCCGCGGCTCCACGCTCATGCAGCCGAGCTTGCTGGTAGAGGGTTTTCTGCTTTTCCATTTCTTTCTCCTGGGAAAAAAAAAAAAAGCAAGGAAAGATTTGTTAATCCTCAGGCGATCTTATATGGTAAGGTACATTGAGAGAGAGAACCTTTACTTGCTCAGGGAAGGCAACAGGTAATTTCAGACAACACATAATTTCTCCTTTCAGACAAAGGAGACATCTGAGGTTGATTTCCAGACATTATTCAGCTTTCCAAAACTGCCCATCCACAATTCACTCCTATTTTGAGGACGAATTTTCTGCTTTCTGCACTGATAGGAAACATAGCCCATTCCCCTGTAATACTGTAATTATAGAAAGTGACTCCAAGTGAAAATGTGCTTGTTTTCAGTGTTCCAACATACACGGAAAGCTGCTGAGGGCTCAAGTGAAGCAAATCTGCCTGAATGTAGAAAACACCCACTTATCTAGAATGCTCAGACCACCATTAACAGAGACTTTACTGAATATGGAATACTAGTATGTCAAGGCCTTCCAGAGCTGTAATTATGGTTAATTTTACTGTTGTATACTTTGTCCATAAAAAGCATACCAGTAAACAAATATGGTTTTACCCTGAGAGACTCTGTGTCCTCCACTGCCTCAAAATCAAAATTGCTAATAGTTACATTTATAGAATAGTAGCGCAAAAATCACCCTGGTGTCTCCATTGGTTTGAGTTTTCATGTTTAGATGTTTGAATCTGTCCTTCTCTGGCCCCTGTTGCTACCATATGTGAGCAGGAGTGTAGAATTTCCCAGAAGACCAAACCCAGTGAGATGGCTGTGCAGACTGACTGGCCGTGTGCTACTTTTCCTTAGGCTGGAAGACAGACAATAGAAGCATGACTAATGGGTGTGGCTCATGCACGCAGACTTGCGTACTTGTCACCAGATACAGGCAGTGGGGGAGCCGCGTGGCTAATGTCAGCACCCACCTCTGAAGGCCTGACTGTTGGTTTTGGCTTTGGAGGGTGACCCTCTTCCATCTTAGTCAAAACTTACTTCAAATGTCTTTTCCTTGTCTTCCTCTTCGTCTTCGTCCTCCCCACTCTGACAACTCTGGATTCCGCGGAAGAGGGAAAGGAGGAGACAAATTAAAGATCAGCCTCATAAACAAGACTGTTCTACTGTGCAGGGCAGGGGACAGGATGTAATTCACACGCACCTCAGGACCTCAGCACTTTGTAAGCCCAGAACATTTTGACCACTGCAGGGCAACGTTCTACTCAAAATGTCATCTTTGCAGCTACCAAGGGGTTCAGAAAGGAGAAATGGGAACACCAAGCTCACACAGCCAGCGGGGAACCTACCTGGTTTAACCATCGACCTGAACTCTTCCACCAGGTAAAATTCTGGTGTAAAGGGAGGCAGGAGTGCAGGGAGCTGTCCCTTTCTAAACAAGAACCTGGGGCTTGGCAAGAAGACTTCACCTAGGATATGAATCCCAAAGTGCTCCTTCCCATCAGGACCCTGTGGTGCAACAGCCATAGGAACAGGGACTCCTATAACCCAACGTATCCCTCTTTTTTTTTTTTTAATGTTTTATTTATTTCTAGGAGAGAGAGAGAGACAGCGCGAGCAGGGGAGGGTCANGAAGCAGTTCCCTTACCACTCAACATCCCAGAGGCTACTGTTGCTCTATGTGACGTAGGAACAATGTCACTCTGCCTCTGCCAGAGCATAGGCTCTCTTTCCAGTTTCTACAGCCTGTTTCCAAATGTACTGAACTTCCTTCACAACTACAGATGTGTTTGAACTTGTGGATGTGTTCTTAACCTTGACTGAAAATGCAAACATAAGTCTATATGCCTAGATTCCACATGGCTGGGTTGCAATCGCCATGTGATCCGAGCCACTGGCACCCACTGTTTCCTCAAAGCTTCTGAGTTTCCTTCCTTAGGGAGATGGTGGAATGGTTTGCTAATGTCATCCCCATGGCACATGAATTGTGCAGTGCCTGGAGTCCATGTCATGACCAAGTCCTATGGCCTGCTGTTCAGATGACAGTTTTTGTGTGTCCAAAGAGGCAAAAGGGAAGAGAGAAAGACAGACAATGAGAGCAGAAAAGTTGGCTGTACCTTGGCCATCATGCTGGAATAGGAGGTGTACAAGGGATCGTCTTCCAATTTGCTGGAAAGAACGGAGGAAATGTTTATCAGGCTCCTTTTTGTACCTACTGGAAAAGACTAAGAGCCACACAGAATTAAAGAACCCCTTAATGAGTGAGGGAATTAAAAAATCCCTTCGCCCACCCGAATTCTTAGAAATTACTCTGAAAATCTGAATCAGCATTGGCTGATGGTGGAATTCAGGGATGAAGGTTACAGTTTCAGGCTTATCTTCAGCCTCACTGTTTTGCATTATGATGGGAGGCCTGTGGCCTATGTAGTTTCCCTGGATGTTTCCTGATGGCCAGCAATACGGCAGCCAGGAGAAACTGTTCGAATCTGGCACCCCCTTTCCAAGCAGTGCCATCTGTGGGACGGAGGTGTGGGACTGGTACAGCCGCTCCTGGTGCTTTCGAGAAGCAGGGCGCTCTGGTGGTTCTGACCTCCTCTCCGTGAGGGCATTGCGGCTAAAATGGAGAATGATCTGATGCAGTGGGTCCGGGTACTTCTCCGTCTCCTCCTCCTCCTCCTCTTCCACCTTGGGGCATTTCTACACAAACCAATGCAGACAGGTTTTAGGTGTGACTTCAGCACATGCCACACAACCACATGCGAACAAAGAGAAGGTAAAGCGCAAGGCACACAGTGAGTCAGATCAAAGCACAGAGAGAAACCACCATGTCAAATGTTTATTACTGGACAAGAAGCCCTTAAGGATGCAAGGTTTGGGACATAAATATACATATATTTTTTCAGCCAGTCAAAGAAACACTGCCATTTTTGATTCCAACAAAATGAAAGGAAAAGCAGAAGCCTGACCACAGAGGAGGAGCTACAGACTCCAGTGAGCAGAAGTCTCATGCAAGCTCTGGGCACCCGAGTTCAGGAGGGAGGCCCTGGACATCTCCCTGAGAGGCTGGATCTCTCGTCAACACTTGAAAGTTCTTCTGGAAAGGTGGGCTGGGAATAGGGGTGGGGCAAGAGTTATAAAACATGGGGGCCATTTGGGGTCTGCTAACTACCCATTTCTCGCCTAACTTCACTGCTGATTCTAAAATCTTTTTCTTCCTGGGTGATGTCATCCTGGAGTTCCAAGCCTGGAAATCTATCCTCTTTAAGTCTTTTCTCAATCTTCTCTTACAGAAAAGGAAACAGTAGCTAATACATGAGGTGGAAGGGAATTTCTAGCAGTGACAGAGCCCACAGGGTATACCATATTCAGTACATTGTGAAAGCTACACAGGCTGCGTGAATGGTTCTGAAGGGCAGGGTCAAATGATGTTCACTGTCAAGTTCATACTTATCAAGAAACTGGGAAAACCTAAGAACCATCATTCTCAGTGACAGGAGTAGAGGAAAAGAATGAAGGGCATAAAGACAAATGGGAGAAAAATGGGAGAGAAAGGATTAAGAACAAAAAAGAGAGGAGAAGGAAAAGAAACAAAAGGAGACAGGGAAAGAGAAGAAACAAAAGAAAGACTGGATATGAGAAAAACAGAACAAGATTAATGGCGAGGCGAGAATAAGGGATAAGAGAAAAAAAAATGGTAGAAGTAAGGGGAAAGAGAAAAAAGAACCATGGGTTGGTCAATGGAGAGGAGGGTTTGTTTTCTGTCTGAACCAGAATGAGGCTCTCTGGTGCTTCTGCAGTAATCTTCCTCCTTCTCCCCCCCCACCCCGCATGCCACTGTAAGTAGTTTTAGAGCATGAAGTCTGTTAGAGACGGGGCATGACACATTTTCTGAAGGGCCAGATACAGGAAATGTGAAATGCAGGAAGGGGATTTAGATGTGCCTTCCCTAAAACAGAGCTACTGGCCAGAAATGGAGAGCCTTGGCTAGGGTGGGTGGCCTCCTGCAACCAATGGTGCTCAAAACTTAACTTAGCGTGAACTTTTCATTGCATGGCTGTGCATCCCACGAAGTATTAGTTGTTAATAATGATGATGAGGATGATAACAGTACTAGCACCTCCAAGTGAAATTCATCCTCTGGCTCCTATGACCATTAGCAGGGCCTCCTCTGATAATTTATAGTTAGTTCCTTCCAAATGGGTACATCCGATTCTTTGCGAATGTTTAACTGTTATAACACACACACATGAATACAAAAGTCAAATTCATTCACACCCATATCTGCTTCCAGCTGAGTCAGTACTTACAGCCAAATCCTGTACTAGTTTCTCTTCAAAGGAATACTCCTCTGTTTCTATCCAAAATCTCTGATAGCCATGGAGGAAGAGGTTAATGGAGCGGTGCCTGAGCGGAAGGGGTGAGAGTGAGGTCAAGAGGGATCCATGGGACACTCTGTTTTAGTTTGGGTGGTTAACGGTTAGTAAGCAGGACAGACTTTTGTACAATTCTTGTCTTCTGATTGGTCAGGGCAGCCGGCAGTACACCAAAAGCATTTAATACAAAGAAACCAGACCCTTCTAATATGCCAGTTCCTGAATGTCGGGAACACCTTCTCAATGAACTAATAATGGTTAGTGGGGGAGCTGGTGGTAACTAATCTTACTCTGGTCATGTCTTTATCACATTTCTCCTCTAATGAGAAATAATTCATTGGGCCAAGAAACAATTCTTAAATATTTGCTTAACATGGCAGTGTGGTTATCTCTTTTGGCCAATAACCTGTCCAGGTAATCAATCCCATGTAAGTCATGCTAACGCAAGTGGTGTAGCCACAGATATACTGAAAGCAGCAAAGTGTGGGCCCTTTATTGGGTCTCCAAGGAATGACACCTCCAAGGTGCTCCAGTGTTTATTAGGAAGGCAAGCCTTGGGTGTAATGTGCTTTACAGCACAACTTCTGCGTGCCTCATGGATTCTGGTGGTGGCCCTGAAACACTGAGTAACTGTCAAGAGCCACCCACTCTCTAAGCCAGGACTGAGTCCTGGGAATGTAGCACTGAATAGCAGCTAACTGATTACCAGACGTGAGGATAGTGGTGAGGAGGGAAGGAGTAAAAAGTAAGATACAGATCAACATCAGAGTCATCTATATTTGGCCATGGTTTCTGGTAGAACACAGCCCTTGCTGTCTTTCCTCAAATTCTGACCAATCAGACTTCTTTTTAAAAATTGTACAAATTTGTGTTTTCATGGTAATGTTAAATCATGGTCACGAAAGGAGGAGTGTGCAGAAAATGAGCAGGTCTCTCCACAGGTTACATTACCATTAAAATGGGTATAAGCCTGTCATACTGAGTTTTTTCATTAACCTTTTCCAGCCAAACCCGTTGAAAGGTGATCAGGAAGAAATTGTTAATTTTGTGTCTGGAGAAAAGCACACAGGTTGTCGTTTAAAAACTAACATCAGAGAAACAATTTTCACATAATAAAATAAATCCCTTTAGCCCTTCCATTTGGAAGACTCCATACAGTTTAGATCATGACAAGATGGAGAAAGAAGTGGTCTCCACCATCAGCTTCTTAGTTTTTATTATTGTTGTTATAAAATCTACCTACAATCCTCCATGCTAGGGAGAAATCCGGGGCAAGCTCTCTAAAAACCTGGGTTAGGGATGGGCCTGGTCACATTTCATTAAAGACACAGTAAATTCCTGGACTTACTGTTGCCCATACAGAGGGAGAGTTGCTGAAGGAGCAACCAAAACATAAGAGATGGTACAAACATTTTCAATGGATTTAGGGAAAAATGCTTGTTTTGTGAGATGTAATTTTTTGCCTGGCTGGCCCTGGAGACATGTGCTGAGAGCAGAGCTCTTATGGGGGCCCAATTAACACATTAGACATGGGCCTCTACCAGAGAGGAAAGCCAATGCCTTTTGATACTTCACCACTTCTAAGGAAAGAGACAAAAATCCTGTACATTTCTGTTCTCTCTACTGGGCTATGAATTTCACTTTTATGCCAGGACTTTAGCGGCCTTCATACCCATGACTATTTGACTTAATTTTTCAGCTTCTGATTCATGATTCTACTTGATTCTACCTCATCCTTTTCTGAAGACACTAGTCTGTTTTCTCAAGAGACCTGTAGGAGCAGGTGTGTGTCTCAGAGGTCATGATTCTTCACTGTCTTCAAAGACCCGAATGGGAAAGCTCAGTGGGCCAGTTGGCTCAAGATAGGGTCACAGGATGAATGATGGCCAAGAAACACAATCTGCTGAAATCAAGTGTCAAGCACAGGAATAGTCTTTTAGCTCATAGTCCAAGGGAACATTTATTTACATGGGATTCAGAAAATGCTTTTCCAAGCCAGTTTATTTCTCCTGACCAGGTGAGGATGGTTCCTATTGATTTGAAAGCTGATGAAGCAGAGGCAGATCTTCAATCACCAGCTTTGTTTACTGATCACAGGCCCAACCTCATTGATTGCAATCAGTCTGAGGATGGGAGTATTACCACATCACCAATGACACTGAGTCAAGGGTTAGTGGTCAATGTTTGCCCAATCTGCACTGATACTCTGCCCTGTGTGGATAGAGCACATTTCAGAAAAGCCTTCACGTATTTTTGACTGCAGAGTATAGACTAACCACACAGATAAGGGAACATGCCCATAACTGGCCTCTTAGAACATCTTTAGCCAGTGCCCTTCTTCATCTTAAAAGTAAATATACCGTGCTCAAGGATTCTCAAGTTACATTTCTGTAGCTGATGAGGAAACAAAGTAATGTGGGGGCCATCCAAGTACCTTGGCATACAAATACTCTTTGATCTGTTGATGAAATTCTGGGTAAAGCATTTTAGAGACAGTTCTTTTTCCAGGGTTCCTTTAGATCCTCACGAAGAATCCCACCTCAGTAAAACTAAGAGCGTCCATATGGTAACTGGGCTGACTTTCAGATGTAAACTGGTGAGTGAAGGCAGGCATGGGGTACAAGGGAATTCCATCTGTTTTCAGTTTTTCTGCTTACCTTGACTGCCTTAGTAGGTCATTATACTACATGCAGACTGTAATGGCACCATCAATGGAAAACCTCCATTGGAAACCTCGGATCTTGAGTGTCCATGCCAGAAGAGAGCACAGCTGTGGGGGGGAAACCTTAGTTCCCATCACTGGCTCCCACAGCAGCTGACAATGACAGAATACTTACCTGGGCAGGTTATACAGAGGGGCCATCCGGAAACAGGCCACCACTGCCCGTTTCCGCTGCTTTGATAACAGTTTGTGCCAGACCGCCTTCTTGGACCGCAAAGGCTGTTCCACCTGAGGAGACATCACACGGGTAGGTGCACACCAGGCTAACTGGGTGGCAGGAGGTAGTCACCTATGGCTGAGACTTCCCAACCCCGTAAGAATTTTGATTTCTCAACTGTAGTCAGCTAAAGGTACCCAGCAGCAAATTTATTGTTTATTTATTTTTGATTTATTTATTGTTTTATTTTTATTGCTTATTTATTTTTGAGAGGGAGAGAGAGAGAGAGAGAGAGAATGGGGAAGGGGCAGAGAGAGAGAGAAGGAGACACAGAATCCGTAGCAGGCTACAGGCTCTGAGCTGTCAGCACAGAGCCTGACATGGGGCTCAAACTCAGGAACCATGACCTGAGCTGAAGTCGGATGCTTAATCAAATGAGCCACCCAGGCACCCCTCAGCAGGAAATCATTCAGTTTGTGGAGTTCTTAGGTTTTCTGCCTTATCCTATCTGCTTTTGTATATTTATTGCCTAACAGAAGCCTTACAAATGGGTAGGGGGACTTGAAGGGGTCATTTGCTCTAAAAGCAAAAGTTTGTAAAAAAAAAAAAAAAAGCCGAAAACCAAGCCAAACAAACAAACAAAAAAACACCTTGGAGGGAAAAGCACTGAGAAGTCGGCTACCACCAGGCACCAAGATGCCATCTGGGGGTGAGGCGGGATGATCATTGTCCCTGGGTTTGGGTCTTATGAGAACACTCTTAACTAAGAGCTGAGTGTGGGGGACAGCTTTCCATTCCCCAGGTAATCTTGCTTCCTCAGTCCTCAGGGCAGATGTGCCTTACCTGCTCCAGGTGGAAGACGGCTGCAGAAATTCTCTGTACACGCTCTACAGTCTTTTCTGGATTAGAAGGTTCTTCACTCTTCAAGACATCTTTGTAGAGGTTCAGCTGCCACTTTACTGCTGGGTCATCTGACTGCAAATTGAAGCACACACGAGATGAGCAGTATGCCGTGCACTGAAAAAGCCTGTGCTCATGGTTTCAGTGTAACTGAGACACTTCTATTACTGCTTCTTTCTCATTTTCTCCACCATCTTCATGGGAACATTGTAGATGCTATACAGAAACTTCATATTCTAGCCTGTGTCTCTTAACTCTTATCCTATTTCCTCTGTACTGCATTCCAATTTCCTGAAATCAGTCTTCCATTTCATGAATTTTCTTCTCAGCTGTGACTAGCCTGTTTTTGACCTATAAATTAGGTTTTTAATTTTAATGAATACTTTTAATTTTTATAATCACAATGTGGCTATTTTCAATCCCATATCTACTCTCCTTAAAAAAAAAAAAGATTAAAGTCCAAGTGTTGCTTTATGGACACCATAGCTATCTTTAGCTCTTTAAATATTTCAACCACACTTATTGTTAAATCTTTCTGCAGTTCCTTAAGCTTGAATTCTTCCCTTGGTTGCATCTACTGATTCTCTAATGGTGGTAAATTTCCTTCCATGCTTTTTTTTGTTTGTTTAAACATGAACTTGTCTTCAGATGGGGTTTTATTTTTTGGCATGTCAGCCCATATTCTAAGAGGTGGAGAGTCTCCAAGTGGTTTTATGGCTGTCTCTAATAGGTGATTTATAGGTAAGGTTTAAGGCTAATTTTACAGAAGTTTCTTGCTCTGCATTTGTGCACAGCATGGGTAAGGTCTCATACTCCTCGTTTAAGGTTATTAAAAACCCCAGCCTCAAAGATACATTTCTGGTTCAGAAAGCTCTATTAGTTTTCCCAATTTCTGTGACTGAGAATGTCTTCTTTATCCTGGCACTTGGGATTTCTTTTTACTGTCTTTTTTTGTAGTGTTTCCCCTGTATCCCCATATGTTAGGGATGGAAAGAAGTGGCTATTTGTGTCAGTCTAATCTTCTGTCTGAGGAAAGAGTTGGTCAGATTCATAGGCCAGAAAAAGAATCTCAAATAGCCTTTAAAATAAAAGTTTTGTTGTTGCTGCAGTTTTTTTGTTTTGGTTTTGGTTTATACCAACTCAGATACAGTTACTTTGTTTCCAAATCTCTAGATCAGGCTGTGCTAAAACTCTACCCTTCCCCCCCAGTCCATTTCACTGTTCAAGAAGCCTCAGAGTCAGTAAATTTTGAGACCTGATATGACCCCCCCCTGCTATGGCTGGATGTTCACACGTGGCAGGTGGGAAGGCATGATCATTAAATGCCTCTNAGAGATTTTTTTTAAAGAACACTTTAGAGAGAACATGAGTAAACTAAATGTGGGGACGGCACCCTACAGCCAGCGGGGAGCCTGAATGAGTTCTGCCTTCCTGCTGCATCACCTTTTCCTGCAGGTGCAAGTTATTCCGTAGATGTTCCTTCACCTCTTCGTCAGTATCCCTCTGTGGAAAGAGACATTCAGTTTTATTCCTAGAAGTCCCTATGGAAATGTAAAGTAGGGTGCAGGGACGTATGGGCAGCAAATGGGTAGTTTTGTGGAGATCTTTTTTTTTTAAGCTTATTTATTGATTTTGAGAGAGAGAGATAAGAGAGAGTGAGCAGGGGAAGCAGAGAGAAAGGGACAGAGAATCCCAAGCAGGCTCTGCACCATCATCGTGGAGCCCAATGCGGAACTCAAACTCACAAGCCCTGAGCTCATGACCTGAGGCAGAAACCAACAGTAGGATGCTTAACTGAGTCACCTAGGCGCCTGGCTGCAATCTTTATTATAAGAACAAAAGAAGAAAAATTACAGACTTTTCCTAAAGGCATGTGCTCTCAAACCAGTTTTTTTTTTCAATTTATTTATTTTTTTATTTTTAGAGAGAGAAAGCAAGCAGAGGGGAGGGGCAGAGGGAGAGAGAGAAATCTTAAGCAAGCTCCATGCTCAGCACAGAGCCTGAGATGGGGCTCAATACCACAGCCCTCAGATCATGACCTGAGCCAAAATCAAAAGTCAGATGCTCAACCCACTGAGCCACCCAGGTGTCCCCAAACCGGTTTTAAAGATGAGAGTGCCTGTGTGCACCTTGGTTTCTGTTCATCTGCCCCCCGAGGAAGGCGGACTAACCCTTTGGGTACTGAGCAGCTACCGCCACCAGTATTCCACACTGAGCCAGAGCTCATGAGGGACTTACATAGCTGTATCGTGATTTTGCAAGGGAGATTAGCTCCTGATCGCCTGGCGTGCACATATTCAAACCAATGGGCAGCATTTTCTTGAGCGCAGCCACGATGAGAGAGGTCTGGATGGAGTACAAGTCTCCTCTCCGCTTGGTCTTCTTCCGTTCCTGGTCCTGTCCTCCAGACTAGGAGATGAGGTTGAAATAAACAGAGGGGCTCAGTGATTCTGAAGGGAACGGCCTTCCCTTGGAGGCAGCCTGCCTCCTTGTGGCCCTGACAGTACAGGGGGCCTCACTACATGTCAAAGCACAGTAAAAAGAGTGTGTGAAAGACGCCCAGGTGGTCATAAAGGACCAGCACTGGTCCTGTGTCCTCTTCCTTGTGCGCATGCTCACAGAACCACGTAAGCGACACACACCACGGACACCCACAGTCTTGGCTCACTTGTTTCTGGGCCCAAATGAACAAATAAACTGGTGTCTTTCCAAAAGAATGATTTGATAACTGATAAAATGACTCCAGAAAAGAATGGAGAATCCTGATGCTGAGGGGATCCATAAACACGTGGAAGACGATCTACGCTGAACTTCCCTGTCGCCAGGGCTGAAGCTAGTGTTTTGGAGCACCATATCCTACTCAACCTCTACCCCGAGGCAGTGCAAATTCTCACCGCCCCAAAGTAGGGCTGCTTTGGGATCTGGCCAGAGAGAGTTTGGAGAAACACCGAAGAAAACAGAACTCCCCCAGTCTGTGAAAGTCCAGCCTTCTTTGCTTAAATCGCCTCATCCCTCACAGGGAGAATCTACCCAGTTCACCCACTGGAGCAATAGGTTTCAGAGTTCAAGGCTCTGCACTGAGGCTCCCAACTGAGAACCCTCAGTGTGGCTGACACATGGCCCTATGGGTAGGCTCAAGGATACAAGCCCTGCAGTGACCAGATTTTTGTGAGGTCGGCCTCCGAAAGAGCACACTGGCCACCTGGTACCTCACTTGCGAGACTGCCTCAGCTGGGTGGGTGCTTAAGTGGAAGTGTGGGGGTGCTGGAGAGCCAGAAGCAGGGACTGGGGAGGGAAAGAGAAATGGCACTCAACGAAGCTTGGCTTTATGAGGCGCCCATGAAATGTGTGCAGAAATGAGGGGGCAGTGCTGTGGTTTTCGAAGACTACAGACACAGGGCTCTGGGAGCAGTGGGAGGCCAGGCGCCACTCCCGGAACTAGCATGTGAGACCTGGAGCTGGAGCAGAATTCATCTTAGGAGGTGCTGGTTTTCTGAGAGAAGAGGAGGCTGAGAATTAATACTGCCTTGGGACTAAGCTCTTTAGTTACTTTTAGAGTGTTAAAGAAGTTCATAATTATTAATGGGCACTCTTAAAATGGATGTGAGTTCCTTCAAGCAGCTTGTGGCGACTGTACCTTCAGGTGGTTACAGGACAGCAACCACAGAGAAGCTCCTGGCCAAGCCAAGCCTAGGCTGGCCAGACACTGCCAGACAATTCTACGGGGTGCAGGGCACCTTGTGGCAGGTGCTCCAAAACAGCAGGTCAGGCCTGGGATGGGAGTGAGAGGGGGTGGTGAGAAATATGAGCAGTGGGGAAGAAATGAGCCTCACAGAAGGAAGGTTCTTGTATTCCAGAACATGGTGGAAAGTGTAAGCTGATTCACACAAAGACCGAAAAGATTTCTATCATTTGCTGAATGCTTGTTAGGTCCCTCACATGTTCTACCATCAGGCATAGAATTCTAACAGTTGTGCCTAAGGCAAAACTCCTGTACAGTCTACATTACCCTTGAACATCATCCATAAAGGAGAGAACCTGTTTTGTATATATAAACTATAAGGTGTCCTGTACATACAGATGTAAAAGGCAAATAGTAACATGCAGATGCAATCAAGTAAATATGCAAAATGTTAACTATGTGGATCTGATACGTGATTCAAATAATTTCTTGCATGCTCTATTTTATTTGGCCAATCTCATGTTTTTCTTATTACAAATGCTGCATGTGTAATGTGACTCCAGTGTGCTCACTACTTAAATAAAGCATTTCTAATCCTTCCAATAACTCTGATACACAAACAAGTCTTTTATATAAGTGAGAACATGATGCTCGGGGAAGTAAGGGGTTTTTCCAAGGTCACACAACAGGTAAGCATCTGAGTCAACATCCAGACCCAAGTCTACCTGGCCATGGCTCCATTTCCCTTCTCTAACCAAGAGCTGGTGACCCAGTTCTTGCACATCTCCCTTTCTCTGTCACAGAGCCTAGGGCAGGGAGTTTGTGACAATGGCAGAAGACATACATTAATGAACAGAGAGAAGTATTTCCAAGTTCTAATCTGTACGGGTCACTGGAAAGTTGTCCCAGGGTTTATTCCACCATATGTACCATTTGTGCAAAAACACATGGTTATCTGATTTCCAATCTTGAAGTTTAGAAAACTCTTTGGATCATGGGAGCCTTGCACAAGGGGCAGAGGGATACAGTGTGAAAGAAACTGGGGCCACTGATTGCACAGAGGACTCTGACCGTGCAAGGCACAGCAGAGGTGTGAGCCTTCTGGGCTCTCACACCCTGTCGGCATCCCTATCTCTGTCAGTGTGCTGGCTGCGGAGTGGGCAGCTGGGGAAGGGAGCAGAGATAGCAAGGAGACCTCGGTTAGGGTGAGGCTTGGCTGGCTTCCCCGGCTTCCCCATTCCAAGGGTGGGTAGGCCTACATTCACTCTTTGACGGGCAGGTGTCTTCCCTGGAGCAGGCCTGGGGGACCTCCAGGTGGGAAGATCCATTCTGTACCACCCCCATGGTGATCACAGTGCAGAGGGTGGCCAGAGCCTGGCACCTCTAATACTAGGACAGAAAAGACACGTCATGCATTTGACCTGTACCTTTACTTGCATGGCCTGTGTGGGAAGACAAAAGAAAAGAAACAAGGAGAAGAGTCAGTCAGTAAAAGCTGGGGTCCAAGGCATAAGGTAGCACATGTTAGTTATAGCTTCTTAGCCCCCATTTGTCAGCCAACACAACAGAAACTCAACAGTTCTGGAAGCCAGTTGAGCATGGCATGAAGAGTGAGCGGGAGGTTAGGATGGAGGTTAATTTGGTCAAGATGACTTACACCCAAACCAAGCAAAATACTCCCAAGTCAAGTTCATCTCGAAGGTTAGTCTCCCTGAGTGTGTGCCACTCAGACCCAGGTGGGCTTCAGGTCTGGCTGCCCACATGAGCCCTGTAGATCTAGAACCTTTCCCCTCCCACCTCCCTCCTTTCACCTGGGTGGGCTGTAGACAATCTGTCATGTAACCAAAGACCCAGTTTTCTTTCGTCCTTCAACCCACCACATTATCACCTCCAGCAGATCTGCGGTGGGGAAAAGAGAAGGAAGAACTGAGCTAAGCGGCAATGTGTGCATTTCCACGAAAAGGAGGTTTGCTATATATAGAAGTACTCTGGGGCGCCTGGGTAGCTCAGTCAGTTAAGCGTCCGACTCTTGATTTTGGCTCAGGTCAGAGCCTGCTTGGGGTTCTCTCTCTCCCTCTGTCTCTGCCCCTTTCCTGCTTGCACATATGCCTGCTCTCTCTCAAAAATAAACAAACATTAAAAAAAAGAAAATGCTTAGAAAGATAAAATAAAAACACGCAAGCCTGCACAATGTGAAGTTCTTATCCCCACTAAAAGGGTAAGGTAAGTAAAGACAAGTCAACCCAAGATTAGATATTAGGAGGAAAGGTAAATTTCCACAAGCCAGTCTGAGAATGAGAAAGCAAGAGAGAGAGAGAAATAAAGGAGGGAAGGTAATGAGAGGAGGGGAGGATGATGGGGGAGGGAAGGGTAGAAAAGAGTAAGGGGGCGGGAAGGCCACCCCACCCAGGGGAGACAGAGAGCTGGAGAGAGATGGAAAGGGGGAACAGTAGGGAGGAGGGGAGAACACGGGAGCTACACAAGAGCAAGGGAATGGAGGCAAAGTGAAAAAGGCGGGTGGTGGAGGGAAGGAGGAGAGATTGGAGTAAGATGCAAACTCACACATGTAAGCCTGAATACCCTTGGAAAAGTCAAAGATAGCCTCTAAACTCTCCCTTGTCATCTTCAATATGCCAAAAGCACACTCATGGGGTGGAGAGGCTTTAAACAATGAGGCACTCTCATATCTCCTGCCTTCCAACCTTTTTTTTTTTTACTCATAATCTTGGTCAAGAGATCGGCATTTCTTGGGCTAAACATGTTCTAACTTACCATTCCCCTCTGAGGAAGCTGCTGCCATTTTTCCAGAAAACAAAATAAGTTTAGGAACAAAACAAAACAAAAGACCACTTGCTCAGCTTAGTTACATTTAGCTTAACACATATTTGCAAACTGGTGTTATATAAAGAAAATATACAATGAGCTCTCCAACCTGCTTTCGCTGCCAGCAAAAGAACATGTCTTTGAACCAATCTTCAATTAACCAATTATACATAGTGTGGCCCACCGTATATTTTGTTTCTGCCTCCCTTCTATTTGCAATGGCATGTGAAGTGCATGTAGGCATGCAGCATTCGAGTACACAGATCTTTGCAAACAACCGCCATGTGCACCAAGGTCAAGTTCATTTATACAACACCAGCATTCAGTTAAGAGTGGAGAGAAAAGCCAGCACAGGTGACCATTCAGATTAGGTAGCAGAGAGAACGTCTACTTTCAGGGAGAAAAAGGCGATGGAGATTGAACTGAAAGTAAGAATACTTCCTCCCCATTCTCTCAGTTAGGTAGTTCTGCACCCAAACAATACCAGAAATGCCTAGGAGTTGTAGTTTATTGGAGGCATGGTATCTCTCCATCTGAAGGAATGTGCTGCATTTATCTCTACCCTAGAGATGCAGTTTTAAACTGACTTTTAAACATAGCATCATGGTAGAGCTGGGAGGAGTCAGGTAGTAAGCTCAAGCCCATTCCACAGACTGCTAAACTGGGGTCCAGAAGAGTGACATGCATGATGCAAGGCCATACCTTTAGTCAACAGCTGGGCCAAGGATGGGACTTAGCTTCCTTTCTGTCTCTAGTCCTACTTACTACTACACTTTGTGTCTCAACTGAGGCAACAGGATCAATAGGAATATTTGTTACCCTGAGGAGCACGGTAAATGTTATGTAGCACCTGGGGTCCATCCTCACATTCATCACACTGTAAAGTGGACCCTTTTCCACGTAGCTCAGGAAAAACTGACATCCAAGGTCAAGGGCAATGAAATGAAAGTGTTCACTCCTCTAAATGAACCTCACCAAAGATGCACAGATTCTGAATATGACCAATCCTCTGACAAGACAAACATGCCCTTTTCCTTATTCGGCAATATGAAGGATCAGAATTTCTGGTTAGTCTATTAGTAGGTTAGTTTTGCAATGTCATCCTCTGTCACCTCATCTCTTCCCAAGTGTAAACCTAAGGACCCTAAGTAACCACTCATCACTGGAGCATTGAGAGGTCTTTGCCATTTCTGCTCACCTGGGATCCAAATCCTTATACCAGAGTCATTTCCATTGCTTTGCTGCCATCCTCTGACAGTAACAATGGATGCCAGCTGGTTCAGCCTGAGCCTGTGGGTCTACCCCAAGGTGAAGGTACCATAAATCTCTCTGGGGTATATTGACTTTCTGTAGGTGGATGGAGCCAAAGCAGAGCCAAAGATGGCTGTCAGAAGACTCTTTAGAGGAGAATTTAAGATAAATGTCCAAGGATCAGGAGTCTGAAAAATCCTATCTTTGTGTATCTCACATGAGCAGCAGATACATTTGTCAGAAGTTGAAAGCAAAATGAAGTTTGGAAAGCAAATAAAAATCATCTAAAGCACAAAAGGATCCACCTTATGTAAGGTTCCTTTGCAGCAAAGATTCCTCTTGAATATGAATATATACTTCTGATTTCTCTACCTCATATACGCAGTTTTGTTTGTCAAACTTTATTAAGCAGTGTATACCAGATTCTAAAGTCTAAGCGTCAATTTTTGGATGCTGGAAGAAGTGTGAGTGTCAATGCAGCTAAAAGATAGAAGGGTTGGAAAGTTCAGAGAGACTGCAGCTGACCAGAGCTAGGCACACGTGTTGAAGTTTTAGGCGCTCGTTTTCATTTTTGGTTTTTATACCGGCCCCTTGTCTGCAGCCTCACATACACAGGTCTTCATCCCAAATGGTTATTTGGAAAGATGCTCCAAAGGCTTTGCTATAAACCCAAGACTGTCATCTTTCCAGAACTGATTTTTACTTCTGAGGGGTCCCCATGCACACTCCACCTGCAGGTTCCTCAAAGGCAGCACTGTACCAGCAATGAGAGAGACGCATTCTCAGGTATTACATGTCACTCATACTTGACATATACAGTCAGCCCTCATTGAGGCACACTTCTCTAGGGAACAGAGTCAACAGTAAGCCATAACAGCTGGTAACAAAACATCACATTGCATGTATGGATTTACAGCTGAAGGAGCGTGTCTGAGAATGCTTTACAAACAAAATAGCAAAGCCTGCCTTTGCAGAGCTGACTCAAGAGAAGCTGGGAGGCCAGGCCCCACTCCTCTATTCCTGCTACATCCCTCCCTAGAATCTACTCTTTTTCTCAGATACCCGGTATGCCCTCTTTTAAACATTTCCTGCAGGGAATGGACAAATGTTTGGGTTTCTGAATGCAACCCACATGGAAAATAAACAGAAGGCATTAAGAGGTCAGCACAACTGAAATCAAACAGCCACTGGAAGCTCCAGAGAGGAGGAAAACAAGCTTACTGTGGAAACAAGTGCTAAGGAAATCTTCAAAGCAAGGTGATTTCCTCATAGCAAATCAAACGGTGGCTCTGGGCATGTGCAGTTTGGCAGCTTCACCACACAGGAAGTAGTTCTATTTTCAAACAACTAACAGCAACTTTGGTGTTGGAGACCTCTCGAATGCCTTAGACAAGCCTTGAAACTTAAACTTTCTGACACAGAAGCAACTATTTGCTCATAAAATGTGATGACCATGCTTATTTGAGAGCAGTGACTTCTGGCTCATTCTCAAAGAAACAACAGTAGAGACTGTTGGTTTTTGTGGTTTGACGGAAACTAATCCCTTCATACATCCAAGATACATAGCTTAGGTCAAGATCAAAGAGGCTTTGGAACGGATTTCTATGGACTTACTTTTGACATCTTGCTTTTGCTGTCTCCAGTTAAAAATGCCAAATTATTAATTTCATTCTGAATCACAAAATTTTGCTCTTCCCTCTTGAAGTTCTAAGTGGGGGGGGGGGGGAATAAAAAAGCCAACGTTACAAGAATGTTTTCTGACATCTGTACCTTTCATAGCCATCTCTAAATCCAGGGCCCACATGTTCCTTACGTGAGATTTGCACCACAGGATGAAGACCTCTGCCACCATGCGGAAGAGCTGGTCAGAATCAGCATCAGGACTTTTGAGCCAGTTTGATCTGAAGTGAAAAGAAATCCATATGCATATGAAATTCAGTAATGAGTAAAAGAGTCACACTAAAAATTCTATCAACTTTGGGTGCATATGCTTATCCAGATAAAACTACATTTCCACCTGGAGGCAATCTTCAGAGAGACTAAATATCAGCACACTCCTTACATGCTTGTAGGCATGTAACTGTAGATATTGCTGAAGGACTTACAATAATCATTTCCATCTTACCAAAGGATTCAAGGATTATTTTAGCAAACAGATGTCAGAGAACAACACTTCCTTTTTGGCAAAGGTAGTTTTTATTTTCTTTTTTAAACAGATGAGGTGATTAAGGTTACACACTGTTTTGGACCAGGCCTCCTTTAATCCATGAGGCTAGCAAGACTAGACTTGGTCACTATGACATCTAACCTTGTCATTGGCACTTGTCCTTGTCAAGCCTCTGAAATATGGAGCACTCTAAAATCAGTTAAGGCCTCACAGCTTTTTTCTCAAAGCCAATTTTATGAATGAAATTTGTAAGGCAATATATTTTCCACTGTTACTTTAAGTTTATAGGCAGAGATCATTTTTTATATCATCTGAAATGGTTTAGAAATTCCCTACATATATATATATATACATATATATATATAAAATATAGAACATGTAATGTGTAATGTATATATGAAATTTATATATACTCTTTTCTTTTTCTTTCTTCTTCTTTTTAAAATTAAAAATGAGACCAGGTAAAGAATTTCACAGTGGTAGCAAGAAGGCAAAATTACAGTAGAATTCAGTCATTTCTTAAAAGTTGGCATATCCCTAAGTACCTTACATATTTGAATTAAATTATATTTTGAAAGGGCTGGATATTTCCATTTTCAAATATCGGTGCAGAGTAACACAGAAGTGAAATTGTCTACCGTCTCTTTTTTTTTTTTTTTTTCTTTTATTAAATTTTTAGAGNACCTAGGTGCCCCTACCATCTTTCTTAGGTTAAAGAAAACTGGTTCTCATGAATGGTCTGATAAATCCAATGTCCCTTAGTGCATGCAGAGTAACAGCTATCAAAAGCCAGTTCCCTAAGCCTTGGGACATCACGCTGACTTGCCCTGGGCAGCCTGTACCTTCTGCCCATTCATGGAGAGCACCAGGCGAAAGAAGAAAGGTGAAGACTCATGAGGCCAGGACTGTCTTTGGACACCTCTGTCTTCTCAATTCCTTATTGCCCTGAGTTTCAGCCTCATAGACATTCTTATCTAATTGTTCTTGTGTGCTACGTCAACTAGTCTTTCCTGTACATGGCAGACACTACAGGTTGCCTACCCAATACTCATTCTCCTCTTCTTCCTGAGGAACAAAAGCCCATTTTATTCAGGGTGGGACTGTGCCCTGCTGAAGACCACATTACCCAGCCTCCTTTGAGGGATAGCTATGTAACTAAGTTCTGATCAAAGACACGGAAGTGGTAATTGTTGGATGGACCTTCTGGAAAAGTTCTCTAAAACTGCGGCAGATAGCTGAGGATTCCCTTTGCCTTCCCCCTATTGCTTTCATACTTCCTATCTGGAATGAAAATATGATGGCTTGAACTCTCATTGGCACATGGCAACATAAAGTAACTTCTAAGATGGAAGCCAATGTTAAGGATGGAAAGACAGAGGAGTTAGGCTCTCTAGTGAGGAGCAATTGTACTGGCCCTGGATTGGGTATCTTTGGACTTCTTTTATGTGTGGAGAGTTAACTTCTAATTTCTCTAACCCACTGTAATCAGGTATCCATTATTAGGAACGAAATGCAACCCAAACTTGAGGCTTGAGATTTTTAATGCTTTTTGATTTCATTCATACTAAATTTTCAGGAGTGCTTTTTCAGGATCAAGTGCCAAATTTTGTCAGAGCTGCCAGCTGTTCATTCCTTGAAAAGAGCTTTGTAAGTGTGCCCTATGCCCTGAGTGGGAAGAGGTGAGGGGTCACATTCTATCCTGCCAAGGAAAAGTACAGCCACAGGGCATATGAGCAGCAGGGGCTCTGAAAACCGGCAAGGTCAACGTTTCCTCACAGGAGACAGAAAAGGATGCTGATCTCTTTGCCTTTATATAGGAATGCAGTTTCAAGTGAATGAATTTTGTTTTAATACTCTTCTTCTTCTAGGAGGGAAATCTTCACTCTTTATTTTTAGTGAGGTCCCTCCTTCAGGTTCAGAGTGGTAGGTGTGAATGAAGAATACCTCATCACCTGTTTCCCCAGGCACACAAACTCTCTACCTCTCTCAAATCAGATGAAGATGGTCCTCACAGGTGAATAGAAGATCCTGACCTCACCTCTCCTATTTTCCCTTATCCTTTCTGCCTCTATATGAGGCAATCAGATTCATCTCTTGCCTGCTCCCAGTCTCCCAGAATCCAGGTCTCTTTCCATATCCAGACACTTGATCCTTTCGGAGGTACTATACTGATATCTGGGTCTTTTCTTTTCTTTTTTTTTTTAATCATCCACACTGCGGGGTGCCAAGAGGCAGTTGGAAAAATGCAAGGCTGTAGGTGGCAAAGAAGATTGGTTTTAGAGGTAATGATCTGCGGGGGATGATGACTGAAGCAACCCAAATGGATGAAATTACTGACCCTGTTAACAGAAAACAAGAAGAGCAGAATAAAATCTTGGATGACTGCAAGAGCAAAGAGTTAAATTTTCACTTTCAAATTGACAAGTTTTCAGATTTTCGAAGAAAGTAAAGCCAGTTATCAAGCTTTGAAAGAAAGCAGAGCCATGCTCCCACGTTCATGGTCAAGTTGTCTGAGCTAGAGCTAAGAGCTTATCTCAACCTTGTTTCTAAGCCTCCTGCAGAGGACACAGCCCGAGGCAGTCACTGCACAGCATTTACTCAGATACTCTTCGGTAGTCTGCAAGATGGGGTTTCACTCCAAATCACACTGTTTAAAGTTGTTCATTTCTGTATTCTTAGTGTTCCTGGTTGCCAGAAAGGAGGCCAAGAAGCCACTGCCTCTGGAAGAGATCTGTTTAACCTGTGCTGACATATGTCCTGCACGAAGAGATAACAGCTGATTTGCCCAGCTCTGACCACACTGCACCCAGAATTCTTGCTCATGCTGTGTAAGCTTTGGATTGAACACTGACCGATGGAAGCTTCTGTTCAGAACAGTGTTCCAAATGGCAGAGAAACTTGAAACATGACTGGGCTGAAGGAAGTACAAAGGCTTAATATGATGAGGAAGAACAGGGAGGGGGACAGGACAAGATGGCTCTCTTCAATATTTAAAGAGGTGACACGAGAGAGACTAAAACATAAAATAAAGGGGGTATTTATTCATCCAGTTACAGGTAAGATGAGGTGACCCTTATTTCTCCTGCCAACTCCACAATCCCATAATTCCAAGCCAGCAATTCTATTGGTGAAGAAAGAACCCAAAGAAGGTAAAGGCATACACCTAAGAAGGAAATATTTCTAAGCTAGGCTCTGGTGGCCATAATGCCTGGTGCTCAGTGAAAAACAGGCTGAAAAGTGGGGATGAATGAATTAATGATGATCTCAAAGACTCTCTGACATTGCCATTTTTAGCAACTGTCAAACACAGTGTAAGGAGAACACACTCTATCTTGAGTCCTAATTGTCAACAGTGACAAATGCAATTAAAGAGCTATTCTAGGAGCAACCTTACTCTGCTTTCATTTTTTGTCTTTGCCTCAAACTCTGACAAATTCCCTCTCTAACTGCTAATGTAATTATACTATTGGAAATGACGAAAATGATGATCCTCAAAGCAGGGTTTCTTTTGCAAGAATAAGGATTCACACAGACAGTTATGGGATTATATTATGAATACAGTATATGTAAGGCATTTGTTTTGAAAGGCTAAATATAAATAATCAATTGTTTTAAATAATAAGCACAATTTGCCTTATAAAATAAATGCTACATGGGCATATCCAGACCTATTACCTGCCCATAAAAGAATGGCTTACAACCCAAAAGTTAGCAATGCTCTCTCAAATATTCCTATGTCCTTTCAATATCTACAACAGAGTATTTTAAATTAAACCCTTTCAGGGGTGCCTGGGTGGTTCAGTCAGATAAGCGTCCGACTTCAGCTCAGGTCATGGTCTCATAGTTGGTGGGTTTGAGCCCCGCGTCGGGTGCTGTGCTGACAGGTCAGAGCCTGGAGCTTGCTTTGGATTCTGTGTCCTCCTCTCTCTCTGCCCCTCCGCTGCCTGTGCTCTCTCTCACTCTCAAAAATGAATAAACATAAAAAAAATAAACCCTTTCAAATTTACATGCTAGGACTTTATATTTGAAGAAGGTGCAGTATAATAAAAAAGACCATTTGGTCCTTGCTCCCCACTAGAATCCATAATCCTTTGTTCTTCTGCTTGCTCAGAGATATTAGCCCCCACCACGTCCTCGCCTTCCTCAACAACCAGCTTAAATTCCATGGTCAGTCATTACAACTGGCCTCTTACACACACCCTCAACTCCCTAACCTGTTTCTCTGTCATACTCACTTTGCAAAACCCCAACCTTGGTTAAATTCAACTCTTCCTACTCTGGGCCTGGCCCTGGAGTGAATTGGCTGGAGAAAAAGGCAACCTGGTGAGAAGTCTCGCTTTAAATTCATGACCACAGATCTCAAGTGGGGCCCTTAATGCTGCCCACCAATCACATGACACTGTTCTGACCCACCTACTCTCCCCCTCTCACTGACTATTGCCTCACACTTTCTCCTTACTCCTCAAACCTCCAAACACCTTCTCCCATCCTCATTCTCAGGCGATGATCCCGCTTCCTACTTTGCTGAGAAAATGGAAGCAATCAGAAGAGGACTGAGAGAGAGAGAGCGAGAGCGAGCGTGTGTCTGTCTGTCTGTCTGCCAGCATCAGCACCCATGCTCTCGGCCACCCTGCTTCTTGCTGTGGATAAACCATCTAATGCTGATCCTTTGCCTGTGCAGAGAACATTGCTTTAGAAATTATCTCTCGCACTCTTACAAGATAAATTTCCTCTTCTCTACTAGATCGTTCCCAGTAGTGAAGAAACAAACTAACAAGTCTCCCATCTTAAAAACTCTTCTCTTGATCCTACTTCTACCTCTAGTTAGCATCCTATTTTTCTGTTCCTCTTTGTAGTAAAATTCTTTGAACAAGCTGTCTGTACTTCTCTCTCCAAGTCTTTTTTCCCCATTTTCTTCCAACTTACTCCAGAGAGGCTTTACCTCATTGCTCCAATGCAACTTCTCTTGTCAAGATCACCAATGACCTTCACTCATCATTCTTCCCTCCCGGAAACCCTCTGTGAAACTGGCACCCAAGACACAACATTCTGTTGGTTTCCTCCTGTCTCATGGGTTGTTCATCCTTAGCCTTTGCCACTGGTTCCTCCTCTTCTGCCTGGCCTCTTGATGTTGGAGAGCACAAGTGCTCAGTCCTTGGAACTCTTCTCTCTCCTCCTCAATCCTTTCTCTCGTCCAGTCTCATGGTTCTCCAATATGCTACTGACTCCCAAATTCCTATGTCTACACCAGAACTCTCTCCTGAACTCTGGACTCTTATATTCAACTGCCCGCTCAACATTTTCATTTTTATATTGAATAGGCAACCCAAGTTTGACATATCCAAAAGGGATTTCCAGATATTCCCCTAAAAAAAAGTCCATAACCACAATCTTCCCCTACTCAACTGCTGGACATTCCATCCTTGAATTTGCAAAGAATAATCTTTGACCCTCCTCTCTTCTCTCATTCCCAATCTGGAAGTCCTAAGGGCTCTACCCAGACCCAGAATCTTCCATCTACTGTCAATCTTTGTTGCTATAACCCTGGCTCCAATGATCAAACTTTCTCCCCCCTCTTTTTACTGTGGTAAAATAGATATAAAATTTGCCATTAGTGACATTTAGTACATTCATAAGGTTGGAAAGCCACTATCATTATCTAGTTTCTTAACATTTTCAGGACTCCAAAAGGAAACCCCAATCCCATTAAGCAGTTGCTTCCTGGTCCCTCCTTCCCCCAGGATCTGGCAACCAACAGCTGGCTCTTGTCTCTAAAGGTCCCACATCAGCTCTTGGCTGGATCACTGTGAACCTCCCAACTGGTCTCCTTACCCCTTATTTGTCTCTATGCCTTGCCACAGTGCTCAAAAAGTGAATCAGATCACATCGCAGAGTAGCTCAAAGTATCCATCAACTTCCCTTCTCATTCAGAGTAAAAGCCAGAGTCTTCACAGTGGCCTCCAAGGGCCTACACTGTTGGCCTCATATTACTTTTCTGACATCTCCCACTGTCCTACTTCTCACTCTCCTCCACCTCAACATACTCCTTCCTCAGGGCTTACTTCACATGTCCCCACTTCCTGGGAATATAACTCTTCTCAGACCTGCAGGATTTCCCACTTCATCTCTCTGCTCAAATATTGCTTTCTCAGTAACATTCTACGTACCTACCAACCTACCTATCATCTGTTTAAAATGTTTGTTTATTTTGAGAGTGAGGGAATGAGAGAGAACACAGCAGTGAGTGGGGGTGGGGCAGAGAGTGAGGGAGAGAGAGAATCCCAAGCAGGCTCCACGCTGTCAGCACAGAGTTTGATGTGGGTCTCGATCTCAGGAACTGTGAGATCATGACCTGAGCTGAAATCAAGAGTTGGATGCTTAACTGACTGAGCCACCCAGGCGCGCCAGTAACATTTTATTTAAAACTGTGACTCCACCCCACCCCGGCACTCCTAATTCTCCTTAACCTTGCTTTGCAGAATTTACTTATCCAAGTAAAGTATACCAGTAAGTATATAAGTACTTATTCTGTTTGCTGTCTGTGTGCCCCACTTTCCTACCAAAATGAAAACCCTTAGGCCAGACATCTTTGTTTTGTTCAATGCCTAGAACAGTGCCTGACACACAGTAATATCTGTTGAATGAATATGTGACAGAACAGCAGAGTGGAAGGGGTGGGTTACTTCTGTCCCTATCTCACCAACTCCCTCTTACCTATGGTAGCATGTCAGGATGGAAGGGGTGGCCATGTCATTGACCATATAGAGTCATTGGCCAAGGAAAGCACTATCCAGAGGTCCTACACCCAGGATTTTCCTTTGGAGGGGTGGGGGTGGGAGAAGGTAGAAGCTGTGACCTCCCTGTCTCACCTGTANATAAGCAAACAGTTGCTGTCTGTGTGCCCCACTTTCCTACCAAAATGAAAACCCTTAGGCCAGACATCTTTGTTTTGTTCAATGCCTAGAACAGTGCCTGACACACAGTAATATCTGTTGAATGAATATGTGACAGAACAGCAGAGTGGAAGGGGTGGGTTACTTCTGTCCCTATCTCACCAACTCCCTCTTACCTATGGTAGCATGTCAGGATGGAAGGGGTGGCCATGTCATTGACCATATAGAGTCATTGGCCAAGGAAAGCACTATCCAGAGGTCCTACACCCAGGATTTTCCTTTGGAGGGGTGGGGGTGGGAGAAGGTAGAAGCTGTGACCTCCCTGTCTCACCTGTAATAACACGACTCCACACCACCTTTCCACTCTGTGGACAGGCTGCCCCAGGTCTCCCACATACCTGTTGTTGTCCACGTAGCGGATTAGCATGGGGTAGAAGGCATAGAGGTCTCTGCAAAGGACCGCAAACTCATCCAGGATGAGGAGCTCTGCCTCCTGAGTGTCCCCTTTGGTGTCGGCCTTCAGCTGCTCCTCCTCCTGCACAGTCTTGACGGCCTTTTTCTTCAGCTTCTCCAGAGTCGGGATGAAGTGGCTTTTCAGCAGGTCGGGCCTGGCTTTGCTGATGATTGGCTGGGCGTACACTGTGTTTGCAAACAAAAAGCCTCCCCCTCATTTCACAAAGTACAACAATTGAGAAAAGGAAAGGAGTGGTTCTGAAAGGGGAGGCTGTGACAATCCATCAACTCAAGACAATCCCTGCACCTTGTTCCCTTCCTTAATGGTCCACTAGGCACGGAGCTCTCAGGAAGCCACAGCTGGGGAATGAAGCCACAGGACAAGGTCGCTATGCCTGTTCTGCTTGTCCAGGCCACAGGGAGCCCCTGCCATCCCTGACCTCCTCAGGCATGCCTGCTGTTTGCCACACCTCTTAGCTTCTCATCATAGTCTTAGCATGTTCATCCTGGTTTGGGCTTACTAGAGAGATTATCAATCCCTTGAAAGGAGCCTTTTCCCTCTAATAACCAACCAGCTCTGTCTGTGCTGAGCCAAGAGTAGATACTCCATGCTATGCTTTCTGGTTATCTTATAGAAAAAACTGCCGTTAAAAATATATTAACCCAACCATAGTTCTCAGTCCCCAATGCTTGAGAACTGCCACCTCACTGCCTGGGGGGTCCTCTGTGTCCTGAGGAAGCTAGATCAACTATTATCGGGTATGATGAACTGAGAGGCTGGGGTGGCCACCAGAAGTCAAAGACAGAACACAGCAATCAGTGGAACTTGGGACTGTGATTCTGGGCCTTGCAAAGAGCAAGATAAAACCTATGTGTCTTACCCTATTTCTTAAAATGGAATATCCCCTTGGTCCAATTCATCATAAAGATCAGAATCAGAGTAATTATAAAAAAATAAGTGAAATACAATTAATGAAAGTCAAGAACCATGCCAATGTGGATGGTGTATGTTTTGTATATTTCAAAAGTTGTAAGTTTCTGTAGCTTAGGGCATTTCAATCAGAAATAACATACATTCTGGCACTTTTTCTTTTAAATCTTACTGCCTTATTTTTTATATTCACCAAAGTGACCATTGCAGAAAGAGGAGGCGAAGGCAACTTTCTTCTGAGGTGCATTAACCAAGAAGCTGAAACTCAGCGCTATGAAAACCTTCACAGTTTATGCCTTGCCCCACCCAGAGAGTTACTTCTGCTTTGGACCTGTAATCAGAATGGCTATTCCAGGTGTAGGTGAGTTGGGGTTACAACTTAAAATCGCCCTTTTTGGGGGGCACCAGCAATTAAGTGGCCGGAGATATGGATATAAGAGGTGGAATAATAGGTCAAGTTCAATTGCCCCTTGTGGTGTGACATCTTTCCTCTCTGCACCTCTAGGGAGCTGAGGGAGCCTGTCCTTTCCACTTCCTTCTGTCCCTGAATCCTTCATGAAATACAAATTAGAGCTTCTCACCAAAGAACCTTAGGGTTGGCAACAATCTTGGGCTAATGGGTCAGAAAGGAACCTCAACTTTATTTACTCCTGTGTTCACAGAGCCCTATACCATCTAGTAGCTATGGGCACCCTTAATATTGATAATTCTGATCTTGGTTCATTTCAGAGACAGGAAGTGGGTAGGGACTTTTCTTCCTTGGTCTCTCAGGAATACCTTCTCATTTGCCCAGTCTAGGGTTGGCTAGGGTTGGGCTAATAGCCTCGTTTGACCTAGTCACTGTGTTTCCTGGTCCAGGGGATAGCATAGGTGAAAACACCACTATGGAGCTGTCTACACTGTAGGTTGGTTAAAGGCAATGGCTTCCCCTTGGCTTCTGTCTCCTCGGAGCGGACATAGAAGACACTAAATATTCATGGTTTCCTGACTGTGGGACATAACTTTCCTTTTTTTTTGAGGTTGCTTTAGGAACAGAAAATCAGCTAACAAAATTCATTAAGAGCCTATTGCATGCAAGGACTTCTAGAGGGACACAGAAATAATAAACAAAAATCCCAAAGTGATGCTGCCGTGAAGCTAAACTAGAGAAAGTCTTAGAAAGCATAACGTGAAATACAAAAGCTAGCAATCTGAGTACAGCTCAGAGGGGAGTGAATTTTCTACATGTAAAAAACACACAGGATCATTTACCAGGAAAATATACACAATTATTACTGTAAGAGCAAATGGGATTCTTAAGTACCAAAAGCAAATAAAGCAATGAACATGGGAGTCAGGCAGAGTGTATCGGGAAGGGCTTCCTGGAGATTTGAGGGACCTGGCTTAGGTGAGGAGTGGACAAGAGGCATTTGCTCCAGGAAGCTCTCCAGGGGAAAACCTTTTTACTGTTAAATAACTAAGATGGGGAGGGAGACTAGTTTAAAGATGGACTGAGAAATGCAAAGAGAACACAGGCTTCCTGGCCTTGGGCGGGGACAAAGGGCAGCAGGGAAAAGAGCCATGCATGGTACCTGCGATACGCTTCATCCAGGACGCCTCGTCGATGCCCAGGTTGTTGTTGATGATTTTCAGAATGTTCCCCAGGATGACACTGAGGTGTTCAGAGGTGACCTTGGTGCACCAGGGCCCTGTGCTGGGGGGGAGGTGCTCTGGCCCCCGCTCCCACCAGTAGGACAGGTAGTTGCAGAGCATGGGCAAGATCACCTCGATGACATGGGGCATCTCCGTGTACCGGGCCCCTGACTCGGCCAGGTCGCTGATTTCCTTCATCAGGCCCTCCAGCTGAGGGATGTCAGGACACATCTCTTCCACTGTGTCTGGCATCCCCAGAACTGACCAAGAGGGTACAGGAAGAATACAGGGACAGTAATTCAAAAGTACAAATAATGCAACTTTCCCTGTCTCTCCCACCCTTCCTTTGGTCTTTAGACATTAAGTTTCCACCCGCGAGCTCCAGATGAGTGAGCAATGGATATGGGGAAATTTCTCTCCTCTAGGTGTTTGTGTAAAGATGGCAGCTTCCAGAGGCTGGAGTACCTTCCTGGATAGAACACTTTAATTTAATGCCAAAGGAGCATCGCAGAGATAGTTGAGGGACATTTCCTAGGACTTCTCTGAGATAAAGTCAGTCTCTTGACTTCTCCCTCTCTTCCCTGCTGCATGCAAAGCACAAAAGGCGATACTAGAAGGAAAAAAAAGCAGCTAATCTGTGTTTAGTTGAAAACCTGTAGTTCAGTCACTTGGATCTCTGTACTGGTTAGAAAAGGAAAAGAAACCCCTCTCATTAAATATTCCTTCAGTTGGACTGGAACAAAATTATTTTTCATAAAGGTTGAAATTTGGCGGGGGAGAGGGGATTGTATTTGCATTAATTTATGCATTTACAACATAAGTTATGGATGACCTGTGCCAAGACTTCCTGCCACTCACTTAAACCTTTTTGTTTCTGAAGGCTTCTGTGTGAGGAAGAGTGAGGAAGCCCCATCTATTCCTGACACTGAAGACTGCGGTCACTTCACTGAATGCGGACAGACAGGATGAGGCGGCAACAGATGGAGATCAATGTGAAACCGAGGATGGCTGTCAGATGCAAGAATCACACGCAGAAGCAGCCAGGGGGTATCCATCCTGTTCCACAGGACAGACAAGGAGGAGAGACCAGAAGCATCCTGAGGTTCCTGACAGGTGAGAAGATTAACAGGGACTCTAGAAGAAGCGCAAGCCCAAAGCTCTGTCTCCTCCCCTGCCCCCATCTGCCTGTGTCACCTGGACCCAGGACCCAGGCCCTGTGTAGACTCTCCCCACAGACCAAACTCCTCACACTGCGGCCAGAGCCTCAGGCACCACAGGGGCGGGGGGAGTCTGAGAAGCCACAGGAAAATGTGGAGCACTTTTCTGGAACATCCAGTTCCGTTAGATGACTTGAGGAAATTACTTTTGATGCTTGGAGAAAAATGCAAAGTTCTCACGAATTTCAAAGGACAAAGTAGAAGACTTCAAGTAAAATTTTATCTTTTGTGAATTATGCCTGCAGGCCCTTTGCCATTGGGGTTACCGCTGGCTAGAAATCTCCCTTTTCCAGCATTTAGGAACAGAGGAACTGAAGGGTTAAAGAAGAAGAGAGGTCAAATTTGTCAAAAGACAAATTCTGTGGCCTTCAGACATACTGGTCAGTTGCAAGGAACCATTTTGATTTCTCCTTTGAGTGTACTTCCTGGAGCAGAGTTACGGGACAGTGCTGGCTATCGCTGGAGACTATGAATCTGTAGCTGAGACCAAGTCTACTGGATGGCATGGACGCTTGCAAAGCAAATTATGTTCAGGAGCCTCCCTGCTGTGGAGCAGGCCCCGTGAGGTCCTAACACTCTGCCTACTAAGGACTTTCTGCTGCTGTCACTGTGGCTAGCGATCTCTCTTCCTTGGAAGTCATAAGTGGACCAATGTCCTTTAAAATCCAGACAATTCAGGACCCCTGGGGGCTCAGTGATTAAGCCTCTGACTCTTGATTTCGACTCAGGTCATGATCCCATGGTTCCTGGGATGCAGCCCCGTGTAGGGTTGCATGCTGACAGTGCAGAGCCTGCTTGGGATCCTCTCTCTCCCTCTCTCTGCCCCCCCTACTTGCATTTGCCTGTTTGCTTTCTCAAAGTAAATAAGTATTAAAAAATTTAAAAAAGAAATGCAGACACTTCAAAAGCATTAGTAGCATCAAAGCCAGAGAATGTGAAACTCCTGTGATTTACAAGGGAAGGGAATTTTAAGAGTCAGACATGGTTTACTGCCAATGTGAGTCACGTGCAGAGAAGACGACTAGCCTGTGTACCTTGCATCGGAACAGGCATGAGGAGCGACATCAACATGGGGTATGGAGGACCCTCACAAAGTAATTTTACTTATACAAGAAGTTAGAGACCGAGAAATCGAGCTTTTTATCTTGAAACTCTGCATACAGAACAATGCCAACTGCCATGGATGCAAGTGAAGTTTACAACTGTTGGCTGTAAAATTATAATGAAGGCAGCTCAGGTGTGTGTTTAAATGTCACACAGACAATACATCACCACGGACACTTTTTTCCCCTACCTAAGAAAAGAGTTGCTTGAAGGTGCTGCACTGGCATCATTATAATGACCTTTAAAAGTTATTTATGTGTAATTGGTATCTAGTGAAAAAAACATTTGTGATTCAGATGGTGTTTTATACTTCAAATGCCACATAACAAACCCAGAGAATGAATGCTGCTGAAAAACAGCCTCAGCTGGGTCCTATTAGAATCAGACACAAGGGGCGCCTGGGTGGCTCAGTCAGCTAAGCGTCCGACTGACTCTTAGTTTTGGCTCAGGTCATGATTTCACGGTTTGTGAGTTCAAGCCCTGCATCGGGCTCTATGTTGACAGTTTGGAGCCTGGAGCCTGCTTGGGATTCTCTGTCTCCCTCTCTCTCTGCCACTCTCCGACCCACACTGTCTCTGTCTCTCTCAAAATAAACATATAAACTTAAAAAAAAAAAAAAGAATCAGACAGAAGACTGTTGGAGTTATGATTAGAACATACTGCCCTTTCATCTCTAGATGAGTGGTTCTCAAAGTGGGGTTCCCTCGCAGACAGCAGCAGCAGCACCTGGAAACTTGTTAGTTCCCATCTCCCGAGTTAAAACTTTAGGGGTAGCACTCAGCAATCTTTGTTTTCCTAAGCATTCTGAGTTAAGTTCTCAATTCAGATTTCCTTCACCAGGCAGCTCTTTCCATAAGGCGGTGGCATTGGAGAGTACCACCTCTTTGTGTAGACAGACAGCTTACACAGGGCGTGGGCTGCTGCTCTCTGTGGACGGCCGTTCCAAAATGGGTGTGGAAATAAATTGGCTGGTGAAGAGTATCTTGTGTGATCATGTGATTAAGAGACCACTACCACTCATAACCAAAGTGTTACCTAATTTGAACCTGGAAGATACTAGTGTTCACCTTTTCTAGGCATATCTTAATAATTTCTGGATGAATCAGAAAATGCTCCAGGGTCTTACAGGACAGAAGACTTACTAATAGGAGTAACTGCTGGCAAAACACCAGCTGTCAATTAACAGAGATGTCCCACTGACTGAAGCCTTGATAAATCAGCTCATATCATATTTCTAAACCAAAGGCTCACATAATTTGTCATGCTATGCATTCTCTCCCACCTTGGTCCTGTGGGGCGACTCATTTGTATAACGAATGAAGTCTACCTTCTTAGAGTCCATTAAGCCATCAGTCATTCTCTGGCTCTAGGCAAACCTGATTATCCCAGACTATATATTCATGTATGCGCTACTTTTCAAGAGCGGCAATGGTCAGCATTCCCTCTGCTGATTAACTGAATGATGGAGAACATGGACTCAGGGGACTTGGGCACATCCCAAAGTGTGTCACTGATGGATGAAAAACTGTGTCATCTCTAATCACACCCTTCTCTCTTTTTCTCCCTGTGGAGTATGCAATGATTTATATTTATTTTTTATTTATGGATATGTCTTACTAAATAAAGGTAAAGTATACAAAATAAGAATGAACATGCTTCCAATCGCCCTTGAGAAGAACAACAGGACGGAGTCATTCTCTTCTTCCCCAAAGCCCATTGGCTATCTCTGGGAACTCTCCTCTCCCCTGTGTTCTAGCTCAGGACCAGAACTTTATTAAGTGACCTTATCTAAACTGTCCTGGTCATCATTTTTGGGGACGATGTGCTTCTGTTATCTGAAGTAACAAGAAGTAAGTGGGAATAAAGCAGCTGTAGCTTAGCACTCTGCATTCTTACATGGAGAGAAGAGGGTGACAAAGGAGTAGAACAGGAATGTTTACTCTCCAAACTCTCTCCCTCGGGATATCACAGAGGTTTGAAAAGGGGGCATGACTAAGTAGAATTGCTACACAGTCTATAGTCAGCTACTGATACTGTAAATCAGTATTTTAAGAAAATATTGGTTCTTAATAGGATAGGTTCTGGTCTGAAATGGCTTACTATGTTTTTTACCCTCCGTAATATTGATTAGGACCACGGTGTAGTAATTTTTGCTTCATGTTACATCAAATTATCATAGTTTTTTCCAGTTGGAGCCCAAGTTTCATTCAAACTCCCTTGTTTGAAGTTCCTCCGTTCTATTCCATTGACTTCTAGTAGGATCACAATCCATCCATATATGAGGACTCTGCTTTCTATCTCCCCAGGGACAGGTATATAACCTGCCTCGGATTCTAGTTCCAGGGTATTCTAGAATGTGGGGGCTGGGGGTAGGGACTTTTTTATGTAAAGGGCCAGATAGGAAGTATCTGCATGTCAGACAGTCTTTGTCACTATGAGTCAACCCTGCCCCTGTAGTTGAACTGGAGCAGAATGTGCCCCTTGAAAATAAGCCTCTTTGGCAGAAGGATTACTTTGGGATGATTTTTTTTTTTTAAAGAATCTACAAACAAAGGAGAAATTCTGAAAACAGAGCAGAAGTTACCCTTGTGTAAGAGAAATCTAAATTTTATAGAGGAAATTTACATTAGAACCGGGGCGTGTATCAGGAAGTGGGCTATTTACCAGAGATCACCTTTTCCTCTGAGAGACTATCTGCAGGGCAGGGCATAGTTTACCAAATGTTTCTGCTTTATCCCTTTCCATGAATTGCTTTCCTCCTTTTGAACCCCCAGAGCCCTATCCCTTTCCTCAGCTCTGAATGGTGTGTCTAGAAGCCTCAGTCAGTTGGCTGCATTTGGCGTCTCATATCTATGTGGGGCTCCTATAAGTCCTCGTATGTATATAATTAAATTTCTTTTCTCCTGTTTATCTGTTTTATGGGTGGGGGTCTCAGCCAAGAACAATTAACAGTAGAGAGAAAATGGGGTGCCTTGGTGGCTCAGTAAGTTGAGCATCCAACTTGGGCTCAGGTCACGATCTCGTGGTTCGTGGGCCCATGTCCCACATCAGGCTCTGCAGTGACGGCTCAGCGCTCAGCCTGCTTCAGATTCTGTGTCTCCCCCTCTCTCTGCCTCTCCCCCGCACACTGTCTCTTTCAAAAAAAAACATGAAGTTTTTTTTTTTTAAGGAGTAGAGAGAAAATTATTTTTCCTCCCTTGCATGGTGCTAAAGCAGTCACAAACATTATGTAAATGAGTAGGTGTGAGCATGTTCCATTAAAACACTATTAACAAAAATAGGCAGCAGGGCCAGATTAGGCCCATAGCCATAGTTTGCCTACTGTTGTTCTAGAACTTAGTGTGTCAATACTCTCATTAACTTCTCTTTTTTGTACAATTTCAATCCCTTCTGGTGTTTTTCTACAATGATAGACAGCATGTGGTCATCATCATCCTTAGAAACATAGTCTTTCCCTGGACTTGGAAAGTATAATTAGGTTACTAGTGCACATATGCTTCTTCTGATGACGATCTGGAGAGGAACTGTAATAAAGCAGTCATATCCCCAGGTAGAGAAGGGGACTTGAGACCCAAGGTAGACTAGAGAGCCTAAGGTATTAGGATAGAAGGGATTTAGAAACCAACCACATTATATGGAAGAGGAAGCCAAAGTCCAGTGTACTTTCTTATAAGTACTTGCCCGTGCCCATTTTTCTAGTAAGATGGAGACATGCAACATGGACCCTGTGTCTCCCCTCCCCTCAGACCACGTAAACCAAAAGTGCTACAAGGCTGCTGTTCCCTGCGTGGGTGCCTTCCTTCCTGGATGCCCTCCTCTCAACATATGGGTTGATGACCTCTGAGGGAAGATACTTACTAGACCTCTCTCTGGGGGTTTTAGTGTTGAAGACTGAGAGTGGATTGTAGCGGTTAAGAGTGGGCTCCAAGAACGCCACTGGAATGGCGGCTGCCAGTGAGGCCAGACATTCTCCAAGGGCAGGACGTTGCCTGGAAACAAAGAAGTCCATTTAGAAGTGGTACCACCATATGCGGGCCCCATGCATGGTGGGCCACGCTCCTTTCCCAAGATGTCTGAGGCTGTCTTCCCATAGATTACTGGACATCCTTGGGTCGTGGGCTCAGCAAGATTACATGTGCTTTTCCCTCCCCCGTCTTTCTCTTGACACTGATCAATGGTGTAAAATGATCTCATCACCTGGAACCTGGTTCTTAACTGGCCAAGGCAATTTAACAACACACTGTGTAACTTTGTTCTTCTCAGTGTTTCTGAGAGCAAGTTTTGCTGGCGTCCAAGTGGAATTTGATCCTCTCTTTGTTCTCAGAATGTTTTGAACTCTTCTGTGTAAGTTCTCTGTGTGTTCTCTGGTTAGGCCTGCTAACCAAGTCTGCAAGCCTAAGTGATGGGAACTAGCTGCTGGCTGGTCAAAGCAGGGATGGTACTGATATAGTGNCTATTCCGTGCTTTGGATGGAGCCAGTGTCCAGCAGTAGGAACAGAAGATAATGGACCAAAAGCACCAATAAGACACAAAAGAAAAGACTTGCCTTATAACAGAAATGACAGGTCCTAAAACACACTGCTTGATTTAAAGGAGAGATCTATAACACCTGTTCCCTCTCACAAATATTCTATACAAATATTTGAGGGTCCATGATGTAGAAAGCTGTGGGTCTCAAGTCTTTCTGTGAAACAAGCACCCAAACAAACCCAAAATGCTGAGGAGTCCTTGTTCAGATTTCTAGTTCTCCAACTCAAAGAACTCACGCTTGCTTGCCTGCTAACCAAGTCTGCAAGCCTAAGTGATGGGAACTAGCTGCTGGCTGGTCAAAGCAGGGATGGTACTGATATAGTGCTTTCCCTTCCCAGGCCTGGGCTTAGCCTCGGAGGTGTCCTGGCTTGCCTAACCGGTCCTGCGAGTGAGACAACACAGTTACAGTACTGGTTTGAAGGGCCCTGTAAGGGTGCAGGCATCTGTTGCTTTCTGATGAATGAGAGACCAGGACCATCTGTTTTTGCACCCATCGGTATCTTCTGTCAATTACTGGCATTCAATGACAGCCAGACTACACACCTGTTATGTGAGTTACACATGTGATGTCAGTTACCAAATAAGAAGGAAAATTTCTTCAAACTCAAAATGAGTCCTTTGTTAGACCATGATACAAAGATAATTAGTGGGAGATGCAGACAAGAGAACTATAACTAAGGATTGGATGGGGTTTACAGTGCTCAAACATATCTTGTTTGCCTTCCTTTGCATCTGACCAATCAAAGTGAGTGCTGATGCTATGTAGAAGAAGCCCACTAGCAGATTCCCTGGGAGCTGAAGTTATCTGTCTGTGTCTTGAGGGAGGTTCTAGAACCACCATGGGGAAAACTGCCAGCTAGAGAGGGTGCACTTGGTGTCAGGAGCAAATGCTAACCGCCCCCCGCCGCCCCCCACTGCAGTTCTGTGGCAACAGAAGGTCATTCAGCTCAGGGTTCCCTTCAGCTCCCCAACAAAACCAGAATCGAAGGGTATGTTAACTGCCCTTCACTGTTATAACAGCCAACAATTCCAACAGCACCAAGAAGCCAGAATGTCAAAAGTGTGGGGTCTCTGGATGAGAACAAAGAGCATTGTTGGGGGTGGGGGATGGCTAGGGGAGCCATTGCCTACTGAGGAGTAAGCCACATTGTTTGAACCTTAGCCTTTGTCTTCCAGATAGTGAAAATCCTTCTCCTTAGAACCCTAAGGCAATGTGATAAAATAACAATATATATATATGGTCTAATTATTGGAAGTAGGATCAACTTGCAACTTCATTAAAGCAGAGAAAGAGACACACTTGAACTGGATTATTGGATTAAAATTGTGATCTTAAGTGTTCATAAAATAATATCCTGACATGGCTGTCTGGGGGTAGAATCAGAATCTGCAAGGGGCAAGGCTGAGGGTCCAAGAACTGACTAGATGCAAGAGCAACCTGGCTGGACTAGAGGGTGAAGGGAAGAGGAGGTGGAGGGAGAGGGTGGGTAAGTGAAGGGAAGAAAGCAGTCTTGGAACCCATGCTCCATCTTCCATCAGGTTACCAAATGTATGAAAAAAGTCACCTTTTGGTTAACTTAAAAGACAATTAATATATGTGGTTTTAATCCTTATTTTCTCTCTTCTTCTTAGGCTCAGCTTTTGGGGGACTACCTGACAGCTTGCTTATTAGCTCTAAAGTATCTGAGCACCTAACTTGAAAGTCAGCCTCCCGCAAGCAAGAATGCCCTCAGTCAGGCAATCGCTCTAGGGGATGGCACAGCCTTATCCTTTCGCTGGAGGTCCGACTGTGAAACACCCCCATCTGGGTCTGCTCTGGAGACAGAGCTGCAGCCCTCAGAGAGAACAGGTCCTCTGTGTCCTGCGTCTGTGACTGCCAGGCTCCAGTGGGAGGCTGCAACCTTGCAGGAAGGGGAGTGAGTGAGAGCTGGGCTTCTCTGTGGAAAGTGTCACTTCACTTCCGAGTAAGCCTCATGCCAGTCCTGTGCCCTCAGCCTGCACTCCCTCTCACTACCGCTTCTTCCCCCATTATTTCTCTTCTTTGCTAAGCTCAAGATGGTGGAAAGGCCCATGAAGAGGGGCATCGTTTACCTTCAGGCTTGAATGACCCGCACCCTGAGTGACAACTGAGGGGAGTGAGGGCCGGGGTTATGTCAACTATGAGGATCTGCAAGTGGTGGCCGTTATTTTCAATCAAAAGCCTCACTGTTTCTACCACCCGCAGTGGCCACTGAGGAGAAATACTGGATTTCCTCAGTCTTGCCTTCTTGAGGAGGAGGAAGAAATAAGGAGATAGACCGTGAAGGTGAAAGAAACACCACAGGGAGGGCGCTGATGAAAGAGAATCTGGGTGAGCATCAGGATGACAAGAGGTAATGTTGAATCTGAGCACAAACTCTACTTAGCTCAGGCAAGATGAACCTCGCAACAGCTGGTCCTTAGCTGTCCTGGTGATAACTCGACCCGTTATTCTTCTCTTTTCTCTTTCTCTCCTCAAATTAAAGTCCTGATCTCACTAGAAAGTTAGCCTGACGGCAAAGGCAACCCTTGGGGCAAAAGACAGTTTCGCAGTGTTGTACTGCTTCGGGGACATGCATTCCCTGTGCTCTCTGATATTAATTACTGACAAGTCTGAGCTCAACAAGCTCACAGCAGGGCAGTTTCTAGTCTAGGGCACACAATGATGCTAATTAGCCATTTGGCTAACAGGGAGGATAAACACCAGCTCTCCTGGGTTAGCTGTTAAAAATTCTGTGCAAGTAAAGCCCAGAAGTTTGCCAATTAATGCTGCAGGCTTCGAAATACCAGAGTGAATGACCTTGGCCCCCAGACTCCAAGAGGGACTGAGCAAAGTCTTGCTGTTATAATGCTTCTCTGGTCATTAGTGCCCCCCCAGGGGGAAGGGTGGGTATGAACCAAGCACAGCAAGAGCTATGAAAGTATCTACAGAGCAACCAAAGGGTCTACTTGAAGAGTTTGTTTACTGGGTATGGAACTCTCTTTCTCCTTCAGTTCTTGCTGCCTAGGACAGCATTTTTCATATAGTAGAACTTGATCAATGGTGACAGATTAAAGAGAGTGCAATTTGTATTTCAGTTTTCATTACTTTCTAATTTGGTAAGTTGTAGGCTCTCCTTGTCCATCTCTTGATTTTATTTTCCACAGGTCCAAATCATGCCTCTCAAACGTCTATTGTTTAGGAACCAGGCAGAGCCATAGTCATCACAGTAATAAGAATTATGCCTGGCACATTTCTGGAGCCTTGTAATTTTGAAAGTTCCTTCATGTATGTTCCAAAGGATGCTAAGGAGAGGAAATGATATGCAGCAGAGGGACAGAACGCAGGGGCAGGCCACAGCTCTAGAACAGCAATACTAGTCACCTCAGGGGTTTAGGGAAGGTATGCACTGTTTCATCAGAACCAATTGCTCAAATGGGAAAGGGCAGGAAGGAAAAAATATCTCTAAAGTGTGAAGGGAAAAAACGGTTTTCATTTGAAATAAAATGGAGATTTGATGCTTAAATCAATTTCCAAGTTTCCTTTCTTGACCAGCCCCCTGCCCCATCCAATGTTCTGTGATTAGTCAAAGTATCTTCATGTCAAAAATGCAAGTATTCTCCGAAGTTAAATGGAGAAGAGTGTTGGCCCTTTGCTGAGAATTTGAAGACTACTTGTCATCGACCTCAGTGTTATCTTGATGAGAAACTATTCTAAAAGAAAGGTTTCTATTCTGTTTCAATGACTTTTTCCTCTTTATAGTCATACTATCACTTCAGTGCCTGCAATCTTCCATCCACAAGGCACACTCAAGCTATATCTGGAAACCAAATATTTAGTGGTTCCCTTGCAACGCTGCAGACATTCATTAGTCAAGGAAACTTCAGCAAAAAGTGGCAGAGAAATGGTATGTTTAACTGCATTTTCCTCCCTAAAGTGCACAAGAAATGGGGAAAAAATTGGGAAGAAATATGAATTCATGCTGAAATTAGAAAATGTGTGATTAACATTAAGTCACAAAGTAGGGACCAAATCAAATGAGGACACGGAAACTGAAACTTACTTTCTGGACTAACAGTGGAGTACAGAAATCTCTGGAAGTAAATATGGGGATTCTGAGGAGTCCAGAATATGAACTTGTGCCTGAAACAATGAGGATTAAGGGGGTGAGCAGGCTGTGGCATACCTGACAGGTGTGTGGGGCCAGGTGCGTACTGCAGAGGGACACAGGGCAAAGTAGGGAAGAAGTATACGTGCCACCTGCCATCCCTGTGACCTGGGCTCCTAGCCTGGAGAAGCCACTGGAGGGGAAGGAGAGTGGAAGAGTGAGAAGTAACCTGTTCTGGGGCTGCTGACCCAGATCTGCTACTATATAGAATGAGTGTTATACATTAAATGACTACACAAAGTCCTATGTCTATAGGTACACTAACAATTTTACCTGCGACCTCATACCTGGGCCACTTACTTTACTTTTGTTGGGGGTGGGAAGACACCAAAGGCTAGGAGTGGATGCACTCTGGAGCTAAAGACACTGTGGGCATAATGAGAAAGAGTCCTGAGCTGGTTTGTCAGATTTGAGGCTATATGGGATTTCTTCTCCCATACGTTCTTTCACTTCATGTGAAGTAAAGCGAGTTAGGAACATGGAGAAAGTTTGAGAAATATCTTATAACCACAAACCAGGAAAGAGCAACTAGCTCAAAGTTACTTGGGAGAAAATGAGAAATGTAGAAGGTTAAGGAAAAAGCCAGTAAATACACACAATCTCTTCCTGAATAATAGCTAGGAAAAACCTCCCTACAATTATATAATAAAGTGAAAAATTTGTAAGTAATGGAAGACCCAGTTCTGAGGAGAAGCAGAGGGGACTGATCTAGAAAAACACATCCTGGAACATCTTAGAGGAATTTAATGGGCTTCCAGGCTCAAGAAAGAATCCAATGAACAGCCGACTTCTCCCCTCCCACTGCAAAGTCACATGTAAGTTGATAAATCACTCGGTTCAGGGAACATGGTCATAATACAAAGAAGCAAAATCAACACACTTCTGAGGGAAAAAAAATTATGACTCAGGGATCTTATACCACAAAAACTGTTCACAAAGTCAAAGGGTAGTGTTCCAAAATGTGCAAAGATTTCAAGGCTATCTAAGAGCTCTTACAGAAATAAGTACTTAATGATGAAACAGGCCAACCAAGAGACAAAAACCAAAATAAAAATTTAGGAATGGGAAAGTCATGTTTCAAAAGGACTGGCTCTTCAAGGAATCATTTAAATACAAACTAAGGTAAACACCTCAGGGAATATTTTTCCTAGAATAGCATATACATATGAGAAATTATATAGCAAAAAAGGTAGAAAGGATGGGAAATAGGGATGTAAGTGTACTAAATTTGCCTACCTTTTAAAGGTAGAAAGTTAATGATTATTTTATCTAAATGATAAATCTAAAAATAGGAGTTGGGAATTCAATGGTTAGCTTCATCCAACAGGACAAAGTTGAGAAGCAGTATGGAAATTATGATCCCACATGTGTAAGAATGGACACGTGAAGAACATCTCTGGGATGCCAAACACCAAACTGTGGACAGTGCTTTTCTCTGGGAATTGGATCCGTGTGTGTGTGTGTAGTGGGGAAGGTGGTCTGGGGTAAGAAAAACAGTTGACTTTTACCTTTATATACTCAGTACTGTTTGATTTTTTTTGAACAAGTATGTCTTACGTTCACGATGTAAAAAAAACAACAACGAAACAGTCATTAGTGGTGATGGCATCACAACTCTAGGATTTTAAATGTTTAACTCCTTAGCTGCTCCACTAACTGAGAGGAAGGGGGGCAGCTTTGATCTAGGGTCTTCCTCCAGGAGGGGCTTCTACCAACATGGAGTTGGTAGAATAACAGTTAGACACCGATATTCACAAGGCTGGAAGGTGCAAGATGTGCAATCAAACTGTAATCAAGTATAAAACTTCATGAAAAGCAGCGTTTTTCTGGCCTGACATTTCAGAGTTGACTTTTTGCAAGAGAATAATGCACAAGCTTTTCAAAAAGGTGTACAAAGAAACACGAACACAGACAGCTGTGTGTATGCACACTTGTATCAAGAGAGAATAAGAAAGTGTTGGGAAAATATTTATAAATTCTCAATGGAAGAAAGAATTAAAGATACTTTCCCTAAGGTGAAATTCAGTATTAAATGGAAAGTTTTTTTTTTTAATTCTCTTTTTGACTAGGTATAAAATATGGTTAAAGCTTTTGTCTGCCTAGGTCCTATTCAGAACAAAACTATGCATGGCTTCTCTAAAACCATACGGAAAGCTATGCAACTAAGAATGAAAATCATAATAAAAATAAATGGTCATTAGTTCTTCAACTAATTTCTTGAACTTTGGACTCTATGTGAAAGCTGAGATTATGAAGATAAACATTTCTTCAACATTTTTTTTTTTGTCACTAGTGCATGATGTGACAGTGCGTGTTTGAAAGGAAACAAACTCTTCTAAGACTAAGTCAAGAGTTTGGTTAATACTGTGTTGATCCTTCTGAACTTCTCTATGATTTTAAACAGAACAACACAACACATAGCATTTAATGCTAAAAACTGGGGTGGGGGATGCGTCACCAAAGGCCTCCACTGCTCCGGGCAGGATACAGGAACCTCAGTATCTCTGCAGATCAGCTTATTTAGATTCAAGATTTCTAAATAGCATTTCTGCTACTGAAATGTGCACTTGTTTAAAAGTATAGCTAATCTGACAGCCACGAACGGTAAAGGTCCAGGGTTGTATCCAATAGAAACTCATTAAACACTCAAGTAATGGCCTCATGTCCCTTGAGCTTTTCTGGGAGCTTTAACCACAGGAACTCTGGAAGCTATTTGGAAGCGGTGATTATGAAGAAATAGACATCTCTTCAGCGTTTTTTGGTCACTAGCACAGGATTTAGCTTGGCTTTACAGTATTGCTTCTCCAGTCACATACATTTACTAGCTATCTGTCACAAAAAAACAAAACAAAACAAAACAGAATTCAAAGAGTCGATCTGAAGATCTCATTGGCTTTAAGTGAATCATGAATCCAGCAACATCCCAGCTAACAAGTAGGAGGATGCTTGGAGGAGATGGTACAAAATGGACAGTTTTTATAGGAAGAAGGATGGGACAAGAAAATTAGAAGCAAAAGACAGAAGACTGTTCCAGGTTTCCCTTAGGGGGAAGAGCAGAGGGTCTTAACATGCAGTTTATCTCATCCTCCTTTAGGGTATGGAGAGGGCCCCTGTGACAGATTACCTCAACGGCGCCTATCAGAAAATTCCCGACTTACAGGTTAAGATTTATATTTCTGTAGGAGGTTGAAACTGCAATTGATTTAGGCAGTATGCCCTTTTTGGTGATTTGGCCTGGCCCAAGTAATACCAATTTTGGCCTGTGAGTCTCTTTTTAACAAGTCTCCACAGAGGTCATAAATCTCAAAAGCCTTACTACACTTCTTAATATTTCCATAAACACTGAATGGCCTAGGCTTAAAATCTCCATTCCATTTCCATGAGCATTTCGACTTGGCTGTATTAAAAAGATGCTATTAAGTGTTTCAAGCCTGTTAAGTAACACTTTTCTAAGCCCTGAATGTGTCAGCCTCTTTTGTTCACTAATTACCTTTCAACGTAGATGTTCTTTCCGGTCCCAAGGGAGTAGAGGCTGCAGAGGATGTGGTAGCATGAAATCTGCACATCTCCTACTGAAAAGAACCAAAAACAGCAGTCATTACCGCGCTTCAATCCCAGCTCTTCACCTCTGGCATATGGAGAGGGTCCACCAACAGAAAAAATGTGCTGGCATCACCCAAGAGCTAAAGCGCATGCATTTGTACCCCCATCCCTGGCCCTGGCCCCCCAACACACGATAGAGCCCTTTCTACCAAACGGTAGCTACTGAACTGAGGAAGAACCCAGCGACATGAGAATACTTCCATTGAGCCATCCCAGGTCCTTTGTGGGCTTTTGATAGGAATCACACTGCTTCCAGGGAAAGAAATCATTTGACCAAGGAGATCTGNNCCCCCCACCTGAAGGAGACATTATGGGTAAATTTTATGTGTAGTAATATTTCCTTCCTTGAAAAGGAAGAATGCAAGCAGTCTCAAGTTTTAATGAGCCTTTTGTTAATTTCCTAGGAAGGTATGCAGATCATCCTGACCTCTTTAGAGATAGAGCAACGTTTCTCATGTCCACCTGTCCCAAGTTCTTTGATGGACGTTTTTCAAAAAAACAGTTCAATGATATGATTTTCCATGTTTCCTAAGGGAAGGATATGTTCCATTTAGGAGTCCACAGAGCTTAATCTATAGGCTCCATGCTCCTTCAATGCCTGGAACTCATACCAAGGCTCATAATTGAGCACAATGAGACCTAATTTAATTTTAAATTTTCAACAAGGAAATGCATTGTTTCCATGACGTGAAATAATGAGTTTGGATGTTCCCCCATTCCTTTGCCCTCCTCCATGGAAAAAACTGATTTTCAGTTGTTCAGGGATATAGAAGTCACAGCCTCAGCTATCGACAACTGGTTAAATTGAATTAAATCATGTGGCAACATTTAAAGTGTGAAACTGAAGCTCAGTGGCAGAATATTTGCACTAGGGGGCTATATGTGGTACGAAATGCAAACTGAAATAAAACCAACTGACTATGGTCTTCTGCTGAAGGCTCACATAATGAAATGTTAGCAGCTTTCCTTTGCTCCTGGTATCCAATGAATAAATTAGGGCTTCTTAACAGGAAAATTGGTATCTGAAAAACCCTGGGAGCAAACCTATATCCCCTACTGGATTACTCAGATAACCTTTTCAAATTAAGTAGGAACACAGCGGCTGACAGCAAAGCTAGTGGGTGGAAAATTCTAGTCCTGAATAATAGTGGGAAAAGATGAAATATTATATACTTAAATTGGAGGATTTCTGCTCTTCTAAGTATCTATTCCTCCACTTTTAAACCTAAGAAGAAAAAAATATGGAATAATTCTCTATTACACTTTTTTTAAAACAAATTTCATAAAATTTATTTTTAAGTTGCATAAATGCACGCCTTTCTAATTATAAAATCTCTACATTTGCACGTTTTCATAGACTAACATATAATATACAAATTCATGGAAGTATTTTGTTATTTTCCTTTTTTAAAATTTTATTTATTTATTTATTTTTAAATAGTTTATTGTCAAGTTGGTTTCCATATAACACCCAGTGCTCATCCCTACAAGTACCCACCTCCATGTCCATCACCCCATTCCCCTCTATTCCACTTTTTTTTAAAAAAAAAAAAAACATTATTTGTTTTGAGAGAGAGAGAGAGACTGCATGCACAAGTAGAGAGAGAGAAGGAGAGAGAGAATCGCAAGCAGAGCAGAGCCCAGCGCAGGGCTCAAACCCACAAACCGCGAGATCATGACCTGCCCTGAAATCAAGAGCTGAATGCTTATCTGACGGAGTCACTCTGGTGCCCCTCTATTCAACTTCAAGGTTAATTCAAGGGAATGAGTCACACCCTTCTCATCTGGAGCCCTGTGCATATAAATCCACAATAGAAAGCAGGCAATATGACTTACAGAGTAAATCCACCCCAAACTGATGCTGAGCAACATGCTCAAAGATGGACGTCAGGATGGGGAGCAGGGCCACCGTGGTGTAGTTAATATTCTGGGACACGCCTTTAATCTGTGTTCTGGAATGTGTAAACTTCCCGAGCTTCAGATTTTCCGAAGTCTTCTCTAAGTCTTCCGCTGCATTTTCAAAGAAAGCTCGTAACCCAGCCTTCACTAGCTCTGAGCCTGACTTCATGACAGTCCTGTAAGCAAATGAAGTTCAAAACCAGAAGCATAATCCAAACCTCTGGCTGACCCCCTTCTTGAAATGGGTGACTTGCAGTTTAACCTGGGCAGGCATGTGACACTCCAGTCACCTGACTGGCACAGAATCAGGGGAAGAGGAGAGACCAGTTAGCATCCAGGAGGCAAGCTGGATGACACAATCCAAAAGGGGCTAGCAACTGGACGCTGTTGTCTGTTGCAGGGGGTCAGTGCCTGACACTTCACGAAGTGTGGAGGAGAGTTTAGAAAGAAACTGATTTGGATCACTTGTTATCAACAGGATGTCCCAGCTGGCTATATTCCTGTAAATGTCTACTTGTAAGGAAGGAGAGGTGAGTTTTTCTTACAGTTCACTATGAGATAAGCAACTTTTATAAGGAAAGAAATATTAGCTCTCCCATGATGCAGGACCTCTCAGAACAAAGAAATAACTCAGCTACAGCTTGTTTCTATTAGCTAGGGATGTCCTAGCTTGGAGAAGGTAAGAGGTGCAGAAAGCCCTCTTTAAAACACACAGCTTCATCAGACCACTGAAAACAAATGTGCCCTGTGGGAATGGAGATTAGTTATGGGTCTCTGGGGCCTTCCCTTAAAACTACTTTCTAAACCTTAGAATTAGAGCAAAGCTCATAAGGTAACTATTATTTTACATATTTCAGCATCTTAACAAATTTTTTTACTGTTTACTTATTTTTCAGAGGGAGAGAGAGCATGAGTGGGGAAGAGGAAGAGAGAGAGAGAGGGAGACAGAATCTGAAGCAGGCTCCAGGTAGGGGTTGTGGGAGAGGGGTGGGCTAAATGGGTAAGGGGCATTAAGAAATCTACTCTTGGGGCACCTGGGTGACTCAGTTGGTTAAGCATCTTACTTCAGCTCAAGTCATGATCTCACATTTCATGGGTTTGGGCCCCACATCGGGCTCTGTGCTGAATATTTGCTCAGAGCCTGGAGCCTGCTTTGGATGCTGTGTCTCCTTCTCTTTCTGCTCTTCCTCTGCTCATGCTCTGTCTCTCAAAACTAAATAAATGTAAAAAAATAAAAATAAAAAAAGGTGTCTACTCTTGAAATCACTGTTGTACTATATGCTAACTTGGATGTGAATTTAAAAAATTAATAAAAATAATAAATAAAGGGTAAATGGATAAGTCAACTGTGTTACATCCAAAAGGAGAATATTATTCAGCAATAAGAAGATATGAGATAGCAAGCCATGAAAAGACACGAACANATGGGTAAGTCAACTGTGACACATCCAAAAGGAGAATATTATTCAGCAATAAGAAGATATGAGATAGCAAGCCATGAAAAGACACGAACAGATTTTCAATGCATATAGCTGAGTTAAAGAATGGGGTGTGAAAAGGCTACATGCTGCATTACTCTAACTATATGACATGGAAAGATCCATGGTGGCCAAAGGTTTGAGGGCAGCATGGGATAAACAGGTGACACATGGGATTTTTAGATGCTGAAACCATTCTGTACAATATTGTAATATTAGATACACACATGACACTGTGCATTTGTCAAAACCTATAGAACTATTCAACAGAGTAAACTTTAGTGTAAGCCATGTACTTTAGTGAACAATAATGGACCACCATTGGCTCGATACTTGTAACAAATATACCATACTGTTTGTTGCAAGATGTTAACAGGGCAATTGTGGGTGTGGAGGGGGTGGTAGATGGGAACTAACTATGTATGATCTCCTCTATTTTCTGTAAATATACAACTATTCTTTAAAAAAAAAAAAAATGAAGCAGGCTCCAGGCCCTAAGCAGTCAGCGCAGAGTCCGATGTGGGGCCCGAACTCATGAACTGTGAAATCATGACCTGAGCCGAAGTCAGACACTTAACTGACTGAGCCAGGTGCCCCTCCCTATTTCAGCAACATATCACAAGATTATGACAGGCTTGCTTCAAGGACAGATGCTTTTTATCTACAGCATTTTCAAGATCATCATCCTCCCCAGCCAGAAAAATAAGAACAAAGAAATGAAGTCAGTGAGGCTTGCTCCTAGCTTGTAAGGATTCACAAGCTATCTTCCCAACTTTCTAGTCTTGGGTTTTTGTCAGGAGTGATTATCAAACATGTTGACCCAGCATTAAAAAAAAAAAAAGTGGGGGTGGGGTTCTCTCCCCCAAAAGCAGGCCACATGCTTCTGGGAGTAAAGATTCCTCATCCCAGGCGCAGAGAATTTGAGTCCCCTGGGGTGTCTTGGTCTGATGCTGCAAACTTGTGCTGTCCTAATATCTCCATGCTTGCTTCTAGGGTTTAGACCCCCTAAAATCCCCTTTTATTATTCTTAACTTTTTTTTTTATGACCAGTCTTAGTTTGTAGTAGATTTTCATCTTGTGGCCACTCTCCTAGTTGGTTTCTCTCTTCCTCATACGTTTTTTTTTTTTATTTTAATTTTTTAAGTTCATTTATTTTGAGAGAGATACAGAGAGAGCAAGTAGGGGAGAGGCAGAGAGAGGGAGAAAGAGAATCCCAAGCAGGCTCAGCTCTGTCAGCACAGAGCCCGATGTGGGGCTTGAACTCACAAACTGTGAGATCATGACCTGAGCTTAAAGCAAGAGTCAGACGCTTAACTGACTGAGCCACCCAGGCACCCTTTCCTCATACGGTTTTGGGAAGTCCTCCCAACTTTGACAAGGGTTCTGCTTAAAGAATGTGTTAAAGAAAGCTCCCTGTCTTTCCCACTACTTCTCCTTTTCATCTCAGCAGATTGTTTAAAAATTTTTTCCTATGTTTTATTTTTGAGAGAGAGAGAGACAGAGCGTGAGTGGGGGAGGGGCAGAGGAGGAGACAGAATCTGAAGCAGGCTCCAGACTCTGAGTTGTCAGCACAGAGTCCAATGAGGAGCTCAAACTCACAAACTGTGAGATCATGACCTGAGCTGAAGTTGGACGCTTAACCAGCTGAGCCACCCAGGTGCCGCTGGATCATTTATGTTTGTATTACCAGAACCTACATATACATTTGTTAAAACTTCCTTTCCCTTTCAGCCATCTTTCCCACAAGACCCTCAGGCCATGGGTTCAAACCTATCTTGCCTCTGATCTTTTTATCACACATCTTTTGCATCTCCCTTCTTGACTGCTTTGGATTCAGAGTGTTATCGTTCCCTTCTCCCAGGATGCTTGTGGCCTCGTCACCCATCAGGCAGCTCTTCCCTTTCTGTGGAAAGTGAGGTATCAAGTGGCACTTTGCTATATTATATATTTTATCTTCTGAAAGATGAACTTCTCAGGAAGAGAAGACAAGAATTGATCAAATGCTCAGCTTTTAGCGCACGGTACATGCTATGACAGTGGCCCTCCATCATGCGAACTGAAAGATGGAGAGTGCTAATGTCAGGCTGAGATTCATCTCTTCCTCATCCCCCCTCCTTCTCCCCGGCTCCTGCAGAGCTGTGGTGTGTCTTCTCTTCTGTACGATAAGTGAGAAGACAGGATCAGAGAGGGAGTCTTGAGAAACTACTGGAAAAAACTGGGCAGACTCACCTGGTGTCAAGTGTCTGAGCTAAGATGTGAAGACAGCTCACCATTGTAGTAGAGTCGCTCCCTAGAACAAAAAATACCACTGGTGACTCCCCAAACCCTTCAGTCTGCCTTTCTTTCTTTCTTCTTTTTTTAATGTTTAGCTTTTGAAAGAGCACAAGCAGGGGAGGGGCAGAGAAGAAGAGGGTCAGAGGATCCAAAGTGGGTTCTGCCTTGACAGCAGGAGCCCAATGCAGGGCTCAAAATCACGAACCTTGAGATCATGACCTGAGCCCAAGTCAGACACTCAACGGACTGAGCTACCCAGGCTCCCCTGGCCTATTAAATGCAATCTTCTCCATATGCACAAACCAAAGCCTGGGATAATTAACCACCAACACACAGAGTGCCAGACCTGTGTGCTGGGACAATGCATTTATCTCTGGCCTGACACATCCGCTACTTGATGGATGTTAGAGGCAGAGCTTAAAACATTCATTGGTGTGGAAAATTTGAGCTCTTAAAGGGGTAGAGAGGTCATTTATCACACTTCAGATCAATTTTCTATGGCAAATTTAGGTGACACCTTAGTCCTCAGGCTCAGGTTGTCTGTAGGCCATGGAAATAAAGGCAAAATGCAAGTTAAGGATAATTACAGGGAGGAGTGAGGCTTTGGGCAATACTTCTCTCTTCACTTACCAAAGAGGGAAATCCTGTGTCGCACAAGAGCAGCAAGTTTGCAGAACAGGCTGAAGCAGAAAAGAAGGCGAGTAGGAAAGGCACAGAACTCCAAGGTCTCATTTGTACCCTCCCTACCCCAGGCCCCCACACTTTAAAACAAAGAGCATACAATGGCCCTCGGGCAAGATGGACGGTGTTCCTCTCAAAGATTCCTCTGGACCACACTAGAAAAGTGTATGCTTCCCACTGTCTTGTGGGACAGTCACCAAGGCACCTTGGAGGCGGCCCCCACCCCACAGAAAATGATCCTTCTGTGACAACTGGAGTGTTTTGCAGTGATGAGGTTATGGCCAACCTCCTCTTACTATATAGTCCCATGTGCCGAAACATCCATTTGTACGACATGCAGGAGTAAATGAGGGTTCTGAAAGGCATCGTGCTTTTCCCACTGTTGCAATGGATTGCAAATCATTTTGCAGCCTTCGCTGGGGGTGTGAGGCTTTAGTTGGGAGGTGGGAAGAGAAGAAAATTAATGGTTCAGGCATGGGGGGATATTGTGCTAGACACAAGCATTTTAGGATACTGCTTTCCTCTGTCATTTCCTTTACTCTATTTGTCTGTGGCCTGAGTGGCTGTCCTCACTGTGCCCGGGGAAGCTAGGAAAGCCCGTCTGCTATGCTTTTGTGCTTTCTGACCCGACTCCACCTTTTCACCCATCTTTTCTGCCCTGGAACCCCTGGGAGGTCCAGCTGTATCTTATCACTTTACTTTCCATGGTATCTAGCAGAGAGCCCTGTGCAGTGAGAGAAGAGCTCCGTAAATGTATGTGAACATGCCACGGAACCCTTGCCCACGATGGCCGTAATTTGACCTGAGTTGCCAGTGGTTCTTGGGAAGAATGCTCAGAACTCTGACACTATTTGACACTGGCACAGCTAGATAAGAGCCTTGTAGTCCCTCGAGAAAGCAGTCCTTCCTGGTGGAGCCGAAAATGGAAGGGAGAATAAGAACACTTGATACAGGCCAAGGGCTTCCAAGGCGAGATTGAGCTGAAGTCCTTCCCAATCTCTTACTCGTAGCTTGTCATGGGCTCTCCGACCCACACGGGGGCAGAAGTCTCTTTTCAGGGGCAGCTCAAATGGAGAAGAAACACATCGGAGCACTGGCAGAGATCAAAACTCGCTCGCCTTTATGTATTAAAGTGCTCAGTCACTATACTGTACACCGGAAACTAATATGACACTGTATGTTCACTACTGGAGTTTAAATAAAAACTTAAAAGGAAGTAACAACACAGGCTTGTTCATCGTTAAATGGTTTTCAACTAATGCCCTGAGTCTACTAGGAAAATGGCAGCCCAAGTTTCCCTGTGGTTAGTCATCTATTTTTGCAGTGGGAAGAAGTTAGAAACTGTGGCCTACTGCTTCAGAGAACTCAGAATAAGCTACCAGAAATCTGACAGCCTGCTAGTGTGAAAGTAAATAACGCACTGCTTTTCTGCTCTTCTCACTGTGTCTTTTTTTTTAAATGTTTATTTATTTATTTTTGAGAGACAAAGAATGACAGAGAGGAAGAGAGAGGCGGAGATAGTAAGAATCTAAGTAGGCTCCACGCTGTCAGTACAGAGCTGATGCAGGGCTCAGTTTCACTAATCATAAGATCATGACCTGAAATCAAAAGTCCAGGGCTTAACAGACTGAGTCACCCAGGTGCCCCTCATTGTGTCAACCTCAAAAAAATTGTTTTAAATGTGTGTTTATTTTTGAGAGAGAGAGAGAGAGAGAGAGAAGGTGTGCGAGCAGGGAAGAGGCAGAAAGAAAGGGAGACAGAGAATCCCAAGCAGGCTCCATGCTAACAGTAAAGAGCCTGACATGGAGCTCAAACTCAGGAAACATGAGGAGATCATGACCTGAGCTGAAACCAACAGCTGGACACTTAACTGACTGAGCCACCCAGGCATCTCATTGTGTCCATTTANGACAGAGAGGAAGAGAGAGGCGGAGATAGTAAGAATCTAAGTAGGCTCCACGCTGTCAGTACAGAGCTGATGCAGGGCTCAGTTTCACTAATCATAAGATCATGACCTGAAATCAAAAGTCCAGGGCTTAACAGACTGAGTCACCCAGGTGCCCCTCATTGTGTCAACCTCAAAAAAATTGTTTTAAAGTGTGTTTATTTTTGAGAGAGAGAGAGAGAGAGAGAGAGAGAAGGTGTGCGAGCAGGGAAGAGGCAGAAAGAGAAAGGGAGACAGAGAATCCCAAGCAGGCTCCATGCTAACAGTAAAGAGCCTGACATGGAGCTCAAACTCAGGAAACATGAGGAGATCATGACCTGAGCTGAAACCAACAGCTGGACACTTAACTGACTGAGCCACCCAGGCATCTCATTGTGTCCATTTAAAGAAATTTTTAATGTTCATTTATTTTTGAGGCGGGGGGGATGGACGGAGGGAGGAAGAGGGAGACACAGAAGATGAAGCAGACTCCAGGCTCTGAGCTGTCACCACAAAGNCTTTTTTTAATGTTCATTTATTTTTGAGGGGGGGCGGATGGACGGAGGGAGGAAGAGGGAGACACAGAAGATGAAGCAGACTCCAGGCTCTGAGCTGTCACCACAAAGCCCAACACAGGGCTTGAACCCACAAACTGCAAGATCATGACCTGAGCTGAAGTCAGATGCTTAACCAACTGAGCCACTCAGGTGCCCCTTGTTGTGTCCTTTAAAAGAGATATGTATTTGATAGAAACAAAAATCATGGAGTTGGTAGAGGGGGATAGCCTGGAGGGACATGAGTGCCGTGACTCTGCTATGACTAGCTGGGCTGTTTTGGTGAAGCCACTTAGCTGCTGTGGGCATCACTTTTCTCATCTGTAAGTAGACAGTAATCACAAGATCCTCTTAGTTTTTAGAATTAGAATTAGGGGCTGATAAACTCAGATATTTTTAGTGAAATGCTTCAAAGTGTACACATTACCAGTACAAATGCCGAGTAACATTTTTAAAAAAGGCTTATTTTGAGACACACACACACACACCTGTGCACATATGTGCACAAGCTGGGGAGGGGCAGACAGTGAAAATTCCAAGCAGGCTGTCAGCACAGGGCTTGAACCCACAAACTCGTGAAATCATGACATGAGCTTAAATCAAGAGTCGGACACTTAATTGACTGAGCCACCCAGGTGCCCCAAAGTAACAAACATTTTTCTAACTAAAGCAGATGGTTGGGTTGCTTGATACTAATACCAGTCTGGCTCCCCTTGCTGTCAGAAGCACTTGCCCAAGCATGCTAAGGGCAGTTAAGTTCTCAAAGGTCCCCTCTTGTCCCCTATGGGGCCCATAATTTAAGTAGAAGCACTGCCCTTAGCCCAGTGTTACGAGGGGGCAGAGTCCCCAGATGCCTCCCATCTCAGAATTTGCAAGTGATAAATTAAAGGGACCACAGAGGAGAAGAGAGTGTGGTAGCACTGGTGAATGGCACCAGACACAGAAGAGGCAAAGAAGAGGTGAGGCAATGTGGACAAGAGGGGTCTGGAGGTGGAATGCATTTGGTGCAGACACTCATGCTTCTGTGGGAGGGCAGCAAGCACACGATGGATTTGAGAGCTATTTGCAAGGCTGATCAGATCCAGGTTGTATTCCAGCCATGACAAATGGTGCCTGGCTGAACAAATGTTACATTTCCATGAATTAATAATCTAACAAAAACAGAGGAAGAAGACAGACACACCTGCCCTCTGTTGGATTATCAGAGTATCTCACTTTGCCTCTCATTTCCCTAACTTCTTACAAAATACACCAGCTAATCCTCAAAGTATTTACAAAATCTTTGGTCCCTTACTGATGTTCAGGATATCTCATTTTGAAAGCATGGGCTCCTCCTTTCTTAATGAGTGAAATTAAGTAATGACTCTGCAGAAAAAATGGCACTCAATGTGGATAGAGACAACTTTCAATCTTGCCCTAACTTACTATCTCAGTCACTGATGTGAACCTAACCAAACCTCAGGGTCCTTATCTGCAAAATGGAGACCATATACAGGTAGTTCTTAGAACACTGTGAGGTTTTGCGATGATATTTGCAGAGTTATTGCCCATTTGTGTAAGCATGAAAAATGATCTCACTGCCTGGTCTTGTGTTTAATAAATGTCAGCTAAATCCTAAGGTTGCATATTGTCACAAGGATGATGCTATTTAAGGCTGGGCCTTTCTCAAGTACGCTGTATGCTGTTCACCATCAATGGCTGCTGGGAAAAGAATTGATTGCTTCCGTTAGTCCTTAACGCTCTGCCATTTAGAAGTCTAACCCATTCCTTGCCATTCTAAATCACATACGGAGAAAACTGGAGACATGGTGGAATGCATTCTTTAGCCCGCTCATAAAGCACCCTCTGTGCTCTCATTTCCCTTGAGGTATCTATCTACACTTTACGCCTAGCGGAATGAGGATGGAGGCTGGTGTTCGGGATGCGTGGTTTTTTTTTTTTCCTATTAGGAATTTAAACTGAATTATGTTGCTTTAGATTTCAAATATCAGATCATCCACAATAGGACTCATAAGATCTGATTCCTTAAAACAAATTTAAACTTAAAAAGCCTGATAAGAATGGGATTGAAACCGACATTAATCTTGTTTCTCCTCAACGTTGTGTGTTTGCTTGTCCAAGCTTCAGAATTGACTTTGCCTTTTTCTAAATGTTATTTCAGGATAAAAGTTGATCTGAGTATATAAATTTTTCCCAAGCCCTACTGATACGTCCAAACAGTGCACTTATCTTGGTTGCCAAAATAATACACAGGTAACTATGAATATAATTACTTTCAAAACCAAGAGGATAACCAAAACCTCTGTGCGACCCATCATCAGACCACAGTTCATTTCTCCAAAGGATTCGCCGTGTCGTCTCCAGGAATCTGGGCTTTTACATAAATCACATCAGCGCTATGACCTTGTCTTTTCTTGACTCACCTGGCCACCATTTCTTTCTCCTTATGGGAGGCATAGCCACTGCTGCTGAGGGGTTTTAGAGGGGATGACAGGAAGTAGAGGCGGTGATTGGTGAAGTACTGGTCAACCAGCGGGAGGAGAACCTGGAAGATCCACCATAAACGAACTTCTAAGAAGCTAATCAAAGCCCCTCCTTCGGTTCCTTTGAAAAGTTCATGTTTAGGGAGCAAAGAGCCTCTGAACACAGGTCCTGGAATTTCCAAGAAACTCTACCAGGTGAATTGCAGTTTCTAACCCATTTTTCTCTTGTACATCTCAAACCAGAAGCCTTGGGTATACGGGAATGGAGAAGGTCACCGATGGACTAAGGGTCCTGAGAAGTATGCATATGGCCCTGAGTCAGTATTTTCAGGACAGTCCAGTGGGTCATGGTACTTCTTGGGCACGGCATCCAACAGGGACACTTGGGGAACGGCCTAGCACTTCCAGCCTTGAGCCTTCTGCCTCTGCCTCTCAGGCACAGTTACCCCAAGGCCTTGCGTGCTTCCAGCCCTCTGAGTGGGGAAGTATGGCAAAGACACCTCACTGGTACCCAAATTCATCCTCTTCTCTTAACAATAGAAACCCCCATGTTTTAGCTGGGCATGGGGTCACCCAGCTACAGAATTCATCACCCAGACTCCATGGTGGCTAGGTGAAGCTGGAATGGATGATTCTAGCCACTGGAATAGATCTTTAAGAGAGAAAGGGCTTGTCTTCCCTTCTCTTCCCCGCCCCCCCCC
>NW_027531308.1:976066-984311 GCF_008692635.1 Crocuta crocuta
GACTCCACTGACACACATCACACTTGAGGTGATGGTGAAGCACCAGGAGAAGAATGTACCAGAGTCCCTGGGTGATGGCGTGGAGCAGGCTGCCTACTGCCTCAGTCCACCTATCTGCCCCCAGACTGTTCCACAACAGAGATATACGTGTTGAGTTCATCAAAGCCAATGGGGTTTTGGCTATCTTTGTTAGATTAGCGTACCTGGCACCCTACATTGTACAGATTCTAAAAAGACAGCTATTTGGTTAAATCCAGGGCATCACTTACTTTGGCAAAGAATTTGATCTCCTGGTCATGGGGAGACTTTTCGGTTTTCCCACTGCTGACAATGGCTTCTACAAAGACAAAAGTAACAAAGTTGGCTGCAGGTAAAGAGAATAAACACAAAAACAATCACAGCATTTTAGAAACAGAGCAACTTTCCTCAGGGTCATGGAAAGGCCATTTAATTTTTTAAAAATATCTCATATTTTACAAAGTACTGTCTAACTGTGTTGGTTAGGTGTTTCTTCTGTCAGTTCTCTAAGCTGTTTTACTACCCTTCCCTCTACTGATGAGAAAGCAGCTTCAGAGAGGTTGAGTCATATGCCCACAATCACAAAGTAAAACAATGGAAAAGTTAATACAGGAGTTCTATGAAAAATGACAAATGGCTCAATCAAACCCTGAATCCAAGGATGAAACAGATTTTTTTAAAGAGGGGGACAAAAATCTTGGCCACCATTCCCCCCCAAAACATATGATGTCTCAATGAATCACTGACAGCTATAGTATGAAGGCATCATTGCTTGATCAAGGAATACCACGTTCTTTTTGAGGTTATGAAATACTAAGGGAAGCACACATTTGGGGGATATTTCACAATGATACTTACCCAAGTGGGCAATAAACTCTTGGGCGGAATCAACATATTTCAGGATCTTCTTCAAAAATTTATAGGCAAACCTCTTTTCCATGGAGGAGGCATCCAGCTCCATGTCCTTCATGCCTCTAGGTTGGAAACGGGTAAACCCCAGGAAGTAACAGACATGACTATGTGACTTTGGAGCATCAGCAATCCTATCTGTGTTGACTCTACTTTCTAAACATTAATGGTTATTTTGGCCTAGTGACCTGATTTGTTATTTGACTGATATCCTCTTGCACTTGGAACCTGCATCTGTGAGCACCCAACAGCTGCACTACGATAATATCGGAAAAGATTTTTCAAAATACCTTTATCATTCATTCCACAAATATCAAGCTGGGGATAAATCAGAGAAGCAAACCAAATCCCTGCCTCTGTGAAACATACAGACTAGCTGTAGGCAGACACAAATAACATACAGTACAAAACAGAAATTATGTGGAATGCTAGGAGCTCGTATGTTTTGTGAAAAAGGAAAAATTAAAGCAGTATGAGAAGGTCCAAAGGTGCCTGAAGTGGGGGAGCAAGCAGACTGTAGTGTTACACGGGGCAGTCAGGGCTGGTTTCATTGGGAGGCGACACTGGGGTAAAGGCTTGAAGGAGGTGAGCCATAGGGACAACTGGGGAAAGAGTTTTCCAGGCATATGGACTGGTGGTGCAAAGGTCCTGAGGCAGGATCACGCACACCAAGTTGGAGGAATATGGCAGATGCTAGTGTGGATGGAATTGAAGTGAGCAGGCAGTCAGAGAAACATGAGGTGGTTGGTGAATCATTAGGGCCCTATGGGCCATCCTTAGAATTTTGCTTTAGCTCTTAGATGGGAAGCTATTGAAAGTTCTGGATAGAGGAATGACTTACATTATACATTACTTTAATTGCTAGATTCAAAATGAACTGTGGGGGGGCAAGGGTTGAAGCAGGTGCCCAGATAGGAGGCTCTTTCAGGAATGATGGGAACAGCATGGAAGGAGTGAGGATAGTCAGATTCTGGATATCTTTTAGAGGCAGGACAATCAGGATTTCCTGAAGGACTGGATGTAGGTTGTGGGGAAAAGAGGAGTCAAGGCTTTTGGCTTGAGCACCAGGAAGAATGGAGTGCCATGGAGTGATGGGGAAGCTGAGGATAGAGCAGGAGAGGCACAGAGAGCAAGAAATGAGTCCTCCTTGCTGACGGGGCTCCGGCTTCCCCATCTGCACACCCATGGGCCCTCCACAGGGTCTGGCACATGGTAAACAGTTACTAGCATATGTTTGCTGAGTTCAACGATCTTTTTCCTTCTCCCTCATATTGCCTTGATTTCCTTCTTAGTTCTGGTAAAGAGGAATTTTTCATTTCTGTGAGCAAGTTATTTACCAGCAAATCACAGAACACTTTCCTCTGGGTGTTAAGAAGAGGATTAAAATGATGAGGGGAGTATTTCTCAGATGCTTCCCCAGAGGTGGTCTCTGGCTGTCTGACCTTTCCTGCTCCACAATACGGCAAGTAAGTTTTGCTTTTTTTTCATCTGAGCTACAATAAAAATATTTGTATAGATTTTTATTTTTTATTTATTATTTTTTTTGGCCACTCAGTGGCAAAATTCTGTAGGAGACTAAAACAAGAAACAGCAGTTGGCTGAGCAAACATTTCTTTCAGAAGGAACAGCTCTATCAGATAGGGACCCTGGCTTGTTTTGTCACTCTTCAAGGGACTCAGCAAGCAAGACCTAAGGAGCAGAGCCCACCACTGACATCTAATAGTGAAGAAACAGGTTCTAGGTTCAAGATTTAAGCAGCTAAGATCACATTCATATAAATCCTCATCTAGATAATTCTGACAAGCACAAGTATGAGATAAAAATCCAGGGAATCTTGATGCATTCAGTCTCCTCAGCGGAGCTGCGTCTTCAAAGAATCTGTTCTCTGTGTTCAAAGACTGTTTATGTCCATTATGTTCACTATTGCCCTTACGTAATTTAATTAAATACTGTCTAAAACAACAAAATAGAAGTTTGAAGAGGACTGTTGATTCTGTAAGAACTAAATTGCATATTCTGCAAAGACATGAAATTGCATTTCCAAATACAATGATTCTGAATTAAGTATGAGTGGGATAACTAGCTGTAAAAGATAAGAGAGGAAAATGAAAAAAAAATCTAGAAGAGGGCACCTGGGTGGCTCAGTTGGTTAAGTGTCCGACTCTTGATTTCGTCTCAGGTCATGATTTCATGGTTCCTGAGTTTGAACCCTGCATCAGGCTCTGCGCTGACAGCACAGAGCCTGCTTGAGATTCTGTCTCCCTCTCTCCCTCTCTGTCCCTTCCCAGCTTGTGTGTGCACTTGCTCTCTCTCCCAAAAATAAACAAACATTTTTAAAAATCTAGAAGATACTGTAGTTCCATGGTTTTGTATGTGCCATAATTTCTGCTGCTCTGCAAAGAAGCCCAAGTCCCTAAGGTCTGATGCTGCACTATGGATAACGTCAGAACATCAATTGATAAAACCATACACAAAGAGAAGCTCTGGAGGCCTATAGCACAAGATGCGTGAATGAATGCATGTTTGTATGTTTCAATCTCAAATGAAATGTTTAAGGTATACATGCATAAATTCTCACGATTCTTTGCTATAACTCATCTTTAAAAATTGGTATTGATTGGTCCTGTTTAGGTCAGAAAAGATGGCTTCATGCTCCCAAATAAAAGTTTTCTCATTTCAGAATACTGATCATTATCCTTTCTCTCATCTGCTTTGCAGACAGGCAATCAAATACCTGGGGAAGGCGAGACCACATCCATAAGTCCCCCCCTGCCCCCCTAACATAACCCGGAAGAGGACTTACCTAGAAACCACGATGCCATTCACCTGGAGGAATTTAAACAGGTCCTGTGCCTTTTCTCGGTCCCTGAACTTCTCCTTGGCTGTCAATGTGTCATATGGTACCAGCAGAGGGTGACTGCCACCACCTGGGGTCAAGAAAGTGAGAGATGACCAACTCTTTGGCCCTTCCCTTGTGCTTCTGGGAAAACATACCTGCGCCCTCCCCCACCTGCAGGGGGCACCGTGAACCTGGCTCACCTTTGCTCTCCAGTTCCAGCTTCTTCTTCTTGGCCCAGATGTTGTGATAGTTCTCGGCCACGACCTCCACCATTCCCTGTGTCCCACCAACGAGACGATAGTCAGAGCAAAAGCAGAGAAGAAAAATGGGTCTACATCTGCCAGGCTGTTTCAGGCAGCCTTGGGAACCGAGCACCACCAAATGCTAACAGCGCACTGTGGAGTGTCTCCCATCATTAATTACTCTGTGTTTATGCACCTCATTAGTTTTTATAGCTTCCCCTCCATACAGAAAACAACTTCTAATTCTGTCCTTTCCTTGTAACTTATTATCCTGGCAGTCTGATGCATTTATGAGACACACACTTTTCCATCTGAAACTGCATTCTGGCGGTTCGTCATTTGTCCCGGGACTTGAATATATTACTCCTGACCTGAAACAGGGAGATGGCAGTGGGAGTCTGGCAAAACTCCAGAATCCCTCAAAACCTTCACCTTAGAAGGCTGAAACTAATCACATCTTGGAGAAAGTGGCTGCAAATACAACTGGTCAAAGAGAATTCATCTTTATAAGGCTCATAAAACAGTGCCCTGGAATCAAGGGTGTACATTGGAAAGAAACTTTCTCTGACGTCCAAAGGGTTGGTCTGACGGACTCTCTGGGGAGTATCCGCCCCGGGCCGGGGCCGATCCTGGCTGCTGATGTGTGCGGGAGGGCAGGGATGGGAGGAGGTAGTTTGGGGCTTTTAATTTCATCCTCTCGGCTGTGCGCCCCTCAGTCCTGCACCATCATGGGGCACTCGAGTGAATCTTCCACAGGATATGAGATATGCAAGCGCCCGTGTGGCTGGCAGCACCTGCTGGGACCAGGAAAAGCACCCCCACCCCAGAGGCCTGCTCCATAGGCTTCCTCCTAGGGCGGGCCTATTTTGTCCCCATTATTTTTCCTTCTATCTGTTAGTTCTGTGTGTTGATACAGTAATTTGCAGTTTCTTCCCCCTTTTATTGAGTCACTACCTGTTATGATGGTCCTGGAAGAAGCACAGAGCCTGGCCTCCTTAGATAACTGGGTTATTCTTGCTGAGACTCGCCCTGTGGCCCTTGCCGAGTCTGGTTCTTCTCCATTCTGGTATTTTAGTGGTGAGATGTTCTAGGCTTTCTCCCCTCTCCTCACTCCTTTTTAATTTAACTTAATTTTTTAAAGACCCTTCTCTCCCTAGGGTCATTTAAAAAAAAAGATTCTTTTCAAGTTTATTTATTTTGAGATAGAGAGCACAAGTGAGGGAGAAGCAGAGAGAGAAGGAGACAGAGAATCCCAGGCGGAGTCCGTGCTGTCAGCGCAGAGCCCAACACGGGGCTCGATCTCACGAACCGTGAGATCATAACCTGAGCCACAATCAAGAGTCAGAGGCTCAACCGACTGAGCCACCCAGGTGCATCCTCACTCCTGTTTAACAAAACTCTTTGGAGGGTAACATGTCCTGCACGTGGGGGGCTTTAGAAAGCAAGCTGTTCTGGAAGCACCCACACTGACCTGGAGCTCCCTGGAGAGCACCACGTTGGAGAGGTCCAGGGGAGCTGGGCTGTAGCTGTTGCCCTGGGAAAGTAAAGGTAGAATCACCGGGTTTGCCATGACTTTCCTTATTCTTATCAGTATCCTGACTTCAGCTGCCAAAGGTGTATCTCCGAAAGATCCTCAGGGCTCACCACTGGTAGTCCTTGGCCCTGACACACCAGGGAGAGATTTCTCAGGTCCTCTGGGGGTTCCTCACGGGCCCAGTGTTGGCCCTGGTCATGCTGTCATACCTGGCTGGCCTGGGACACACTCCGAAGCTTCTCATTTTCCCGCTGTTGAACCAGGGCCTCTCCCTCTTTGGTCCTCTCCACAGACCAGCCCACAGCCAGCATGGTCTTCAGGGACTCTCTAGCGGGCCAGCGGTAAATTTCCTTCTCCTGGAAGAAAATCCGGGTGCAGAAGAGCTTTGCAGAGCACGCCCTCACTCTCTGACTGGCCTGATGCCCTGGGAAGTTGGCCCCCACAGTGAACACGGGTGTGGTGGGCTCCAGCCTCCTCTCACTAGGTCAGAACACCCTCTCTGGCACCCCATCTGAAACATGTCATCACCAGCCTTTCTAAGGTTTTCAAGCACAAACCCTACAGTCTCCTGCCTTTGGAGGGAATGTACCAGACATCATCCACGGATTATGGGTAAAGAGGAGCAAGAATAGAAGAGTGACTCCTCACATTCGAGTTGCTGTTTCAGTTGGGACTTGAGGAAATCCATCTGCACAAAGCTCTCCTTTGNGATGTAATCCAGGCCTATGGTCCACAGGTGGACCGATCTCAACTTGGTATTCCAGCCCAGACCTCTTTCCAAACTTCCCAGCTTATTTAAGTTCTATTTGGATGTCCACAGGTACCTCCCCACACGCCTGCAACAGAACCCAGCATTTTACTCCGATAGGGGGCCCCTCTCCTCTTGGGTTCCCAGCATCTCAGCGAAGGGCACCAGCTTACACCCCCTCTCCAAGCCAGAAGTGTGTCAATCTTCCTTGATGCCCTCTGATTCTCAGCACCATGTCGTCTGTGGTTAGCTTGCCAGACCTACTCATTTGCCTGCCTCTCCTTAGCTTCCCTGCCAGTGTTTTAGTACAGGCCACCATCAGCTCTCACCTGGAGCACTGCAACGGCTTCCATACAGTCCTCCCTGCCTCCAGTCTTGCAGCCCCTCCGTGGACTACATTTTCTACACCACCGTCAGGTGATATTTATAAAATCACCTGAATCAGGGCCCTCTACTGCTTTAACATTTTCTGACTCCCAGGAGGAGGGGCAAGATGGCGGAAAAGTAGGGAACTCCGTACATTGTCCTCACCCCCATATCTCGCATGGAGAAGACCTGAAGCCATAGGAACCCTTACAGAATCCAGGAGTTTGTAAGGAAAAAGAGACAGAGTCCACTGAGAAAACCTTCTAACGGCTACCTCAAGAAACAAGCCAAAGTACACATGGTGGAGAGTCCCAAATACCACTACGAGTAGGAAAATAAAATAACCAAGGTATCAACAAGAGTGACTAAGAGATACCATTCAAGAACACTTTCTGAAAGGATAGGCCCTGGACAGTCAAAGAGCCTTCCTGGGTACAGCAGCCCTCACAGGTGCAGAGAGCATAACAAGTTTTTAAAACTAACAAGAGATACAAAGCTAACCGAAATGATGAAATGAAAGAGCTCTCCTCCAAAGAAATTCCAGGAAGAAATGACAGCTAAAGAACTTCTCAAAACAGATATAAGCAGCATAACTGAACAAGATTTAGAACAATAATCATAAAATTAATTGCTGGGCTTGAAAAAAGCATGGAGGACATCAAAGAAACTATGGCTACAAACACCATGGAGCTTAAAAATAGGTATGATGAATTAAAAAATGCGATAAATGAGATACATAATAAACAGGAGGCATCCAACGCACGGATTGAAGAGGCAGAAAGGAGAATAAGTGATTTAGAAGACACAATTCTAGAAAAACAAGAAGTTGAGAAAAAAAAAGAGACAAACTGATTGAGGAACATGAAAGAAGAGTTGGAGAGCACAGTGATACAGTCAAACGGAACAATATCCATATCACAGGAATCCCAGAGGGGAAGAGAGAGGGAAAGGTGCTGAAGGAGTCTGTGAACAAATAGCAGAGAACTTCCCCAACCTGGGGAGAGAAGTAGACATTGAAATCCAAGAGGCACAGAGAACTCCCCTCAGATGTAATTTGAATCGATCTTCTGCACGACATATCATAGTAAAAATGGCAAAATATAAGGACAAAGAGAGAATTTTGAAAGGAGCTAGGGAGAAAAGGGCCCTAACATACAAAGGGACACCTATCAGAGTGGTGACAGACCTATCTACTGAAACTTGGCAGGACAGAAAGGAATGGCAGGAGATCTTCAATGTGATGAATAGAAAAAAATATGCAGCAAAGAATTCCTCTATCCAGCAAGCCTGTCATTCAGAATAGAAGGAGAGATCAAAGTCTTTCCAAATAAAAAAAAATTGAAAGAATTTGTCACAACAAAGTCAGCCCTACAAGAAATCGTGAGGAGGACTCTCTGAGGGAAGTGTTGCAAGGAATGAAGATACCAGAGACACCACCACAAGCATGAATCCCACAAAGAACACAATGACTCTAAACCCACATATTTCAATAATAACACTGAATATAAATGGGCTGAATGCTTCAATCAAAATATATAGGGTAGCAGAATGGATAAAAAACCAAAATCCATCTATTTGCTGTCTACAAG
>NW_027531308.1:985016-985475 GCF_008692635.1 Crocuta crocuta
TCAGATCACAATGCTTTGAAACTTGAAATCAATTACAGGAAGAAGTCTGGAAAACCTCCAAAAACATGGAGATTAAAGAATACACTACTAAAGAACGAATGGGCCAATCAGGCAATTAGAGAAGAATTTAAAAAATATATGGAAACAAATGAAAATGAAAACACAACAATACAAAATCCTTGGGATGCAGCGAAGGCAGTCCTAACAGGAGAGTACATTGCACTCCAGGCCTATTTCAAGAAATTAGAAAAAGCCCAAGTCCAAACTCTAACAGCTCACCTAAAGGAACTAGAGGTAGAGCAACAAGAACGCCATAAACCCAGTAGAAGAAGAGAAATAGTAAAAATCAGAGCAGAAATAAACAACATAGAGACCAAAGAAACAATTGAACAGATCAATGAAACCAAGAGTTGGTTTTTTGAAAAAGTAAACAAAATTGACAAACCTCTAGCCAGACTT
>NW_027531308.1:986078-987248 GCF_008692635.1 Crocuta crocuta
ATCCCTTCTTATTAAAGACCCTCGAGAATGTCAGGAGAGAAGGAACTTACTTAAACATCATAAAAGCCATCTATGAGAAGCCCTCAGCTAACATCATCCTCAGTGGGGAAAAACTGAGAGCTTTCCCCCTGAGATCAGGAACACGACAGGGATATCCACTCTCACCACTGTTTGTTAACAAGGTGCTGGAATTCCTAGCATCAGCCATCAGACAACACAAGGAATTAAAAGGCATCAGAATTGGCAAAGAAGAAGTCAAACTTACACGTTTGCACTTTTCACAGATGACATNTTGAACGCTGAGTACAAACTGAGGACTGATGGGTGTGGGGGGAAGGGAAAGGGGGGAGATGGGCATGGAGGAGGGCACTTGTGGGGATGAGCACTGGGTGTTATATGGAAACCAATTGACAATAAACTATTTGTAAAAAAAAAGAAAAAAAAAAAAGGATAAAACAATTTCTGACTCCCAGCTGTCATCATGGTAAAACCCAAACTCTTTGTGGACTCTAAAGCTAAACTGAGATCCTGTTGACCTTTCTAGACTCATGTCTCACCCTACCTCCTCTGCTCTACTCTGTGATTCCCACCATATTGACCTATGGTTCCTCAAAATCACCAGATTCTCTCTTGCTTCTCTGCTCACATCTGCTACTCCCACAGACTGGAATGCACCCATTTCCCTGTGCTGAACAACTTCCTGTCCCTTATCCCACAGCAGAGGTGTCACCAGCTCAAGGAAGTATTCCTGGACCCTCACTGTTGACTTAGGGACTGCTTTTATGGGTTATGTGCTCTAACCCCTGTGGCTCAGGCCCACCACCTGTATAATGGCTGGCCCACTTTGTTTATCCCACAAGACTGTGAAGTTCTTGAGAGCAGGGGAAAAATACTCTTTTCTTTGTTAGATCATCAATGCCCACTTGGCAAAGGTGAGCAAACATGTCTCTTTATAAAGGTGCTTATGGTCTAATGGGGGAGGCAGAGAGAGAGAGAGAGANATCTGAGAAATGGGAAAGAGGTGTCCTAGGTATAACGCACACAGGGATGGATATTTGAAGGATGAACTGGGGACTGGTGTTTGCTTGCGTGTGGGTGCAGATGGGGACCTGGCTCAGAGTGAAAAGGATTTCAGGCTTATGTAGTGTGTGTGTGTGTGTGTGTGTGTGT
>NW_027531308.1:987939-988459 GCF_008692635.1 Crocuta crocuta
TTTCTGACTCCCAGCTGTCATCATGGTAAAACCCAAACTCTTTGTGGACTCTAAAGCTAAACTGAGATCCTGTTGACCTTTCTAGACTCATGTCTCACCCTACCTCCTCTGCTCTACTCTGTGATTCCCACCATATTGACCTATGGTTCCTCAAAATCACCAGATTCTCTCTTGCTTCTCTGCTCACATCTGCTACTCCCACAGACTGGAATGCACCCATTTCCCTGTGCTGAACAACTTCCTGTCCCTTATCCCACAGCAGAGGTGTCACCAGCTCAAGGAAGTATTCCTGGACCCTCACTGTTGACTTAGGGACTGCTTTTATGGGTTATGTGCTCTAACCCCTGTGGCTCAGGCCCACCACCTGTATAATGGCTGGCCCACTTTGTTTATCCCACAAGACTGTGAAGTTCTTGAGAGCAGGGGAAAAATACTCTTTTCTTTGTTAGATCATCAATGCCCACTTGGCAAAGGTGAGCAAACATGTCTCTTTATAAAGGTGCTTATGGTCTAATGGGGG
>NW_027531308.1:988553-1074946 GCF_008692635.1 Crocuta crocuta
GTTAAAATATATATATATATAAAGGTGCTATAAAAATGCTATGAAGGAAAAGAGTAAGATGTTAAGAGGGGCTTTATCTGAGAAATCTGGGAAAGAGGTGTCCTAGGTATAACGCACACAGGGATGGATATTTGAAGGATGAACTGGTGACTGGTGTTTGCTTGCGTGTGGGTGCAGATGGGGACCTGGCTCAGAGTGAAAAGGATTTCAGGCTTATGTAGTGTGTGTGTGTGTGTGTGTGTGTGTGTAAGTGTAAGTGTGAAAGAGAGAGAGAGAGAGAGAGATACACTAAAACAAGGGGATGTGATTAGAGGGCAGAGGGTGAGGGGAGAGAGGAGGTTGGAAGTGACAGCAGAGGCCAGATTAGACAGTGTCTGCTGTTGGTCAATGTCTGGACTTCTGGTCTTTGTATGAAAAATGGTTAGAAGCTATTAAGGGATTTTAACGAGAAGGGCTGGATGGGAAAACAGTGGTAAGAGTATAACTACATTTGCATACTGACACTAGCACTTGCCAGCAGCGTAAAGAACAGAACGGAGAAAATGCACGTGGGCAGAATAGTTAGGATGTTATCATCATCATCTGGGTGAAAGATGACTGCAGTGTGGACTGAAGCCATGGTGTAGATAGAGAGATCTACACAAATTCAAGAGAGACGAAGGAGGTAAAATCCACATGGATTAGTAATGGACTGGATATTGCTATTGATTCTTGGAGGTGTCCCTTTTCCCTAATTCATGGGCTAGCCAAATGGGCGTATGTGAGGATCTTCTAGAGCAAGGGTCAGCAAACTGGAGCCCTTTAGCCAATCCACCCAACCACACTTTATAAATACAGTTTTATTGGAACACACGCTTTCATTTACGTGTCATCTCTGGCTACTTTTGTGTTGCAACAGCATGGGTGAGTGGCTGTAACAGAGACTGCTTAGCCCACAAAGCCTAAAATGTTTACCATCTGGCCCTTTATTTTATTTTTTTTTAAAGTTTTTTAATGTTTGTTTATTTTTGAGAGAGAGTGAGAGAGAGAGAGCGCACACGTGCAAGCAGAGGAAAGACAGAGAGGAGGAGACAGGATTCAAAGTGGGCTCCATGCTGACAGCAGAGAGCCTAATGTGGGGCTTGAACTTACAGAACTATGAGATGATGACCTGAGCCAAAGTCGAATGCTTAACCGACTGAGTCACCCAGGTGCCTCTCTATCTGGCCCTTTACAGAAAAAGTTTGCCAACCTTTGCTCTCGAATCATGAGTTATGAGCCCATTCCCCAGCTATGAGGATTGTTGTTATCATCAGCCCCCAACAGAAACTAATCAAAGGGAAAAAAAAACTGACCCCAGATCAATGCAGAGGCTGAACAAGCAGTTCAAGGTGTACCCTCTCTAGGGCACACTGCTCGGAGGTGGTTTTCTGTGGCTTTGCAGGGGAGATGGGTTCACCGTTACATGCTCCAAGCTGCAGCTGAGCAATGGCCTCAACTGGCTGCCCACAGGAATCCTGGATGTCTTTGGCACATTCCTCCCACTTTGCCTGCCAGCACTAAAGGGCTGACAGAGCATTTAAACTCATTAAGCAGCCTGACCTCATGTGGTGAGGAATTTTAAACACCAGATGGACAGGCTTATTAATAAGGGAGTGTCTGGAAGTTCTATGGCTGCCTACCATGGGAAGATGTGGGTCCCTCCATAGAATAAAATTCAGCTTGCTGACAAAATGCAAGGGTAAGGCTTTCAACTTCATTTCCCTTTTTCCAATGCTGCATTCGAAGAAAAACTGTAATGAAAGCCTCCTGCCTGTGCAAAGCACGCTTATGTCAAAACCACGTGCTCAGTGCAAACTCCAGAAAATGCAATGTTTAGAAAGGAGTTAACACTCCCAGAATCAATCATTTTCTTGAGAAATACAAAGCAGTACCAGCCGCCGCCTCCGCCACCTATTTCTCTGACCTCCACCTGTCTTGGGAAATTGCTGCTCAGAAATAATGAATTCTCTTGGCATGGCCAGTCTGTCACTTAGACAAATCAGGCAAATTTCCAGGATTGGACCCTTTAATGTTCTTGGGCTGTTTTTTCCCCCATAACAATTGTCAGTTGGATGATAATCCCTACCTTGTCACAGGCCCATTTATCATGTGAATGCTCCGCGTACTTGGTGACGATGTACTCCCATTTTTCAGGCAAGGAAAAACTGAAATGAGAAAAAAAAAAAAATTACAACCTCCCCAAGCACTTCAGCCGGATGTACTGAAAAGATGGCCAGAACCAACAAGCAGCTGCCAGAAGCTGGATGGGAGGGACCTGCTAACCCAAAGCTGAAGCTGGATTCCCAATTGTGAACTTCATGGCCTGCCCGTGCTGGGTCACAGACACATACTAGGTCTTGTCACAGGATGTCACTACGGGAGCCTCTGCTGCACAGGTGATCCTCCTTCAGCTGCTCAAGATGTCACTGGCTCATGGGCCTGACCTGACCAGGGTGAGACAATGTGAATCCCTTTATCCAGAGATACTGCCTGTAACCTCACCAACTCTAATCTGGGAATGCCAGCAATGGGTAGATAGAGAACCAAATGATACAAAAGAGGGTTTGCCTACTTTTTTGGATTCAGGGACTCATGTTTAAATATTAGAATTTGGTTAGGAGAGCAGACACCTGTTTCTCTGTTAGTCTGGCAGCTTCTGTCCCATCTAGTGGTGAAGGAAAGCACCTCCATTTTCCTTTGAGGAACAAGACTCGCATTGCATGGAGTCTTCTGGGAACAGTCACCAAGAATGGGCATCTGAGGAGGCCAGTCAGACTCACTCTCCCCGGACTCTGAGTCTCGAGTTGTTTGAGGGCAGCAAAGTCTTCATCTGATTCATCTGATGGGGACACTACTTGAAGGTTGTTCATTTGGTCACCCTGCCTTGGTTCCTGTGCTTCCTGAGGTCTGGTTTTCACTAGGTTTTGATTATAATCCTGGATCCTTGCAATAATGTGCTTTTCTGCTTAACTTCTAGCTCCTGTTACTTATATTCCTCAGAGAACCATACTGATGCCAGAGGGATATGTGAAGAAATCAGAACTCTCAAAATAACATGGAGCCACACCCATCGTTAGCAAACAACTGCTAGTGTATGGTGTCATCTCACAAGGTTTATAAAGGCGTCCAAATGATTATACCATCTGTCATCCTTCAGCACATTTTTCACAGGGTGAAGTTCCCTGAAGTCAACACCTGTGTCTCCTGGGCTCTGGCTTGGTGCTTTACCACAGCCCTTTCCTCTTTTTTACAGCAGTTTCAATTCTGTTTCCTGCCATCCACTCAGCTCAAGGCTCCATGTGACAGGATGTGTACTTCATTTTCCCGAAGGTGAATTTTATACCTTATCAAAGCTGACTGCCGCTAGGAATGGCTCAAGCTATGCCTCTCCTATGGGAGCTACTGCCACAAGTCCAAGGGGCTCTTACAGGACGTCTTGTTTTCCCTGCTCAATCTAAAGCATTTTTAAAGCTCTTCACTTAAAATGCACCCAGACATGAAGACTATATGACCCACAATGCATAATCATTACTAAGAAAGAACTGCCAGAAGACGAAATCAAGCCTGTGCTGCCCAATATTTTATCCATGGCCTCATCATCACCAGAGAGGAATGCTGGGGAAGTGGAGGGAGGAAGAAAAGACACTATTGTAGGGTGATTCTAAAATTCCAGCATCCCTTGGCATGGCAAAGAGTGGGTCCAGTCTTTCATATAAGGACACCAGGCTGTTCTGTCATCCACACTCTGAGGCCTTACTGGAGTTCAGCAGAGTGTTATTTATAGAGTTGTTTTGATGTACAACACTATTAGAACTGTAGAGGCCTAATTCACAAAGAATGAAGATTTTTGTCAAAAAACTCATTAATAAATTAATTGCATCATTTGTCAGGGAGGTTCTGGCAGTGCCTCGGGTGACATTTATTTGTGGAAAGCATTAATCTCTTATCATAAATAAACCACCCCCCCCCCAGAGGAAAGCCCAGAATATAATAATACAGTGTATAATCAGATACAGATGGATGAAACCTTCAGGAGCTGACAAAATCCAGTGCCTAACATCACTTGTAGTGTGGCAAAGAAAATGATCAGCAGGGTTAGCAGGACAGAAGGAAGACAAGTTTAGATTCGTTGCCACCTTCGAGAGAAACACTATCAACCAGCTTAGAGATGACTTTGGACTCACTTCATGGTGTTGATGGGTTTGGGGTCAAAGTTGCCATCTGCATCCACTGAGATCTGTTTCTCCAACGTGGCTGAGATTCTGGTATCTAAATAATCTGGTGGCAGGGCCCCAGCGATAGCACTGAGACAAGGAAGGGCCATTCGGAAAAGGTCTGGGTCATACTTCTGTGAGGAAAGACAAAGACTGTGTTAGCACAGAGATGAGAACAAGTGCCATCCGTGGGGAACCCCTCATCAATTAGCTGGAAAAAAAACCTTACAGATTTGTCCAGATTAACCAAAATGGGGAACGTCTATGTCCTTTGATACTTTCTGGTAGAAATGTAAGGACCCTTGGAAGACGAAATGACAACCTGTAAAGCCCTCAAGTCACCATTTGCTTTAAGGTGGAAAATCTTTAATCCAGGTTTAAATCATTATCTCCCAAACAGTTAATTGCAAGACTATCTAAGGATTACAGTGGTCTATAGCCTTGCCTACCATAGATGTTACAGATCCAACCTGTGACTGGAGAGGATGGGACAAGCTCTGCCAGTCCCCTCAGCAGCTGATATGGGTCTTATGTTGGTATCATCAGCAGATGGCTCAGTATTACATCTGTTCTCTCTTGAACGGGGCCCGGAAGAAATTTCAGTCAAATAACATGGGGTTAGGAACAGTTTTTTATCGACTCCTACTAGATCAAAGGAACACTGGAATAAAGATAATTTAAGTGCAGGTGAACCCCAACTGGAGCTATACACATGCTTCAGACTTTGGTAAGAAAGCCAGACTACTCATTTTCTACCTTTAAAGATGGTGACCTCAAAATGGAAATAAACTGGGCCAAGGGGAGTTTGAGCTGTGTTTCAGTCAGACTGTACAGAGGCCTGTGACTCAGAGGCCCTCAGTTCTTACTCTATTTCCTCCTCAAACAAGTGGCTGTGAAGAACCTTCCTCAGAATGGTGTGTGGTCTTCTGAAAATCCCACATCTCAACATAAGAGCAGCTGTTGGGGCTTCTCTACATCGGAGCTTGGTAAAGAGTGGCTAACAATGGCAGGAGGAAAGGGATGAAGGTGGGGGCAAGTCATCAAGACTGAACTAGGAACTAGTTTTAGAACTGGCTCTAGAAGTCCTTCTCCCGTATATTGGCTTTGCGGTTCTGGCAGGTTATTCACCTGCTCTGAGACTTTCCCTCATCTGTGAAATGATGGTGAGCATAGGTTCTGTTTCAGGGAGTTGCCATAAGGGTGGTGTGATACCTATTTGTGAAGCATCTGGCTCTGTTCCTAGCATATGGCCAAAGCTAATAATATTAACTATTAGTATTCATAGGCATTTATTAGTCACTGGTGATCAGGGTGCTCCCTCTCTGTTCAGGAAGTGCTGCCATTACCTTATGGGAGAGGGAGTCGAAAATCCCCCAGAAGAGCTTCTCTGTCAGGTGCAATTCCTCCTCCACAGCTAGCCCGTAGCTCCCCCATCCCGAAGGCAGACAGTAATACTTCCAGCACTGTTCGTAGTGATTCGTCAGAAGCTGGGAGGTTTGAACCGGATTGCACCAGTGGGCGGGGCACGGGAGATCCACAGGCATCCACAACATGCAGGGGAGAACACAACAGCAGGCGGCAGACATGAGAGTGAAAGCAACAGCTCAGACAGTTGGGTTATCTAAAGAGAGGCCCTCGGGCACCACTGGGAATGGTCTGTTTTCCTGCCTAATAAGCCCTAGCCAGAGCTGAATCCACCTGATTAATTCTTATGCCTCCTAACATGCCCCTAAGTTGTTGCTGGAAAATGGATAGGAACTCCTTGTACTTCAAATGAAAAATGCTACCCTCTCTGAAGTAGTTGCTGTGTAACACTGCAGGCACTCAAAAGTGGGAGGAATTTCTTCTGAGACATTTGCTTATAAATCTAGAAGATTCTGAGTGATGCTGACATGGGGATGGTGAGGAGCACCCTGTGGGTCTGAAGATTTTCTCTATACTGATTATTGCCCCTGGCTTCCTTGCGTTTTTCTCTTGAGCCTTCTGATGGCCCAGCCATGTTACAACAGTTCCACATGTGGCCAATAGAGGGCAGAAGCACAGCACCAAAGTTCCCATCCTAGCAGGTGGAATCCACAACCTCTAAGAAAAATCCAGCTGGTCTAAGAGGTAAAAGTGAGCTCTCTGAGTGCTATTGATGCTGTTTCCTCAGGGACCAGAATCCAGCTGGGAGGAGAGGGCTTCTGAGGAAGCAATGCCAGGTTGGACTGTGAAAACCATAGTTTTCAGCTGAAACACTTATTGGGATTAAGATTAGAGAGAAGAACCAGCCCTTGGAGGGCAGTGGGATCTCTGCCAGTATACAAGCTCTTTTCTGCATGGAGATGGAGACAGAGGATTCAACTACAGGCTTCTGGGAATTCTGTTGATCCCAGTGAAGTGCTTCTTGAAATCCTCCACTTTGCCTATTTCTAAGGAAAAGTTCTGTTAAAATCACCAGGCAGAATTTTTTGGTGTGGCTAGCCCCTGCTGACACAATGAATATGCAAATACAGCAGGTACCTCATAGGTAAAAGTTAAAAAAATGTTGTTCTCTTGGGCGAACAGTTGATTGTGATGCCCTCCCACCCAGGCCCAGATGGTTCCTGTGATACTGATAAAATTATTATAATTTATGAGAAAATCATGAATGAGACAACAAATAGCTCTATGGTTCAACTTTTCATTCATAAAGGAAAAACAGATCGGAGTAAAAAACAAACACAAAAGAGGGTTTGTTCAACAGGAAAAAAAAAAGGCACAAAACAGTATGGAATAGAAAAAGGACAATTTAGCTTCTGTACTTGAATGAATAATCATGAGGCCTTTGAAGCTTTTTGAGATTGGAAACATTGTGAGAATGCAATTAAGGCAGGAAAGTGCAAAATCCAAGTTGCCCTCATTAACTTCTACTAACTAACACATAGTCAGTGGAAAGCAATGAAAGAACAGTGGAGCAGTTAATGATCTCTCTCTGCAGCCTGGACATTCACGAAGGGGTGTGGTACGGTGGGTTGTATCTTGTTAGCCCTCAAAAAAGTAAAATTCACTGAATGTGTATTTTGCTCCCCCAGTGGTGAAGGCCTCATGTTTTGTAAGGCAAGTTTCTGTGCTGTGGACTGTATTTCTGCAGCAACAAAGAGGTTTACCTTAAGAGGCATTTTGCAGTATTCGTTGAGCTGCGGCACATCAAAGACAAGACGTCGCAAGAGTTGCTGTAGCATTGACGGTCTCAAGTGGCTGCAGTACGAAAAGAGAAAGAAAGAATAAAAAGGTAAGAAAATGATAAAAGAATGAAGAAACAAGAAACATTCATCGATAACCATACACCAGAGCTAAACCTCAGAACAGTTAGCTCCAAAAACAAGATCTTGAGTAAATCATGGTCAATGATAACACACTTCAAAAAGTGAGTACAGGTGACCCTTTCACAATGTGGCAGCGAGGGGTGCTGACCCCTCCAGCATATAACTTTTGACACTCTCCAAAACCTTACTCATAACCTACTATTGACTGGAAGTCTGGCCAATAACACAATTGATTAACATGGATTTTATGTTATGTGTATTATATACTGTATTCTTATAATAAAGGCCGCTAGAGAAAATGTTAACAAAATTATGAGAAAATACATTTATAGTATTGTATTTTTTGAAAAAAATCCGCATACAAGTGGACCTGCACAATTCAAACCCGTGTTATTCAAAGGTCAAATGTATAGCTAAGATAGAAAAGAGGAATGTGGGGCAAATGAAGTGAGATCCCTAAGGTAAATCTAATCACCGGGTGCCAAGATGTTCTAGGGCCTATGTGCCATCAAAATATAGTTACTGATTATGTACAAAGAATATAATAGAGAGAAGGGGCAGTTGATTTTACAGCCATCTCTAAGGGCCAACTGTCCCCTTGAACTCTGCAAAGGGTGAAGCTGGAGTTGACCAGTGCACAGGTGGAATCTGAGGCCACCTACTGGTGTGACTGCAAGGGAGTTTAAGGCCCTCTGAGTTACCATCCACTCCCTGAAATCCTCATTATTGCAATCATTTATTTGGGTTAAGGCTCTGTCCGCAAAAAAACCCCCAACCCCTCCCCAAAACAAAAACAAAACCAAAAAACCAAAAAACTCCCTTAACAGGCAAATACTGTCATCAATTTATCAAATTATCAAAGAGTTCATGGCCTTAGTAGTTGGTACAAGTAAATTCTGAGATAAAGGAGAGATAAACAACGTTGATTTAGATTTTATTTTTAGATTACCAAGCCTTTTAGAAACTGAATGGGGGCACCTGGGTGGCTCAGTCGGTTAAGCATCTGACTTTGGATCTACGAGTTCAAGCCTTGCGTCAGGCTCTGTGCTAACAGCTCAGGGCTTGGAGCCCGTTTCAGATTCTGCGTCTCCCTCTCTCTCTGCCCCTCCCCCCACTCGTGCTCTGTCTCTCTTGCTCTCAAAAATAAATAAAACATAAAAAATAAAAAAATAAAAAATAAAAACCGAATGGAACCTCCAAATTCTCTGCACAGAAAAGGACCCATATACATAATTTGGCATCTATGTTCAGTTCAAGACCCACTGACTTCCAACTTCAGATGGATAAGGAGCCATGAAGGCCACGTTAACGACAGATGTTAAATGTTGGAATGTCAGCAAGAAATCCTACAAGGAGAATGCATACGAACGGAGGTGGGCAACAGAACTCATCTGTCTGACAACTTTTCCGAGAGCCGGCCTTGTGATAAAAAGTCCTCGTGTAAAAAGTGAAATGTATAGCAAGTAAATGACCTTGTCTCTAAATCTTGGAATTACGATATAAAATTCATTACTAGCTGTAATTATTGCTTTTGTTTTTCCTAGGTAGCCTTAGCCCCACAATACATAGTCATCTCTTGTGTGATTAGACACCATTTATTCAACAAGAATCAGGACCATATCCAGCTGGCCAGCACAGGGACACCTGCTGGGCCTATCTCCTGGACATCCTAGAGCTGTGGTTCTCAATCTGGGGTGCGTTATGGAGGTACCTGGGGAGCTTCAAAAATTACAGGCCTGGGTTCCATCACTAAAGGTTTGATTTTGGGGGTGAGGTGTGGCCTGGTCAGTGGGGTACTTATTTTATAACTCCCTAAGTGATTCTAAGGTGGAAAACACCGGCTTAGGACAGCAGATCAGCGTCTCAACCATATTGCTGAGACCTGCTACTGGAAGGGCCCTTCTTCCTTTGACCCTATCAGACTTGACATAGTTTTGTGAGGATCCAATTCTTATGAGGTGACTTTACCCTTTGTCCTTGGTTGCTCTGTTACCTATCTGCAGTGGTGCAAACTACTGCCCTTAATTCCCCACAAGGACTGGAGACTCCTTCTTATCTTTGCCCCAGGTTCTATGAGGCTTACAGGTGGGCTGCTTTGATTCATATTCTTAGATCTGGTCTCTATGTAAAGGTCCACTCAGAGAAGGAAAAACTTGGTTTCTGGCTTTCAGAACCAAAACACTAGTTCTTAATCTGAATACTTAAGGCCTGAAAGACAGTCTCATCTTCTGTTCCACCAACCCTCTGGGCAAAAGCCTGAGCTGTGCCCCCTATTTCTTGATAGTGAGAGATAAGTTAAGACTCAATGAAGAGGTGAACAGCAAACTTGCGGTAGGCAGGGGACCCTGCATATCTTAAGAGGAGAAGTCTGGGGGAGGGCTGGGGTATGGCTAAGGCCTGGCAGCTTCCTCAGGCTGGATTCATCAGTTTTTCCATTACACAATTCAGTGCAGCTGACATGGATGCAGACACGGAGGTGAAAACCATGGGCAGGGGTACTTACTTGCAAATGGCAAGCAAACATTCTTCTATGGTGTCCCTCTGAGCTTTGGTGAGGGAACGTCCCTTGGAAAGCCTATATATTGTCTGTAGTGTAGAATCGATCAAAGAGGTGTGGTGTTCTGCTCCGGCAAAGAGAGGGGCGCATCTTGTGAGGAGCGGGAGCACGGCAGAACATAGATACCTATTTAGTGCCAGCGCAGCCTCTGTGGTGCTTAGGGAAACCTAGGAAAGGGAAGTGGGACACTGGTTAATCTCCCTGGGGAAGACAGAGCAGAGCTTACCCTGTGCATGGAGCTCCTGTCTAGCAGGTGGGAAAGCTTACGCAGAACAGTGTTTCACAGTAGCAGAGGGAACAACTTCCTCCCTTGTCAGCAGACCTACTTCTCTTTTGCATTTTAAATGAAAAAACAAAACAAAACAAAACTGGTTAAAAAAAAAGCTGCAGAAGGAAAGCAAAGGCTGGCTGGTCCTAACTCATCCCAAATGATCCACGAATATCTGTCCCCCTCAAAGAGGGATTCTAAAACCTATTAAAACTGGCCAATGACCAGCAGTCCAACCCAACACTCTTCATGTTTGCAAGTCCAACTGTCAAGCTACTATGCTATTATTCTGTCTTAGCTCTTTTTTCTCAACTTGTGGAGACTCGCAAGTTGTCCTGTTGTGATTTTGAGATTAGTAAGTGGCTATTGGCCAAGCAAGCCGTCAAACAACTGGTTTTGTGACAATTTTACGGAGAGAAAGAGGAGCTGTGACCCCCATCACTTAATTTATGAGCCCTGTGAGCAATTCACCATGTGATAACTGGCAGGAGTTCCCTAAAGAGAACCTAACGTTGATGGGAAAAGGGTACAAGGAATAGAAACCTAGGACTCACTTCCATTTGAACACCAAATGGAAGAATAGAATTTGCTGTTTATTTGATTAAAAAAAAATCAAATGCTTTGACCAGGAACCTTGGAAATGTCCCACAAGTTGGAACAATTAATATTTTTTTTAAATCAAGGAATTTATAGAAAAAACTCAGAACAAAGTAGCTGTAGAAGCACTGTTTTAATTATCCAAAAGGATCATATCCCCTAACACCTTAAGGAATATACCATTTCTTAACACCAGGCCAAAAGTAAGAATGGAGCTCCCATTCAGGTTGAGACTTGTATTGCTTATTTCTGGGTGATCCTATTCATTTGTGAGTAACCCATTCAAATGGAATCAATCCCAGTTAAGGGACTGTCTAGCTGACCACCCATCACAGAGCTCAGACTTTTATCTCCGTTGGACACTAGGTGGAGCCTTTGAGAGACTTTATGGATGATTAAGAAGATCTGCATCTTCTGGATCTCTAAAAAAGCAACCCTAGTGCTCATCCGCACAAAAAATAAATAAATAAATAAAAATTAAAAATTAAAAAGTTTTTTTTCATAAAAAAAAGCAACTCTATATTGGCAAGATGTTTTTAGACTTATGCTGATTGAATTCTTCTTTTCTCCTTGGACTTAGGACTTCTGCAGTGTTCCTGACTTGGAGAATCATGCATCTATGCTTTATAACTCCTGGGGCCTCCTGTCTTGATGTCTGTTGATGTTGGATTACTCTATTTCACCTGTGATTTTCAAACTCGGGTTTGCCTTGGTTTCTGGTCTTGACCTTGCCATGCCCAAGGCTCCAAAACTGCTTGGCTTGGAGACTATCTTTCTTGATCGTCAGTGCATAAAAAACTTAAGGAGAGTGGGAAGAGTATTTCCAGCCTATAATGTTGCCAGCAGACCTTTTCATAAGTAATAAGCCCTGGTTCTCAACTAAGGGAGGTTCTGTTCCCTAGAGGACATTTGATGATCTCTAGAATTGGTTTTATGAGTGTGCTACTGGTATCTAGTGGGTAGAGGTCAAGGGATGGTGCTAAATACCCTACAATGCAGAGGATACACCTCCACACCGGATAGTGCCAAATTCGAGAAGCTTGCAACAGAGGGACCTGGACTGAATATTTGAGGTCAAGTTTACCTACACTGAATTCTCTGGCCCAACAGATTAAGATCTTCCATTTCTTGGTGCTTCTATTTTCTCACCTTTAAAGCATCCTGCCAACATGTAATCCATGAGGAGACAGAAAATACTCACTTTGAAATCCAAAGTTACTAATGTACAATGATGGGAAAATAGGTTTTCTTATTTTAGCCACTTACTGTATCGAGAGAGGCAGAGGCTCTTAAGTCAGGTAAAAATCCAACCTCTAGCAAGTGGAGCAGAAAAGTTTGATCCTTAATGCCATAAACACGATCCAAGAACAGCACCATGGGTGCCTTATGGTCAGGGCAGAAGTTGGCTGCCATATCTGGCTCGCTGACTGACCCATCTGAAAGACACACAGAGAACGTCATGGCCGCTTTGCTATCTCTGCACACTCAAGGGCAACACAGAGTGTGTCTATGTCTTCTAACAAGTAGTAAGAATCCAATTTTGTGCTGGAGTCAGCGGATACTTGCTTGGAATAGTTGGCTGCTCACATTTCAGGAATTTTTTGAGCCAGTTGTTAGACACACTCATTATCAAAAACTAAAATTTATAATTAATTATACTTCGGTGACAAATACTCAAAACTCATCACCTCCTAACAATTTTGCATTAAACTATATTCTTGAGGTTTTTTACATCTATTTTACTTGCATGTTGAAAATACAATACGATGGTGAACTATGTGCATTCTCTTTCCAATTCCACTGCTCTGTGACACACATTGATAGCTTGAAATGGACTATGGTGAGAGTGCTTACACCACAGAAATGAGTAAATGCCAGGAATCAGGGCTTGATTTTTTTTTTCTTTGTTGATTGAAGACATAAGAAAGGAAGGGAGAAAATGTAAGGGAGATTAAAGAGTGTGTCTTGTCTGTAGTCATTACATCATAAACAGCACAAAAACTGAGGAAAATTTCTCTTAATATTTGGAAAGTATTATCTGACTTAGGTGAAATTGAGAAGAGATCATCCAATAATTCAAATCTCATTTTAACACAAAAGTTCAAAGGTGAAGTGAGGAATACCATGAAGAAAACAAAAAATGCTTGACTTGGAGAATGAAGACAGGAATTTCAAAGGGGATTAAAATAAGAAAAAAGTATTCCTCCTAATGTTTTGTTAACATCAAAACCTAGGAAAAAGAGCCCCTAAATGATCAAGCTAAGTCAGAACAGATTTACATACTGTACTTCCTAAGTTACCTTGAGAGCCACAAAGGTTTAGTGCTATCTAGCCCAGAGCCTCATTCAGCCCAGGGATCAGTGCAGGGCTCTGGGCAAGCAAGGAGAGAAGGGGACCTTCCGAACAAGAAGCTACCTGTCTCCTGGACACCAGGGAGAGCCAGATCTGAATGGCAGAGGCTAAATTAATCTCTCAGACTCACCTTGTGTTCTGAGGAACATTAATCTTAGAGGATATTAGTAGGTGTTTTGTGCTCAAAAAGTGTGGGTAATACTGAATTCAACATTTTATGTTTTTTCAAAGGCTCTATAATCCTATGTTCTTCATGATAAGCATGATATCTTCAAGACTGATGTCACCAGGATTGAGGAGTAGGAGACCCCAGCCTTTGGCTCCCACCAAGATCAACACTTAGACAGCTATCCGTGAACAAAAACAGCACTGGGAGAGGTCACGAGTCAATGTGAGAAACTTCAGTAACACAGTGCAGCACAAAACCTGGGAATCACTGCACAAAAAAGGATACTTTTTGCTGGCATCACCCAGGGCTGGTACTGTTCAGGGCCAAGCGGGCACTCCTCATCTAGAAAGAGTTCCCTTTACTGGGAAAAGAGAATGGGGTGAACAATCACCTTCTCTAGCCTTTAGGGGAGCTACACGACGGACATCTTCCAGTTTCACCCCATCTCCCATCAGTAAAGGGTGATGTGTCAGAAAAGGAAAGAAGGGCAAAGGTATCAACCTTTGATACCACCTGTATCAACCAGGCAGTGGGAGCCACTGTGGTCACGAGTGACCTGCTCTGCAGAGGACCCCAGCAGCTCTCGCCACTGAAGAAACCAGGGTCCAGCAGAGCCACCGTGAAACCCTGGCAAGTTTCCTGGACTTTGTGTTTGCAGATGCCCAGCCACCTGGGTCTCTTCTCACTTCCATCTCCCTCGATGCCAGAACCTGGATCAGCATTGGCAGCCAGTCCCGGGCTCTGCAGCTGTACTGGTCCAAGATGCCAGTCTAGATGCTTGCAGCTGATACACACCACCGTGTGTGCACTTGGGGAGACTTCCATCACTGGCCTCTAGTGCCATGCACACCCCTGTGGTGAGATCCTGCAGCCATGAAAGTACATGCGGACAACCAGGGCCCCGCGGCAGCGTGTGGGCCCAGCTCTGGCATTGCCACCGGCCAGTGGCCTGCAATGCTGGGCTCACTGCAGCTGGCGCCTTCAACTGTGAGCTTGCATCTCACTGGCCTGAGTCTGGTCACTGGCTTCCATTCCTGTGCACCTGTGGTGAGACCCTGAAGCCACAGGCATGCATGCTGATAGCCAGGGTCCCCACAGGTGCCAGTGCACCCAGACAGTTCGCCCTGATACTTGCTGTTGGCCCTGGCTCCTGATACTCCACATATGTCTGCGACTAGCCTGTGCCACTCCACAGGCACCTGCAGCGGTTCCTGCAGCAGAGTGCGTACACACCACTGGCTCCAGCTACCACGACTGCCTGACCTGCTTCCCGGTTGGTAGATGTGGACTTTACTGCTGAGGAGCCCAATAGCCCTGGTGGCTACTGACAATTTTCAGCAGTTCTTGCCAAGGACCACATAATTACCAGTGCAATAGACCGCAGTGTCCTGAGACACCCAGACATCATGCCCCCCAACCCCCCAGATCCAAAGCCAAAGCGCACCCCTGTGCTTGATGCCCTGTCCCACTAGACCTGGAGTCACAGCACAATCTAACATGCCCCCACCTGCAGGTGAAGGTCTTCCTTACCAAAGTCAGTCCATGAAGTCTGGAAGAGGGGTTTTCCTCTTCCAGGGTGCAGGTATCTACGCAAGGCTATAGGTATCACAACAAAGAAGCGAAATAGGACACCACAAAAGGAACACAGTCAGCTTCTAGTAATTGACTCCAAAGAAACAGAGACACATGAATTACCTGGCAACGAATTCAAAATAATTATTCTCAAGAAATGGAGGCACATGGATTACTTGACAACGAATTCAAAATAATTCTCAAGGTGCTCGGAGGTCGAAAACATAAAAAACACACGAATTTTGCAGCTGAAGAGCACAATGATTGAATGAAAGAATTCACTGTGTAGAGCACTTCAACACCTCACTGGACCAAGCAGAAGAATCCATGAAATCAAAGAAGGATCATTTGACGTTACCCAGTGAGGGGAACAAAAAGAAAAAAAGGATGAAAATAAAGAAAATATATGGGATTTATGGGACACCATTAAGAGGAACAATTTACACATCACTGGAGTCTCCCAGTGAGGAGAGACGGAAGAAGTAGAAAGCCTATTTAAGTATCACTGAGAACTTCCCAAACCCAGGGAGATCTATGGACATCCGGTTCATGAAGCTAATAGGTCACTCTTAAATTTCAATCCCAAATGATCTTTTCGAAGACACATTATAATAAAACTGTCTAAATCAAAGACAAAAAGAATTGTAAAAGCAGCAAAAGAAAAAATTTCTCCCATACTAAGGAACCTCCATTAGCCTATCAGTATTTTTCTCAGCAGAAACCCTGTAGGCTAGGAGAGAGTGGGATGCTACATGCAAAGTGCTAAATGAAAAAAACCAAGCAAACCAAAAAAACAAAAAAAATGCCAACCAAGAATAGTTTACCTAGTGGAGTTGTCTTTCAGAAGTGAAGATGAGAGAACTACCTTCCCAAACAAACAAGAGCTGGGGAAATTTATCACCACTAGACCTGCCTTACAAGACATGCTGAAAGAGGGGTACCTGGGTGGCTCAGGTCATGATCTTACGGTCCGTGAGTTTGAGACCCATGTTGGGCTCTGTGCTGACAGCTCAGAGCCTGGAGCCTGCTTCATATCTATGTCTCCTCCTCTTTCTGCCCCTCCCTTGCTTGCACTCTGTCTCTCAAAAATAAATGTTCAAAGAAGTAAAAAAAGAAAAAGAAATGCTGAAGGAGTTTTTTTTCTTCAAATACTTATTTATTTACTTATTTATTTAGAGGGAGAGAGAGTACAAGAAGGGGAGGGGCAGAGAGAGGGAGAGAGAGAATCCCAAGCAGCCTCTACACTGTCAGCATAGAGCCTGATATGGGACTCGATCCCATGAACCGTGAGATCATGACTTGAACCAAAATTAAAAATCAGACCTTAAGTGACTGAGACACCTAGGTACCCCTGAAATGAATTCTTCAAGCTGAAATAAAAAGATACTAAACAATAACATGAAAACATAAAATACACTGGTAAAACAGATACTCTAATACCATAAGGAAGGAAAAAAAGATAATAACAAATAAGGAATGACAAAGATATAAAAATGATTAACAAAACAAATTGCTGACTTTTGAAAAGACAAAGATGATAAACAGTTAGCTAGAATAACCAAGAAAAAGAGGGCTGACATAAAGAAAATTATAAACAAAAAGGAAGACATTACAACAAATACCACACAAGTATAAAAAATCACAAGAGACTCTTATGCTTAATTATGCACCAACAAATTGGACAAGCTATATTAAATGGATACATTCCAGACACATAGATCAATGGAATGCAGTTGAGAGCTAGAAATAAACCCATGCATATATGGTCAACTAATATTTGACAATGAAGCCAAGAATACTCAAAGGGGAAAGGATAGTCTCTTCAAAAAATCATGTTGGGGGAAACTAGATACTCATACTCAAAAGAATGAAACTGGACCCCTATCTTACACTGCTCACAAAAATTACCTCAAAATGAAAGGAAATGAAAGGCCTTAAACTATAAAGCTCCTGGAAGAAAACATAAAGGGTAAGCTCCCTGACCTCAGTCTTAGAAATATTTTTTTTGGAGAGGACACCAGCAGCACAAGCAACAAAAGCTAAAATCAACAGGTGGGACTACTTAAAAGTAAAAAACTTCCGCACAGCAAAGAAAACCACCAACAAAGTGAAACAGCAATCTACAGACTAGGAGAAAATATTTGCAAACCATCTGAAAGGGAGTTAATATTCAAAATACCTAAGGAACTCCTAGAACTCAAAAGCAAAAGACCCTATATAATCCATTTGAAAATGGGCAAAGGACTTGAGAGGCACCTTGGTGATTCAGTAGGTTGAGCATCAGACTCTTGGTTTCGGCTCAGGTCATGAACTCAGTTTCATGAGTTTGGGCCCCGTATTAGGCTTTGCTCTGGCAGCGTGGAGTCTGCTTGGGTTTCTTTCTCCCTTTCCGTCTGCCCCTGTCCTCTGTCTCTCTCAAAATAAATAGATAAAGAAACTTAAAAAAATGGACAAAGGGCCTGAAAAGACATTTTTCTAAAGAAGACATGAAAATGGCCAAGAGGTGCACAAGATGGTCCTCAATATTCGTAATCATCAGGGAAGTGCAAATCCCCTCATACCTATTAGAACGGCTATTTTACAAAAGACAGGGAATGTCAAATACTGGCAGGGATGTGGAGTAAAGGAAACTCTAGTGCACCGTTGGTAGGAATGTGAACTGGTGCAGGTGCCGTGGCAAACAGTATGAAGATTCCTCAAAAAAATTAAAAACAGAACTACCCTATGCCCAAGAATCCCACTTCTGGGTATATTCCCAAAGGAAAGAAAATCATCATCTCAAAGAGATAGCTGCACCTGTAGATTCACTGTGGCGTTATTCACCACCACCAAGACACAGTTACACTCCAAGTGTCTGCTGATGGATGGATGAAGAAAATGTGAACACACACACACACACACACACACACCAGAGGAATAGTACTCAGCAGTAAGAAAGAAGGAAATTTTGCCATTGGTAGTAACATGAATGGACCTTGAGGACATGTTAAGTGAACTAAGTAAGAGAAAGACAAATGTTGTATGGTCTCACTTATATGTATAATCTAAAAACACTGAAATTATAGAAACAGAGTAGAATGATAGTTACCAGGGGTTGGGGGAGGTAGGGTAAATGGGCAGATGCTGGTCAAAGGGCACAAACTTTCAGTTATAAGATGAGTAAGTCCAGGACCTAATGGTACAGCATGGTGACTACAGTTAACAATACTGTATTGTAGTCTTGAGAGCTGCCTTAATACTCTTAATAACAATAAAGGTAATTATGTAAGGTCAAGGATGTGTTAACTAAATTACCATGGTAAACACTTGCAATATATGTATTATATAATATATATGTACAAAATAACACTGTATACCTTAAACTTACATGATATTGTATGTTAATTATAGATCAATTATGCTGGAAAAAATGTGTTATATCCCAAAGCATTTCCCAAACGTATTTGACACAAAACTTCTTAACATGTACATTAATTAATATTTTCTACCAAAGCATTCTGTGGAACACCAGTTTGGGAAACACTGTAATAGTCGGAGTCATGTTATCTTTTCAATTCCTCCACCTGCCAGGAAGAGACTGCCTGGACAGCAGGTGCAGTGACGTGGAGAAATTAAACCTTTTGGGAAAGTACAGGTTTTGCAAAGCTAACACTGATCACTGCCAAATGTCATGTGGCAAGTAGCACTGGGGGAAAAACTCTTTATATCCATGGCCATGAGGTTCACGGGGCTGTGGCAAAACGGAGCCTGTCAGGCCCTAGCTGTGTGCTGCTCTACTGGGCTGCACAATCTGGAGACACTGAGGCAAAGGAGCAGGCTGGTGAGAGCTTTCATTGGTCCCATTCCATCAGCCTCTATTCAGAGGGTTAGGGCGTTCAGAGGACTGTGAGGTACAGACGGGGCCCTCTCCACAGGATGTAGGGTACAGGAGTCTCTGACAGGGGAGCAGAGGAGAGAGCTGCTAGCTGGAGTCAGGAGGAGAGAACTCACTGCCAGAAATGAGCAACCTGCCCCAGCGCTGCCTGCCCTGTGCGTAGGAGCTTGGAAGAACTAACTACTGCTCCAGTACACAGTCCGGCCCCCTGCGCAAGCGGCCCCCTGGGAGACTAGCAGAACTCAGCCTGCAGCTGCTTCTCTTACCTTTGTTCAGGGAAGGCAGCTTCAAGGGGATGCTGATGATGCCAACCAGGTCCTCAGTGGGGACCAGGGAGCGCAGGATTGACCTGATCCGGATGGCTTCCCCCTTTCCTGTCTGGATAAGCTGCAATGCAGGGTTGGAGAATGACATAAAGGAAGTTCCCACACACCCTCATCGCCCCACCTCCAAACCTCTGGCAGTGATACAGTTCTCCTGAAGGGGTCGGTACACTTCTATATTTCCCTAATTGCCATAGACACTTAGGGCCAGGGGGAAAGAAGGTTGCTTTCTGTTGATTTTCCAGAAGAGGTGCTGAGGGAATAACTCTGAACAAGGAGGTCACTCGGTTCCTTTGCTGTGATTACAATGATTATGCAGTTATGGGATCAAGGCTCTGCAGTAACTGTGCAGGCTGCTGGGGATCTCCAGTGTGACTGCAAAACATGGGATTCTCAGTGGCCATGACAGATGTATTGACATTGTGGCCATAATTCCAGACTTCAGAATTCAGCTAAATATAGACATTACTTATGAATTTTAGCTTCCTAAAAGCTTAATTAATGCTGGTGCTGGGGTTGGGCAAGAGGTATGAAGAGAGAATGTCCTAGAGAGTGTGAGTCTCTAAGTGAGTTATCCCAAGATGGATAACCTGGTCCATACAATCATGAATGAGTCAACCAGTGTGTACAGGTGGGGGCAGCAGGTAAGCTTCTGTGAAAAGGCTCTCAGCTGTGAATTGAACTGTTAGGAGCTCAGGATGGAATCTGCCCTGGTGATGATGGCTTCTTCCCTCCAACCACCACTTATGAGGTAGGGGCCTAAGGGAGGGGTGCTGAGAAGGGGTATGTGTAAAGTGTCAAACTAGAGAGACAGTAAGGAAGGAAGGAACCCCTTCCCAGATGGGGCGGCTCTGATGGCTCAGCTATCCCATGATGCTGTCTTCCTGAGAAAAAGCCAACTGGGTAACTCACTTTCTCAAGGGATGCCAGGTGATCAGGGAGCTGAGACCTGCCCCAGGACTACAGAACATGCCAGTATTTCCCTTGCTCCCTTGAAAGACACAGAAATGTAAAGATGGGCTTGTGTGGATAAAGCTGATTTATCACAGCAGGAACCAGAATCTTCAGTTAAGAATTCTGATCAGGCTCCCTTATTCAGATTTAGACTTTGTCCTATGCACAGTACTTTTAACCTAGATTCTTCCATAATGGAATAGTTTCCCCAACCACTTGTAGATGGATTTGCGATTGGGCTAGATTGTGTTTTAGGCAGGACCATGAGGTACTGGAAGTAAGAGAGGAGTGGACACTTTAGGGCTGTGTCCTAATCGATAGGTCATGACCAATTAGTGGGCTGTGAAATCAAATTAGGGGATCGTGACCTGCATTAAAAAGCATGAAGTAGATTAGTATAGGAAAGAAAATGTTAGAGTGCAATATCTGTAGTAAAGATAAATTTTGTTTCTGGAATATATATATAGTAGGTTGCAATGTAAATTATATTTCTTTACTATGCCTAAAACAATGTTTTTGGTCAAAAAGTTTGAAAGCCACTTTTTCAATGAGTTCTACCTTTCCTAAGAATTAAAAAAATCCAACAGATCCACTGTTAACTGGTCAATGACCAAATACACCATCTTGTCAACACTAGCTACCACTGTTTACATCAACCCAATCTGCATTGCAAAGCGCATTTGAGAGATACCCTGGGTTAGTCCAAATGCAGTGAGTGGGGCAGGAAGAGGCAGGCAGGCACTAGAGCCTTACATGAGCAAATCAAACAGTTCTTTGAAGAAATGACCAAGTGCATTTTTTAATTAAAATTTTTTTTAAGCATTTCTATTATGATATAAAAAGGAATTATTTCCTCCCTCCACAACGAGGTGAAGTCTTATGTGAAATAAGGTCACTCTCGCTCAGCCCTGAGCAGAGGTGAAAAGGGAAGAGGAGGAACCTAACTTTTTAGGTCAGAACTGGAAGTCTGAGAAGGCATCCTATAAAAATAGAACCATCGACTCTTTTTCCCCATATGCCTACAAAGCTTACTTCTGGGAACTACTCAAACACAAGCCATGGAAAGAGACTGACTTCCTGGTGCCTGACGCCATGGACACAGGGAAAAGAGGATTTTCCACGTGGAGTGCCCCAGTCACCACAGTCAAGAATCAAGCTGGTCACATTCTGGCCACATTGAGGGAATGGAAACATAGTTTTGGGGGCTTCTAAGACAGAATATGTGGAGAATGTGCCCTTAGTGTCACAGAGAAATCACACAACACAGGGACGTGCACAGGAGTCATTCTTTAGAAGGCTGTGGAATCATCTATGAGAGGTAGAAACTACTCTATTAGCTAAAAGGAACTGAGAAGAAAAAAAGTAAAAGGAACGGAGAGAAAGGCATGTTAGCAAATGTCAGAGACTGAAGAAGAAATTACGTTCAGGGAAATCTCCAGTGCTCTTTCACTCAAGCCCCTCTAAGTTGCCCAGTGAGAACTCACGTGCATTTCAGGAGCACAGCGGCCCAGGAGATCTATAAGTGCTGAATAAAAAGACATGATTGCGTTGCCCATGTGCACGATCTCTTCTTCATCTTCACCGTCCTCCGTGCTGCGGAGAGAGAACCAACATGGCAGAGGGGTGAGGAAGCCAGGCAGGTGTGGCCGAGTTATTGGACATGAACTGCAGGACATGGCAACACTCTGCTCCTCCTAAGCATCACACATCCTTTCCCTTGGACCCCTTCCCTCCCGACGACATGGCTTTACTCAGTAAGCTCAAAGGACTCAAATAGTTGTCCACGGAATTCCTAGGGTCCTCTGAACCTTAAGACCTAAGTGCTGACATGAGCTGAGCCTGCAGACACGTGGAATGGAGCAGGATTCCCCAAAGCTCCCACCAACCCTTCGTTCCATTTTCCTCCCTGAATGTGTGTGGAAAACATACTGGACAAGGACTGAGGAGGGGTAAGTCCACGCCCTGGCTCTGTGGCTAACAAGCTGTATGACCCTGGCCTCAGTTTTTACTCATACTACATGAGGAAGGTGGAGCAGCTGATGTTTTGGGTTCTTTCTAGTTCTACCAGCTCACTTACCAGAATAAATAATAAACAAACAAACAGAAGAAACCCCAACTGCCTAGAGAGGTACCCCTGTGGGGTTATACCCATTCTCTAGATTCTGGGATCTAATATAGAGGCTATAATAAAGGAAAGGGAACTGGTCCTAATACACAAGGACAAGACAGTCCACCAATCCACCAACCTCATCCTGAACCTTGAAATACAGGGATTATTGATGCTGTGTTTTCTCACATTCGGCAGCTCTTTCTTTTTAAAATTAATTAATTTATTTTGAGAGAGAAAAGTTGGCGGTAGAGACAGAAGGTGGGGAGAGACAGAGAGAGAGGGAGAGGGAATCCCAAACAGGCTTGAGGTTGTCAGCACAGAGCCTGACGCCAAGCTCAAATTCATGAACTGTGAGATCATGACCTGAGTTGAAATCAAGAGTCAGACACTTAATTGACTGAGCCACCCAGGCACCCTCATGCAGCTCTCTTTTTTACCTAAGGAATCAAATCAAAACACTTTCAGAAGGGAAAGCAGAGAGCACTACCTCTTTTTAAAAGTGAGGTAAGGGATGAGGCACTGAAGTTTAAATACTGAAGGGAATGGGCTGGAATGAGACAGTGGCTGTAACCTTGGTCGGTCCAGCCTTTAGTCTCTGCAGCTTCTTCCTGTAGTGATGCTGTTAGGGAGGCACTGTGGTGGCTGAAAGAGCTTGTAGATGGCTTGATCTGCCAGTTGGTGTAGGAGAGAATGGAAGAGGAGACAAGCAAGGGGGGGAAGGGGATCCTGATCACTAGGCTTACTGGGAGGGTCAAGACGGCAATGTGCTTGCTTGACAAAGTGATTTAAAAGGTTTCAACTACAACTGTAATGAGCCTGTATTTTCCCCACTAGGGAGAATCTATCGACACTTCCTTAATAACCCACGTACTGACAGTATTTGGGAGCTCACCAATTGTAGCAGTCCCAGAAGGCAATTCCATTCACTTACACTTCTCTCTTATATCCTTGAGAGGGAAGGTCGAGAGCTGGGTTCTCAGAGATCTTAATGGCACCCTGCATGGCTGCCAAGAGACCATTTCCTCCTTCACCTCGCAAGGCTGGGCCAAAGCACTCAGGCCGTCTGATGAGCAGCTTGACCACGACGCTAGCATTTTCTTCCACACTTTCACCTAGGGAAAAGGGGCATTATTTCCTTTTCAGTGGAAGGGACAACCCCGGAGTTTATTTCTAATCAATGAGGTTAGAAGAACAGTATTAGATTGAGCGTGTCACTTATTCTTAAAATTAGGAGGTAATACTGAGGGAGAGGAAGGGGAGCTTTGATAAATTAGGTCAAAATCTTTTTTCTGAAGTATTAAGATTAACCATTATGGAACCGAATCTGAGTTTTAAGTTTAGGATTTTTTTGTGCTGTGATTCTTTCACTACTATTTTGATCCTCAGAAAGCAAATCTTCCACAGATGACAGATTTCAGTCACAAGTGACTTAGAGGACAAAGAACCTGACATCTTTACTAACTCCATGAGAGGCTGCTAAAACCTATCTCCTCCTTCCCTCGAGAAGAGGTAAAATGGTAACTTAAGCTGATGTGCCTCAATTAACGTCCGGAGAAATGACCTGGGAACTTCTGAACCGTATTCTCATGGGCTGTAAACATATACCCCAGAACAACCAAGCTTGTGTGGATGGACGTCAGGACATTTCTCAAATTATTTATCCAGTTTGATAAAGCTGTCTTAGTTATTCCTAAGGATCACTGTGGAAGCTGCAGATTGGAGACTTGTGTTCTGCTGGTATTTCTCTTTGGAAGAACACTGACCACCGAGATAGGGCTCGTTTCCTGAGGCAGTGATTAAGCAAGGGAACTGGAACACTTAAGGGAGGGGTCCAGCGGTGCCCCTCAGCGAAGATACTTGGCACCAAAAGCATTTTTGCAGCTTGTTCCAACAACTTCATGAAACACATTTTTTGGCCTCAGATGAAATCTCACTTTGTGTTGAGAATTTATCCTTGGGCTAAGACTCCGCAAAAAGACTTTTTTGATGTTGAGTATTGGCTGAAGGCTGATGAAAAATTTTTCTATGAGAATATCATATATTCTCAGAGGACTGAGCTCTAGAACAGAGGCTGCCTCTTGATACACTGCCACGTTAATTATTTATTCTTGCATAAAATTACTTCAAATCTTAGTAGGCTAAGACAGTAACTATGTATTACCTCATAGTTTCTGTAGGTCGGGAGTTTGGGAATGACTGAGTGAGATGGTCCTGGGACAGGATCTCCCATGAGGTTGCTGTCAAAATGTTGGCCAGCACTGCAGTCCTGTGAAGGCTTGACTGAGCATGGTGTAGGCCATCAAATGTGTGTGCGTGCACACACACACACGCACACACACACAGAGTCATGAGCAGGAGGCCTCAGCTCCTTACATGTGACCTCTCCATGGGGCTGCTTGAGTGTTCTCACAACATGCCAGCTGGCTTCCCACAGAGGAAATGATTCGAGAGAGTAATGCAGAAGCCGTGATGTCTTTTACAACCTTGTCACATACTGTCACTTCTGCCATATCCTATCCATTGGAAGTGACTCACTAAGGCTAGCTCTCACTCAAAGGGAGAAGAATCAGTCTCCATCTTTTGGAGGGAGATGCACTGAAGAATTTAGAGACAGATTTTAAAACTATCATAGGAGATCTGTTTAATGAAAACTTGCAAGAATCAACTTAGGATGTTGTAAGCAGAGCATTAGAATGGGAACTCAGAAGCCCTGGCCTTTCATTTCAGCTTTTTAGCAAATCACTGTGGAAGTACGTGTGCTGCACAATCTCCTTGGGTCTCACTTTCCTGTTGAGATACTCACGCAACTTCTAGTTTTTCAGGGCCAATCTATTAGCCTAACCTCATATGCAGAAATTTCTCCATCATGTCCAGAAAACCAAAGGGGCTGAGCTTGTTGTCCCAGTGCTTCAAATTAGCTTGTACTCAGCTCTCACATGAATTCACACCTGAACACACTTGATGTGACTTATGGCCCTGGAGAGCGTACCGCACAACCCAGCCGTAGTCCTAGCCTAGAGCTTGGACTGCTGACATCCTCTTATCATCCAACCGTCTAAACTACAGGTAAAATTCAAGATTATAAATATATACCATGTAAGTTTCAGGACCGTGTAACTGGATTCAGAAAAGTTTTCATTAAACTATATTTAAACAGTCCATTGGCATGCATTCACTGTTTTATAGCTCAATCTTTCAAAAGACTAAAATTCTTACAAAGAGGCTTTCCTCCAAGTTCCATCTAATATATAAAAAAGAATTTGATCTTATTAAACCAGAATCCATGTGAAGAAAATTCTCAGGAGACGCTAAAAGGGCACAATAATCACGGTAATAGCATAGTGGAAAGAATCAATGAAGGAGAGAAACCAAGAAGATGTTGAGCAATTTGTGGAACATAAAATGATGATGCTAATCCTAAGGCCATGTTTTCCTAGGAGTCAACTATCAGTCAGACCTAGCATTTATATTTGATACAGTTTAATACAGGATCCAGGAGGGGCCCTTAAAGAAAAGTACCAGGAAAAATCAACATATATGAGAGCAAATAATCTTAGTTCCAGATACAACTCATAGCTGGCTACTTTCAAATGTGGGCCTCTATAATTTACCAGGTGACACATATATCCACACTCCCAGTTGTCATTTTTCATTACAAGAATAATGAAGCTAAAACTTTAAAATTTTATGTGTCAAAAATGGCCAAAACCCCACCAATCCTGTTATTCAAAATTATTTAAATATCATTATCTGAGTCTTTCCGTTCTCAGGATGGAAATACCTGTGGGTCAGCCGTGGCCTTTACCAGCATGCTGAAATCAACCTAGCTCTTCCCACAGTGATCAGCGTCATGGAGTTTGGTGGGACATGAGCCACCGTGTGCAAGAAAATGTGAGAAACTAAGACTCTGGGGTTTTATATTGAGCTTGCTATTGAAATTCATTTGCCAAGTTAACCTTATTTTATTTGAAACTCATGTCCTCAGATCTAAGCTAATTGGGTGAGCTGCTACAACTGACCCAGGAGGCCACCCCTTGATTACTGAATTGTAGATGTCTGGGGGGGATGCACAGAGGAACCTGCGAGAGGAAGGAACTGTAAGCAACCATTGCTGCTAATTACAGGGAGGACCAAGGAAGAGACTTTCCAATGGCTTCACAAGATAGAAGAGATGGCATAATTAAGAGAGAGAACATTCGATTCCTAATTACCTGTGGCTCAGCAAACTGGACTGCCAAACAAATCCACTGTGGGGAAGCTGAATACTGACCCTGAGGGCATTTTTTAAGGCAGCAAGAGATCTGACGTAAACTTTTGCTCAGGGGCTTAAACAATGTTTTTGCTTGAGTTCCAAAATGAATAATGAGCTTAATAACTGTGAATGTTCTCAGTGCCTTTCTTCAAAGGCTCTCCACACTCTCTTTCCATTGCTACCTTCTTTTCAACATTCCTAAGACATTGGATGGAAATGGCTATGATTCTCCCTCTATTTGACACTGAAGCCATCATTCTCACCATAGGGATGATTCGTAGTGACGTCATGATTTTACCTATAGCTTATGTATTTCCTTACTCTTAATATTCTAACAACAGTCCTTGTTTCAAGCTCCTTTGCCTGGAATGCCGTCTTCCTTCCCATTAGCTTACATAAATCCTTGACCTAGGGTAGCTCCACTTCAGCCTTGGAAACCCTAGAGGACCTGGTCTTCTCAAACACGCTGCACTCTTCCTGTCATCACTGAACACGAGTATAATTAATGAATTGTTTGTATTGGTTTGTGTCTGTTTTTCTCAATAGACTGTTTAATAAGAACAGAGCCTTATGTCTCCATTATCTTTTATTAAAATAGTTTATTGTCAAGTTGGTCTCCATATAACACCCAGTGCTCATCCCCACAAGTGCCCTCCTCCATGCCCATCCCTCCTCCCCCCCACATCCATCAGTCCTCAGTTTTTGTCAGCATTCAAGAGTCTCTCATGGTTTGCCTCTCTCCCTTTCCCCCACCATTTCCCCCCTTCTTCTCCCCCTTGGTCCTCCATTAAGTTCCTCCTAATCCTCCTATACGTGCAAACATATGGTATTTGTCCTTCTCTGCCTGACTTATTTCACTCAGCATAACACCCTCAAGGTCCATCCATGTTGCTACACATGGCCAGATTTCATTGTTTCTCATTGCCATGTAGTATTCCATTGTTTAGATAAACCACATCTTCTTGATCCATTCGTCTGTTGATGGACACTTGGGCTCTTTCCATGTTTTGGCTATTGTTGAGAGTGCTGCTATGAACATTGGGGTATATGTGCCCCTATGCATAAGCACTCCTGTATCCCGTGGGTAAATTCCTAGCAGTGCTATTGCTGGGTCATAGGGGAGTTCTACTGTTAATTTTTTGAGGAATCTCCACACTGTTTTCCAGAGGGAATCTCCACATTCCCGCCAACAGTGTAGGAGGGTGCCCGTTTCTCCACATCCTCGCCAGCATCTAGAGTCCTCTGATTTGCTCATTTTAGCCACTCTACATGTCTGCATTATCTAACCTTGTATGCTCAAGCATCTTGTTAACATCTAACACATAACAGGCAGGCATTCAAAAATATTTTTGAATAAATGAATAGACTCCATGGAGACTCAAGGCAGAGACTTGAAATGACTGGATGGAAATTTGAGGGTCACTATCCATTACTGTAGTACCAGATCAACTATCAGCCCTTGTTTACAAGCACCTGAGTTGTTCATTTCTTCAGATTTCAATTAGTCTTAAGGAAAAGAACGTATCCTTAATCAAGTCCTACTGTAGGAAGAAAGAGCATGGGAGGCCTAGCATGAATCCATCTAGAGTGTCTTAGAGTATCACAAGGTAGGGGCGATGACCAAGACTCAATACCTTTTTATTTTAAGTGCCAACTTTAATATAGTAGTTGGCAACTCACACCAACCAAGTCATTGCAAGTGTTTAAGATATACAATCTCCTCCTTAGGGCTTTCTAACCTGTGGAGGGAGGAGCTAGGAGGGAGGATATGTCAATAAACTACTGTGGCAGCACAGAGAGCAAATGAGGAGCTGTTTGCCAATGTGGTCATTAATTCAACCATTCAGTAAGCCCACATTACTTGCTAGTCACTGATTCAGGACCAGTGGACAAGTACTATAGAAGATGGTCAAGCCTGGACCCCAGAATGAGATGAGTGGAACAGAGAAACTCTAGCTGGTCCATATACCTGCAGCACAGCTCCCCAAATATCTTGCAGATAGGTGAGAAAGAAATGCTTATTATTTTATGCCACTGAGACTATAAAGTTATTTGTTATGCAGCAGAGGCCAATTAATACAGGGTAAGAGTAAAAACAGGGAAATCAGTTCCTATGCAGCTGAAGTGGTCCAGGTGGAAGATGATGATAGCTTGGAGTAGGATGTGGCCAGTGGAGATGGAGAGAAATCAGTCGACAGCTTTCAGGTAACATTTAGACATTGAATATATAGCATTTTAAGTGGATTGAATGTGAGGATAAGGAAAACGTCTGAATTAAAGATGCCATGTAAAAGTTTTGACTATCTGCAAAGTTAGTATTGCTAGCTAGGGGGATGGGGAATTTAAGAGAACAAGTTTAGGGCAGATATACAAATTAAGCCTTAAGATGTATACAACAATTTGAAATGCCTATTCAACCTTCAAGTAGAAACATCACGTAGGTAGCAGGTTACACAAGTTTGGGGCTCAGGGAAGAGACAAAGGATGAAAATGTACATTTGGGGGATCATGAGCCAAGGGACTGAATGAAAATCCTAAAAGGCGGACTGGTACAGTAGTCCAGAAATTTTGGAGACTGGGATTTAATTCCAGAATCATGCTAAAATGTGGTCCATATATCTAGAGTTTGGATCCACATGGCTTTTTCATGAAATGTGTTAAATAAAATTTGCCTGAGACTGAAACCTGGGGTTAGAATTGAGGTGTGCTCCAACAGGACAGAGTCTACCATCACTGAGGTGATGAAAATTAGTTTGTGATGGGTATCAGGATCATAATACTGCCATTTTGTGGGAAAAATGTTGATGGAGCCGTTTTTGCCTGGCTTTATTACTATTTCAGTTAAAATCTACAATATTATGTAGGTATCAAGCTTCATTTGCCATCGTTATTAAGAAAATGATTGATAAAGAATCCAGATACATATGGATTCAGGACTTTTGAGCTCATGCCAAATGGTCAGCCAGCACCACTGCTGGGATCCCACAGGCAGCAGTGGAGGAGAAATGCTAAATAATTTACTTAACATGAAAATAACAAGGCCAAACAGCTTTTCAACCCAGTCAGATTTCCTCACTTCGGTGCTCTGGGCATTCGTTTGCCATTGGCTTCTTTATGTGACTAATTTACTTTCTATTACTTGTGTGTTTTTGACTTTCTGTCCTTGGGCTTTTGTAGTTTCACTTTGTGTTTTTACAGATGGAGTCACATTTCCTTGTCTTCGTCATTATGAGCCCCATCCTGGCCCTAATGACCAATTTTCTTCTTCTCAGGCAGAGATTCAAGAAAGTCCTCTGGGAGAATGGGGATGGCGGGGGAGGGGAGATTCTACAGGTCTTATAATTGGTGGGAAGCTGTAACTCAGACATTAAGCACCTAACTTCCTCTAGTCATATCTCATTTATACCCCATACTCTATGTTCTCTCACCACAATAGCCGTGTCTCCTGAGTAGAACATTGTGATGTTGTTTAGAACTGTCTTAGGCTGTTATTTAAATCTTTTATAATTGGTCAATTTTTCAAAAGCCTGCTGAATCTTTCCAACTATATTACAAATGTGAGCATAAAAACAATGTCTAACACATTTTAATTCTAACCATCCCTAGTCTTTGGTATCAATCACACTTAAAAGTGGTTATTACATCCTTTCTGACTCTAATAACATAAATACATGGATGGAAATAAATGGGTTAATTCTTTTAAGTATTTATATCTACTATGCTCTTCAAAGGTACCATGCTACTTGGTGCTTTTGACTATAATATTTTTTTCCAGCTTTACTGAGATAAAATTCATATATACTAAAAGATTCATGTCTCCTAGATCAAGAGTCTATCAGTATGCTCTCTCCACACCACTCTGTTAAATTATGTCCATTTGTTTCTCCAAAATATTGTTCAAGACTTGCCTTTTCCCCCCAGGAATTCCTAGATTCACTCTACCAGATTCCAATAAGAACTGTCATTTTTGGCATGCCAGTAGTCACATGTTGTCACTATGTAGGCACGTATGCTTGATTACAAGGTTTTACTAATTATTCCATGTACATTTCTGATAATTCTACTTAGGTTTGCTCTGTTTCCTGCTTTATAACATTAGGGCTTTAAGAGTATGTCTCTTATCACATCTCACAGCCCCTCACATAACTTCACATGCCACATAACCGATACCCAAGTTATGGCCACTGATGACAAATCTGCCTAGGGAAACATTCTGCAAAGCTAGGAATAGTGTGTCCCTCGCAACTAAGTTTACAGCCTGAGGAAGATATCACTAAAATACTCCAAGGACTCAAAAAAAAAAAAAAAAAGCATGAAATAACTTTTCCCTTCTTCTTGTGGATTGGTAAGTCATCTTCCTTTCTGGAATCTACATTAGGAATGGATTAATCAGATACCTAGACACACCTGTGTCTAGACTGGTTATAAAGTTTACAACTGCTGGGTAAATACAAGCCTCTCAACTTCATTACTCCCCGAGTAAAACACAACTCAAGGCTTCTGAGCAAGCTAATAAAAAAAATGGAGAAAATTATAGCTTTAAGGAGGTCTTCTTGTTTAACAAGATTTAAATCAAACATTAAGAGAGACTAGTAAAATAATGTTAGAATTTTCCAATTCTATTATTTTGATACAGCAAGAGCTTTTGATTTGGCTTAAATTTTTTTTTTAAAACATTAGTGCCAAACAGTAATTAAGGAATGCAACAATTTTTTAACATCTCAAAGGAGAAAATGCTGTTTCTCCTTATTCATTCATTAGAAAGACTACAGAGTCAAGACATTACTGCACTATATTTGAGCAATGTTTGGCCTCTTGGGGCAAAGCGCTCTACTTCAAATCCTGCTTTACATCCTACTAGCTGTGTGATTCTGGACAAGGTACTTAATCCCTTTAAGAAACTGGGTCTTTTTTTTTTTTTTTAATAAAATGAGGAAGATCACTGTACCTATCTCATTAGAGTTTTGTATTATGTCAGTTAATATACCCCAACGTTTTTTTTAAAGTTATTTATTTTGAGAAACAGAGAGAGAGAGAGAGAGAGAGCATGCAAATATGTGTGAAGAACAGAGAGAGGGGGACAGAGAATTGGAAGCAGGCTCTGTGCTGACAGGAGACAGCCCGGTGTGGGGCTCGAACTCATGAACCATGAGATCATGACCTCAGTTAAAGTCAGACGCTTAACCAACTGAGCTACTTAGGTGCCCCCACCCCAAAGTGTTTTGAAAAGTGCCTGGCACATGGTAAATGCTCAGTAACATCAGCTGCTATCATCACCACTGTCATCCTCACTAACTCTGTCATCACTCACTACCACTCACCACAGTAACCCCTACACCCACTAGGACAATCCACCACCCAACCATCAGAACCCATATCACCCACTAACAACACCCCACCATCACTCATCACTACCCACAACCATAACCACACCTCTCATCACTAACCACCATCCACCTCCATCACACCCCAAACCTGCTATGACCACGACTCAACCATCTTATCTCCCCATCAATATTACCAATCACTACTCACTATCATCACCATCATCCAACTTCACCACCTCTCACCACCCACGGGTACCCATCGTGATCACTCTCATCTATCATGATTGCCTACAACACTTTTATCTTTCACTGCTCAGTAGAAGCCACAACAGGGCTGGCAAGTCCTTTCTAATCACCTTTTAGGCACAAAAACTTACAAAGAGCTTTGAGATCCCCAAAGAATCCATTTATGAGAAACTTTCCATTTCAAATGCCCTAATAATCTTGTAAGGATCATAACCAACAATGACAACTAACAGGACTCCAGGCTTAGTACATTTCTATCACTGTGCTAATCTAAGTTTTCTGTGGATTATTTTTTTTTAAGGCTTACAACAGCTCTGTAAGGTGTCTACTGTTGTTATCTCTACTTAACATACACAAAAAAACTGAGGTTAGGAAAGTTCTAGTAACTTGCCTAAATATGCAAAGCTACTAAGTGATAGAGCTATATTCGCACCTCAGACACTCCATTCTCTGGCCCAAAGTCTTCTGTATCACTTGGCTGTGCTTACAGCACTCTTTCTCCTCCTTCAAGGGTTCAATAAGAATCGAACCTTTTCTTTCTCATATGCTCCATCTCTCTCTTTCTCATGCTTTCCCCTGTGACAGTCTACTCCCACCATTTCAACTACAGATCTGCGAGTCTATTCAGTCCCAATCTGGTCATAAGTAACCAGCATATGTCAGTGTTGGAATTCAGGCAATCTAGATAGGTGCATAGCCAGTGGATTCCTTTACTTTCATAACCTATGTAGACAGTCCCACTACATGACTCATAAAGCTCTTAATCTTGCAAAGGTAGCCAAGATGAATAAACGAGCTCTGCCTTGATTTGGTTTGTGTCATACAGTCTACAGAGGTAACTGAGGGTGATTTATGAATCCTTAAAATACACCTTAAAAAGTTTCCCTATTACCAGAGTACCTCTGAATTAATTCTGGACACGTGGTCCAGAGTTGTATAGATTTAGATTGAAAGTGGAACAGATTATTAGAGGATATGCTGACTGGCCTCAAAGAAATCAGAATTCAGCAATGATGGTGACAAATAGCTAGGGACACTAAAGAGCACACAGAAAGCAGCAGAAGACCAGCGATCAAGCATCTGACTAGATGAGACCTAGGGGGAAAGCCAGGACAATGGAAATCATTCAAATAGTAAGAGTGGAATGTATTTCAGTCTAGGAAAATAAGCAGGTGGGGTGGGGACAAAGGGAGACAAGAAAAGCACACGGGAATACAATGATCACATTATGTCACTATATTTTGAGACAGACACTTCTACTTAGAACATTTGGAGTGATTGCTTATGAGCTGTAATCCCTCCTTGCAATCACATAACTAGCCAAGCTGGATTTGTTAGCCTGGAACTCCAAACTGGGAGAAGGGAGAAGGATCATAATTCAAACATGAATATAAGTGAATTGGTATTAGAACAGTCTTGAGACACAAGGTACATTTTCAAGAAAGTAGCCCACTTAAATTTTACACAAAATTCAGTACATCTTACTCAGGGAACTAAAGAGTTTTTGTGGACTTGGAATTCATTATAAATGGGAAATAACTTGTATGAGAAGAATAGCATTTAGGATTGCCACAGAAATATTTTTTCTCCTGGGAGTTGAGCTACTTTTTATAGTGACTCTGTTATTTTTAATTTTTATGCAGGTACGTATCCATTCATCCAACAGTCTCAGGATCTGAAGGCACATCTGAGTTTAGCTTTGTGAAATAGGTGAGAGGATGCTGTTAACAATCCCCTCTTTTACTGATGGAAGAGGTACAAAGCAGTGACAGGCCCTAGACTCTGCCTTGATTTTCTTGCTGGATCTGGTGCTAGAGCTCGGTACACTGTTCACTGGATGCTGCTCTGGGTCCTTGTCTGGCCCAAGATTGTTCTGTTACCTGCCACCTGTAAAATCTATCCTATTCACAGACAGGAAGAAATGCAAAGGATCTCTCTTTCCTTGCATGTACCCAAGTTTATGCTATCCTAGGTCTGAAAGGCATGAAAAATTTGGGACTCACTGTTCACAAAGACGGCAAACCTCAGGAAGGACAGGTAGCGTTCCCCTTCAATGGGGTTCCAGCCGACATCAGGGTACCCTTTGGCTAGGAGCATGGGGCAGCTCTGCAGGCCACAGCCTGCCAAGTAGGTCACCACCTGCCAACAACAGTACAAAAGTAAGTGTCTAAGTTTTTTTTATGAGATAGCTGTGAGGCCTAAAAAATTCTGGGACAGAAGGGCTTTCATTTACCTAGAAGCTAGAGAGAGCCCCAAACTTTTAATAATTAGTTAAGTTGAAGTCAGAACTTCCAATTCATTGTTTCTAAATAACCAACAAGACTGATTGTCACTGTTATGTAGCAATACTTCATGAGCTCAGTTCCCTGAATTTTCCAGTTCTGGCAAGAGGGAACTGACATATTTTTTAAAAAAAAGTTTTATGTATTTTGAGAGAGAGAGAAAGAGAGAGAGAGAGAAGGAGACAGCATGAATGGGGGAGAGGCAGAGAGAGAGAGAGAGAGAGAGAGAGAGAGAGAGAGAGAGAGAGAGAGAATATCCCAAGCAGGCTCCAGGCTCTGAGCTGTCAGCACAGAGCCTGACATGGGGCTTGAACCCACAAACTGTGAGATCATGACCTGAACCAAGACCAAGAGTTGGACCCTCAACATGGAGCCACCCAGGTACCCCAAAAGGGAACTACTATTTAAACATTGGCCTAACTAGGGTGCTTTTGGGGGAGATAATGGGCCCAGGTGGGCCATGTTCATTTGGCCATGGTATTTCAAGAGCAAAATATTCAGTCACTGGTTGACTCTGAGGAACTGGGGCTCCCCACTCAAGTTCTGCATTAATAACTGTTATCTCAAGTCACAAGCAAAGATGTTAAGGGCAGGGTGGTGAGTGAGGGGCCTCGGCCAGTTAAGACCTGGGATTGGTAGTGTTCTTTTCACTTCCTGGTCACTGGATCTCAGCCCTGTGATCTTGTAGACTATTTTATGACTTGCCTACTCTTTAGAAGATGTCAGGCGAAAAAAGTACCTAGCAAATAGACCTTTGGTTGAAATGCAGTTGCTATTCTATTTTAGCCTTTATCATTTGATGTGTACAAGATGAAGAGGAGAATCCACTGTGCTGTAAACTCCTCAGTCAGGAACTTGTATCTTTTTCATTCCATAATCCCCAGGGCTCAGCACAAGCAGATGGTCAATCACTGTTTTTCAAATGAATCATGTATTTGCTGAGGTCATATACTCTAAGTTGTTTTGTAAGAATAATGGATCTAAGTCAAAATTCAGTAAGAAACAATCATCACACTGTTTCCTTCTTAAACCAGTGAGGGTACTATTCTGCTTGGAGTTTAGATTTGATTTGGCCTTTAAGATATAAGAAAAACATCAATAAAGGCAGGAATTTGGCAGTGTTTTCAAGGTTACAATGTAGGACATTTCACTGGCTACTGAAATAAGCACTCACGTGTGTGTGTGCACACGCACACACACATGGCATATGTTGGAGGGGATTTGTTGTTCAATCTTATGGGACCTAATATCGGTTGTGATCAATGGAAAGGAAAAACTGTGGCATTTACCTGTCCTTTCCCCCCTCTCCTAGGAACCACACTTGGGTGATTTCCTGACACTGGTCCAAATAACATCTGTGGCGCTGTGCTGAGCCACTGGAACCACTTGAAGATGGGGGAGCAGACCTCAGCATCTCCTTCACAGATTTCCCTGTCCCCATTTCTCCCCTTTCCCAGCCTCCCTGCCTCTTCTTAGCCAATCTTCCAGCATCCAGGGGAGAACTAGGGTCTTTGTCAAGGGCTGTCATTTCCAAAGCTGAGCTGCAGCTGAGGATGGGCCCTGAGAATTAAACCTTTGTGGCACTATCCTGGTGTAAGAGAACCATCAGCCACTTTCTTATCCAGGGATCAGTTACCATCTCCCCAACCGAAACACGGAGTTCTTGACTGCTGTTGTGATGTATGCGGAGCAGAGTCTGACTGAAGTCTGTCTCTCCAGAAGCAGACTAGGAATGTCCACGGCATTTGTGAAACAGTTTTCACATAATGTACTGCTGGGTGGCAAAGGATTTGAGTGTGTGTGTGTATGGGTGTGTGTGTGTGTGTGTGTGTGTGTGGTCTCTGTTCCAATCAGTTCTTCCTGCTAAAACCAGGATGTGCTTTCCAAAATACAAGTCAAGTTGCGTCACTCCTCTTCTTAAAGACTTCCAATGGTTTCCATTGGTCTTGGCTCTATAGAGAGGTCCTATAGTGTAACAGGTGAGAGCATGGGCTCTGGAGCCAGACCCTTGTGGCTCCTGGCTCTGAGACTTACAAACCCCATGACACCGATCACATCAACTAAACCTCTCTATGCCTCAGTATCTTCTCCTATAATTGGGGGCATCAACAGAAAGGCATGTTCTGAGGGTTGAGTTAATTCAGAGTGGGACCTGGCCCGCAGTGATCCTATAGGAGTATGAACTTCTATTAGTAACGGTACGGTAGCATGAACCCTTATTCCTTACGGTCTCTCTTCACCGAAATTCACCGCTCCCCCCCCAACACCCCATGATTGGTCACACCCACCTTCCCGATTCCCAAGCACACCATGCTTTCCTCACCTCACACATTCCTGGCACACTTTTCCCAATGGTAAGGCTGATGGCTTCCTACTCCCACCTCAGCTCATCGTTTTTTTGAGTGACCTTCCTGATCCCCCGGTCAGGATTAGGAGCTCCGTTTCCATGCACTTCCAAACCCGCTACTCAATGGATGACCTTTTACTTGTCCCCCTCCCCCATCACCAGACCAGTCTTCTTCATACTGTTAATCTTGGCAGCCACCCAGCCAAGGAAATGGCCCCAAGATGGAATGGGGGAAAAGATGTAGGTGAATCAGCCTTCAGGTATCACCACCAGTGGGAGCACACTTCACAATCCCAGTGTGGGAGAGCTCAGTTTTGCCTCATTTGTACAGGGATAGGACATGTGGGCGTTTTTATTCATATACAGACTATACAGTTTGTGATTGTGTTTCTTTCATTAACATGTGAACTTAAATATCTGATCTAGGTCTCTGGTAGTGTTCCATGTAGACCAATGAGGCTGAGCCTCCACATACAAAAAACACACATATGCAGATATCCATGTCTATGAAGTTGGCTATCCCTGCCCATAGGAGATGTTCTGCTCCTAATTATCACACTTCTCCTGGTGACTCACTTTCTATCACAGTTTCATGGAGCATTGAGAGGTTCTGAAGGAGACTCAGCCTTTGGTCTGCACTTCCTTGGTGTGGCTATGCTATAAGGCAGGAGAAAGCAAGCACATTGCCTCCCCAGAGCCAGTTACCTTCTCGAGGTCTGGTTCCTCTAAGCCCAGTGCTAATTCGTTATTGTCCATCACAGAGGAAGCTGCCACATCCAGGGGGGTAGATCCCCTCATCGAAGGGGAGGCTGAGGAAGGAAGAGAGAAGGAGAGAGAAAAGGGACAGAGGCCACCCAGCACGGAGCTGAAGGTGCAGTGCACATTTACAGCCAGGAGAGGGCAGCAAGCACACTAAACTCCCACCCACCGGTCTGAGGGGGCTGCCTGCCCAATTTAAGAACAGAATTTGTTATTCTTGTTCCCACGCTCATTATTGATTCTGAATATGGATTAAGCCTGAAAATCAGTGCACAGAATTAGCAGGGACCATGTATTTTCAAGTACTTTTCTAACATGATACCTCTTGGAGCCCTGCTGTGGTGATCACTCAAAAGGTAGCGATGCCACTTAACCAACTTACGTCAAATGACTGGGCCATTTCTAGAGCCATCACCTAGAGTTTAAAAATAGCCTTAAACAGCATTAGCTCATATAGCTACATCAGGTCTCCAATGTTGTCTTTGATCTTCCTTTGGTTCTTAGGCTAGAATTCAGAAAAACTTTTTTTATAAAAGGCAGGTAGTCTGAGGCAGCATGTGATAAATTGGAAACTTGAGCTTGCAGATTTCACATGCATGTCTGAGTGGTTCTGTGTCTTTCACAAACTCAGTTAGTTTACATCCAGAGAAGTGAGTAAGGCATATGCACTGTGTTGCTTTTCTAGTGGTGGTGATGGATTTACACTGTTTATCCACAGTTGCTCTTGGCCAGTCCCCCTGAAAGCTTAGTACAGAACTGGATGGCTGGCCGATGGGACAGAGATGCAGCCTGTAGTCAGCCCTCCAAGAAGGGGTTGGGTCTCTGACCTTGGTCTCATTAGCACCTCCCTGGTCAGCGGAGTGGGCTGGGCCTGGGGGAGCCCCAGACTCTATCTCTAATTTCAGACAGCATTTCATGAACCATGAGCCGCTGGTCCCAAGGAAGACAAGGTAAAACTGTGTGAATATGCCAATACAAATCCATACCAGGGCTGGGTGGTAGCCACATCTCTACTTAGGTTGGACAGCAGAGACATTGTATCATTATTTCATTTCTTTTTAGATCAGGCAGTTTCCTTCTTATAATTAAAAATACCTTAGCAGGTAAATAGCTTCTTTCCCTTTACCTCCTAAAATGGTCAGCAGGAGGAGTGTCTTCTCCAAGCCCAAAGGTGGAAGTGATAATGCGACATACCTAGGCCAACACTGCTGTTCTCCAACAGGTAACTTAGATGCTCAAACATGGCCTTCTGATTCTGCCGGCTAATTCGACAGAAATAGCAGAGGAAGCGACAACAGCTAGCAACCATTTTTGGAAAGGCAATCTGTAGAGAGACGAAGGAAATGTCAGGGAAAACAATCTATCATGAGTCCTTTCTGAAGTCTGACTTCAAAGAGTCTTAGGGTGTGCCATCCATTGACCTCCACCTGTCAATACGGGCATGTAAGCTATGAACAGTGTGCAAAATGCATTTTGTCTTTGCTTCCAGTTTTTTCTAAGACTTATTCACAGGAGGGGCGGGGGTGGGGGGGTCACACCTGAAAGGAGGCTTCCAAAAATATTGAGAGCTAATTATAGTTCCTGAAATATCTTTCTTTCAAAGGAAAAAAGAGGTCAAACAAGAATCCCAGACACCGTCCGATGTCACATGAAATTGCATGACTCTACATCAGGCTATTGTTTCCATCCTGAAAGGGAGCGGACAGAACTCTGATGAGAAGGTCCAGAAAGGGAGATGAGTGACCCTGACAAAGAATGCCCAACATTATATCCAACCTGAGTCCTCTAGGTAAAGGCTGGTCCCCGGAGTTGTGGGAGCCTGATGAGCATTGCCCCCTCAGAATGTGAGCCTTTCCCAATTGCTTTCTTCTTCCCCAGTTACTTCTGTCCTTGATGACTGCTCTCCTATGGGCTCCCATGGCCCTTGTAATCTGATTCATGCAATTTAGCACTGAGATGCCATCTTACGTTACTGCTGATTGTACTTGGCTTCTCTCCTTAACAAAGTAATTAGCATCTCTAGAGCCAGGCCACATCTTAGTTTTGATCCAATAATGCTCAATAAGTGTTGTCTGTGTTAACCTTGCTCTGGATCCTAGAAAGCCCTTGATTTCTTCCTTTAGCGTCGTGGGGGTGGGGTGCTTTCCCAAGTAAGGGTCCGAAGCCTGCACACTACTTGTTTGCTGAGGCATGCAGACATTTGCTCAGGGCTCTTCTGGGAAGTCCGTTTTTCCAAGCGACCAGATGGAAGAGAGTGAGAAGGAATGTGAGCTTTGGCTTCTGTTCTGCCTTCATACCCCTGAGTGTCAATACTGGTGGAACTGGTTTGGGAATCATTCATTCCTAGGACTCTGGCACTCTTGAATTTCCAACATTTGAAAACATCCCCCATCTATCACTTTAGGACCCTATCTAACTCTACAGACCCCACATAAGTTAGGATAAATGTTCGCGGCGCTCCCCCTGACAGCAGGCTTGTTATGGGGGGCTGGTAAGGAGAGCCAACATTCTCGGGAGCTTGGCACAGAGAGGAAACACATGCACTCCTGAGGGAACTGCCAGGATCATTATTAAGATCCTGTTCTCCTTTAGAACAGCATTCTCCTGACACAGCACAAAACATACCAGGCTTCTAGGTGGTACCCAGAGGAATCCTGTGTCAGAAGGAGCAGGGCTACAGAGTTTGTATGGGAAGTAAACTTAGCAGGCGAACAGCCGAGTAGAATGAGTGGAGAAAAGCTCTAAGCTGCAGGAGCCAGAGCTCTTACACTGGCTGGATTCCATTCAGAAGCTCTGTCCCATCCCTTGGCTGTTTCCTGGCTTTATGCACATCCCCCCTCTCCCTGGGAAGAGGAGCTGAGACAGCGGACACCAGCTATTTGCCTGTGAACAAGTCACCGCGTGCACCTACCCAAGTCAACTTCCGGCCTACATTCTCCTTGTAGCGTTACCTGAGACTTCTCTGCCCCCAAGACGTTCACCATCACCTCCATCACCGTCTCGTGCATGCCAAGCACTCGCATGAGGTTGGGATGCTGGTAGAACACCTTGTTGTTCATAATGTCTCTAGGGTAAAGATTGGACAGAGTGTTCAGCACTTGCTTGTATCAGCGCTATGACAATGCAGGGATGAGAACACACAAATGCACATACACACTAGGGGGTGGGGTGATACAAGCTGAAAGTTAGTAAGAAGCTACTAGTCAGTTGGAATATAAGTAGAATGCCTTTTTTTAAGCTGATAGGAGTATTTTGTACTGTTTTACTTCTATTAAGTATTTTATTTTGAAACACTTTCTTCTAACGACATTACACAGTCCTCCTTTTGTCTTTTTGCTTGTCACAGGTCTCAGTCAGCCCGAATCACTGGATTTCTCTTCCTCCACGTGCCTAGGGCCTTCCAATTTTTTCTTCTCTTGTCTGTATATCTATGTCTCTATGGACTTCAGTTTTCTTAATGATAGGGCTGTCCCCCTCTCTTAAAGGCAATGGTACGTTAGGTACCTGTGACATTTCTGAACCGCAGTCCTCAAAAAAACCCAATGAAATTATCAATAACATATAAAAAATTATGTTTAGATCGGTCACTATAAATTCACCTAATAAAGCCGTAGGCAAATCAAAATACAGAGTTGGCCTGTGATGTGGCTGTGTAATCCCTGGCAGGGTGGCTTCCCTCTGCCTGTGCCCCTTCCCTGGGTCTCGCAGCCGTTGAGAGGAGACGCCACTAGGTTTCACTGCTGCTCTGTCTACTTCGAGAGTCAGGGGAGGAGCTAGTTCTACGGTTTTCTTTTGCCATAAAAGTCTCTACGTTTCTATTACATGATTCCTCCTTGAAAATGAATTTGAAAAATGAGTGCATCCCACCCACCCAACCCAACCCAGGTCTCTCATCTGGACCTTGGTGATGCTCCTTTAGTTTGCTGGTTCCAGGGTGGTGGGATGGAACATCAAGCTCTTGATTTAAATCTTTTTTAATGTTTGTTTATTTTTGAAAGTGAGACAGAGTGTGAGTGGGGGAGGGGCAGAGAGCGGGAGATCCAGAGTTGGAAACAGGCTCCTGGCTCTGAGCTGTCAGCAGAGAGCCAGATGTGGGGCTTGAACTCACCAACAGTGATATCATGACCTGAGCCGAAGTCAAATATTCAACCAACTGAGCCCCTCAGGTGCCCTAATGAGTTCTTGATTTTAATCAAGTAATACTGTGAGCTGGCCAGGTAACTTTTTTGGGCTTTGGTTTTCTCATCCCCAAAATGGAACTATGCCATTAAATTAAATTAAATGAGATCTTTTTGATGTCTAAAATGCTTTCTTTTAGACAGCACAGCTTCTTTTTTGATTTTCATTTTTGATTTTTTTTTTTAGACAGCACAGCTTCTAAGAACCATGAGCTACTGTTAGGGGGAAAGGTGTCTTGCAGAACTAACAAAACTGACTCCTTGGGTCAGTCCCAAGCAAAAGGAGGGATCCACCTGCAATACCTTAGAGGGATGTCTCAGAAGAATTCCAGTCAAATGCCCTGCTGCTCAAAACGTTTCTCTCTGTGGAGCTGAACATACCGTCCCTTCCCCTGAATTTTTTTCATTGCCTTCCTGGAGCTATTTTCTTCAGACACAAATGAAGGAAGTGATTTTCTCTAAGACTCCTCCTCCCTGCTTCTGGCAATGCTCCTTCACCTGGAGGGCACAGTCAGCTCGCTCAGGTTACAAAAGGGGACTGAGACATTGAGAATGTTATCCCATGAGAAGTGAGATTGGGATGGCAGCACTTGGGGATTTTATACAGTTTGATTCCAGAACATAGGTAGAGCAAGGTAACCCAGCTTTTCCTCTTGAATCTCTTCAGAGAGACATGCACTGAAGTGTCAATGACCTACCCCAGCCCATTGATCATGAGCAGCTCCTCTTCCTTGCCCATCCTGACACTGAGGAGGCAGCGGATCTGGCCCAGGGCAGCCAGCAGGTTGATGGTATCGCTCACGGAGGCCTGACTGATGGTGTAGGTCTTCCGTAGTGCTTGCAGCAACTCCCCGATGCTGTCATACTGCCTCCGGAGGAGGTTGAACATCATCCGGACCAACTCGGCGTCCTGGATCTGGTCCTCTTGAGCCCAGCGGATCATGGTCTGTGAGATGAGCTCCTTCAAGGTTGCTATAGGGACAACAAGGGAGGACCAGTACTGTGGCCATCATGGCTCCGGGAGAGCTGTGTAGCTCAGTCACTCCATTTAACAATGAGACAACATCAGGGGTCAAGGTTAAAACATTCTGTTTCTAAGGGTGGAACATGACATGCGGAGAAATGAAATATATCATCAAAAGACATATATGTGAGCCATACTACAAGAACAAGTTACCTCCATTTTGAATTGAGGGTGCTAGAAATTTTAATTAAATGAAATTTGAATCAATATTGGAAATAAAAGACTCATTGTCCTTGTTTTTGGAATACTCAACAAATCAGTTCTTTATATTTTCATTTTGATTTTATAAAAAAAACCAATTTTTATCTTTATTTTATAATGCATTATAAGAAATACTAAAATGTGCAAGTGCCATGGGATGAAGTTGTGGGAGTGGGGTGGGGCAAAGGCATGAGAAGATGACACTGGTCACCGCCTCTTTAGAGTAAAGCAATATTGGAGCACCTGGGTGGCTCAGTCAGTTGGGCATCCGACTTCGGCTCAGGTCATGATCTCATGGTTCATGGGTTCGAGCCTCGTGTCAGGCTCTGTGCTGATAGCTAGCTCAGAGCCTGGAGCCTGTTTCCGATTCTGTGTCTCCCTCTCTCTCTGACCCTCCCCTGCTCACACACATACACACACACACTCTCTCTCTCTAAGAAATAAATAAAACATTAAAAAAAAAGAGTAAAACGATACTTAGCACTGGATTTTCTCTACCATGAATACTATTCTCCAAGCACTTTAAATATACCACATACCAAAAACTGAATAAGCCATGCCATTGATTCTAGAACTCTAGGAGATATTTTGGGTGACATACACATAGACCTACATTAGGATATGGACAGAAGTAGAGGAAGAATGTTCTGTTAGGTCTGAAGACTCTGACTTGGATATCTGGCTATCACCCCCTTGAAGTGACTGTGTTGCCCTGGATCTGAGGCAGGGAGTCAGCTAACAAGGCATCATGACTACATTCAGAAGCATCAGGAGAAAGGCCAGCATGGCTTTGAATTCAGAAGCTCACACTAGTTACACAGAAACACCACTGACTGCACAGGTATAGGAGAAGTCACTGAAGTGGGATTTGAACCAACTATGGGACCTTCAGTGGTAACTGAGTGGATCCTGAAAAGTGCTGGCTGGCACTGTGCAGGAGCATGGTCAGCAGGGAGATGTAGGGGCACCTGCATGGCTCAGCCGGTTAAGGGTCTGACGCTTCATTTCAGCTCAGGTCACAATCTCACGGTTCATGGGTCTGAGCCCCGTGTCAGGCTCTGTGCTGACAGCATGGAACCTTTTTGGGGTTCTCTCTCCTCCCTCCCTCTCTCAAAATAAATAAATAAACTTAAAAAAAAGGAAGGGAAAAGCAGATCTGAGGTGGAGGACAAAGTAAAAGAGGGCCTGCCAGAATGGCTGGGAGCACAATCCTCCCCCTCCCCATGTCTCTCTCTCTCACACACACACACACACCCACACACACACACACTCACACATCCAGGAAATTCCATGAGAGGGGTGAGAAATGCTGCTGTTAAATCACAATCACATCCATGTCTGGCTCTGCCTATCATAGTCCAGAAAGGTATAGATGACACCAACATCCTTCATTTGGACCTGGTGATAAAGGTAGCTCAGGGGACCATAAAGGTCACTCGGGCCATCAGTGGAGGAACTGGGAACTCAGAGAGGTGCCTTCGGTAGCCTGTGCCACCTCTAATAGTCGAGGTTCCTACCTCCATGTCATTATATATGGCAGATGTCTGCTCTACATACAGTCTTGGCTCATCATAAGGATATAAAAATAGAACTTGGTTACCAAAGCTTCAGAAGAGATCGAGATGTAAAGGATGAATTTAACTTACTGCTGGGTCTATCAACCCTGTGGGTGTTTTAGGTTCAGACGGGAGACAGGCTGCAAAACTTAAAAAAGGATACCCAGAGCAGAGAGAAGCAAAGTTAAAAGATGTTCCTAAGAGAGCTCACTAGGCAGGGATTGCTGACTAATATCTGTTAGGTTAGGTAATATCTCTATCCTCTGGGGAAAAGTAAGTTATTTATGGGCCAGGCTAGGTTTGTGTCAGGAACTTGTTTCCTCACTGGCCAAATATAAAAGTTCCTGTTTCTTCTAGGTAACAGCCACAGATGCTTCTGGATGCCTTAGGAGTTTTGCTAGTCCTGTACGTACAATTCCCACTTAAGCCTACATTGTGATCTGAAAGAATCATGGTTTTCTCTCCACTAATAACCAAATCCTCTGCTGGGATAATACACATTACAGTCCCGGCCACACACAAAAAGCAACAACCAGAAATGTTAATCAGCTCAAGGACCATCCTCTTCTCAACAGAGAAGGTTACAGAATCATAAGGAAACCAAATAAGTATTAGTTTTCCCTTGACCTGGCTTTCAGATTCGGTCAGGATTTGGGTGAGCTCTTAGCCACACACTGATTTAATAATCCAAATCCATGTTTATAGAGAAGGGAACATTCACAGCCAAATACCTCTTTAGGGGGCAAATGAGAAAGGAGATGGCCCTTTACCTCAAAGAGTGGAGCAGGAAGCACCCCACGGGTTCTCTGTCCAGGCCAGCCTTCCAGTATGTATGAGAGAATGGGATAAGCCAGTATGTGTGTGACCAAGTGGAAGCTCAGTTAAAATACAAAAAAAGTAAATAAATTAAAAAAAAAAACACAAGAAATAACAACAAAAAAACAAAACAAAAACATGGCCCCAAGACCCTGACAGAAAAAGATTCACCATCATGTTACTGATGGACAGATGTCAGTTAGTGGAATCATGGCATTTAAGGCCATTTTTGTAGGACAGGGTTTCAAACTGTGAGACTGAGGTCTGGGAAGGGAGAGAAAGAGTAACTCCAAGAAGAAAGAAAACTTGGGAGAGGTGGCAGGGAGGGAAATATCCCCAAGGGCCCTCGAAGCACAACATCTTTTGTGGCCTGACATGTGCTGGAGATCTAGCACTCACCAAGCAGACCTAGGCTGAATCGATGAATTTCTAATCCTCTGAACACTTCTGGGACTGAGAACATGGAGTTCACACCCTTGGCAGTGATGCTACTGAAAATTCCTCAGATTTTAATTAGCTCCCACCAACTAGCTGCAGAGTAGCATACATGTACCAGGGTCCAGAGGTTAAAAAGAATACGCTTTCTAGAACATGGTAGGCTTTCCATATACAGCTGAGAATTAAAATAACTAATGCATATAACCATGTCTGGCACATACTGTGAGCTTAATAAAGGTTAACTATTCTGCTATCTGTATCAGCAATCGTGGAAGTGTGGTCCACAGACCCTTAGGGATCCCAAGGCCCTTTAGGCGGTTTGGAAGGCCAGATGTATTTTCATGGTAATTGGAAGATGTTATGTTCCTTAGCGGAAATCAAGGCAATAGTACCAAACACCAGCCTTCACCAACATTATCTCCAGAAAGATGCCCAGTTTCACATAGGAGTGTCCTACGTGATGTAAAAAAATTTATATTTTATTAGTAACGAATTCAGTGTATGTCTTTCCAATCTCCTGTGGGACAAAAAGGGAAGGTATGCATGTAACACATCCCCAAATGAAAGGTCAGAGGATTTCGTGAGGAGAAACACTTGTGTGGTGGTTTGAGTTGTGAGCTCAACTGGCTGCTCGTTTCATGGAATGCTATTTTTAATGAAAAGAGTGGCAGACAAACTAGGCTTGTTCATCAGACTTGGGTGAATGACAGACACGTTCTTACAAACGAAGGAAGCAAGCTCGTCACTTCAAGGAAAACAACGGATGGTATCTGTTGCCAATAATGTAATTTGAGCTTTCAAGAGAAAGCTAGAATTTTAGAAAATGTTTATCTGCCACAGTGAGTGTGACAGCCTTTAAAGGCTTTCTGATTACATTGTTGATGTTAACAAATGTGATTTCTAAAATATTTTATAATGAAGTATGTCAACATTTGGAAGTTCTGCCTAACTTGGTGAGGCAATAATTTCCCAATGACCAAACTATGATGTTATAAAAACATTCCAGGGTAGGGACGCCTGGGTGGCTCAGTCGGTTAAGCCTCCGACTTCAGCTCATGATCTCACAGCTTGTGGGTTCAAGCCCCACGTCTGCTCTGTGCGGACAGCTCGGACCCTGGAGCCTGCTTCGGATTCTGTGTCTCCCTCTCTCTCTCTCTCTCTGCCCCTCCCCCACTCGCACTCTCGAAAGTGGAGAAAGTGTCTCTCGAAAATAAACTTTAAAAAACCAAAAATTCCAGGGTAAAAGATCCCTTCAACATGAAAAACACACCAATAAGTTTTTATTTAACCAAGTAAAAAGATTTCCTTAGTACGATTGCAGACTCTCCATAGCAGTGAACTTTTGAGAAGCTACTACTTGTTGAGTTTTGACATAGTATCAAAGAAGCCTATGCACAACTATCTGAAAAGGCTATTAAAATACTCTTCCCCTTTCCAGCTATGTATCTCTTTGAGGCCAGTTTTCTCTCTATTCTTTCACCAGGTACAAGAAGTCAGCTAATCTTCTATTACTAATTTTCATTAGAGATTTACAAAATGCAAAACAATGTTGCTCCTCTTCTCATTATTCTTGTTTTGTTTTGAAAAATTAAGTCATTTCTCACAGAAATATATTATTTATATAATATATAATGGGTTGTTAAAAATGTTTATTTTGAAAGAGAGAGCGAGAGAGCGAGCACACACATGCATAGGGGAGGAGCAGAGAGACAGAATCCCAAGTAGGCTCCAAGCTGTCAGCGCAGAGCCTGATGTGGGGCTCAAACTCACAGTGATATCATAACCTGAGCTGAAGTCAGCTTCTTAACCGACTGAGCCACTCAGGCACCCTCAGAGCAAAGCTTTCTGTAGGTGACAGCCCAGATTTCCAGTATTAGTGAGAGTAATGTCATTGCTGAAGGGTCAGCTAATGTGGAGCAAAGAATTAAATGCCTCCCTCTCTATCCTGAACTCATTTCTCTGTGTGCCCAACTGTCCTGGCTGCAAGCAAGCCAACCAAGGCCCTGCAGCCTCGATGTGAAAGTCACCCACCCTGCTCCTTGTTCTGGAAATAATGGATCTTGAACCCAGATTGATAGAAAGAGGGAAGCATCTAGAGCCCTTCAGGCTGGCAGGGAGCTCCTTGGTAATGGAGGGCCAATGGCCAGAGTCCTTTCCAACTGCCAAGATTCAATTTTCCAAATGATTCTTTCATCCTCATTTCTCAGTGTGAGGTGTCTCACTCATCTTACTCTCACATTCAATCTCCCTGCCACCCAGAAACAAGCATGGAAGGTTTCCTAAGCTGTGGCTTTCCCAGTTCAGACCTGACCTATTGGATTATAATCGCCCAGCCTAACAGAACAGGGCTCCACCTTCACTGGAAGGAAAGCTTTACTTTCTGATCATGGTCATCACCTCAACATAGACCCTTCTGTATAATTCAATGCTTCTCACACTTTCTGGTCTCAAGACCCCTTTTACACTCTTAAAAATTATCAAAGACCTCAAAAAACTTTAGTTTATGTCGAATATATCTATCAGTATTACTGAATTAGAATTTAAAACTGCTGTCAGCATGGAGTCCGCTTTAGATCCTCCCCCACTACCCCCCAATAAAAGCTTTGCTCTGGAGTCACTGTGTATCCAGGCCTCAGGATACACCTCATTTCCAAGTCCCTGCCGTCCTCATTTTAGCAGCAGAGTTAACTCCAGTTGTATCAACTCCTAAATGAGCTAACTAATTGAATGGTATTTTCTGTGAAGTGCCCAACACTGCGGTAAGTGGTCTGTATGCAACTATTTGGAGACACAGTGATTACCTGCAGCCGCTTAGTTGGGGAAACTAAATACACATGTGTGAGGCATTTAATAAGAAATAATGAGCAAGATAATGGGGAAAACTGCATTGTCCAAGACATTTAGGAAACTAGACAATTCATAGAAAGGTACCATTTCTCTAGTAATACAAAAACTCCAAAGAAATTAATGAACTGATCAGGTCTTCCTCCCTTACTTTTTTTCCCCAGTGGGTTCTTCATCTAAAGCTCTTCCCATTTCTTGAAGAGGTCCACATTACACAGAGACTAAAGAAGCAGGGAACAAAGAATTCTATCATAAAGAGGGGCCCTCCCAGGGATGCATGAAGTGATCCGGTGGGAAAGATACTACCCTTTTTTTGGAATGCCGTCTTTTTTCAAGAGTGGATCCATACAAGTAGTCCCTGTGGCAAATACTTGTATGTTTTTCTGGTATCAGTGGCAGAATGCTGACAAATTTGGTAGGACTTTCAAACAGCAAAGGGAGTCAATTCTTGAGATATATTTGAACCTCTTTCATAACCACAAATATATTAAAGACAGTTGCAACGAAACATTGATTTAATTTCTGCTGCTTTTCTAAGTTCATCTTTGGAAATGGTGCCCTTTAATGGCTAAAAAGACACTGTAGTTTGCATAAGAAACATGACTCCTTAGGGGAAAGACTCCAGGAGAAATGTAAGAGTGAGGTGGGGAGGTTAACTCTACCATTTGCTGTAATGTATGGCCTCATTTTATTCCATGGTGCGCACACAGGCCTAAGTACATGTGCCTCATAACTCTACTCAGAACCCCTATCACAGGGGTGCCTGGGTGGCTCAGTCAGTTAAGTGTCTTTTTTGTTTTGTTTTGTTTTTAATGCTCATTTATTTTTGTGAGAGAAAGCGAGCAAGCGAGAGAGAGCGAGAGAGAGAGCGCGTGCAGGAGATGGGTAGAGAGAGAGGGAGACACAGAATTCAAAGCAGGCTCAGGCTCTGAGCTGTAAGCCCAGAGACTGATGCGGGGCTCCAACTCACAAACCATGAAATTATGACCTGAGCTGAAGTCAGATACTTACCTGACTGAACCACCCAGTGACACCTAAACGTCTGACTCTTGATCTCAGCTCAGGTCTTGATTTCAGGGTTATGAGTNAACTTACCTTTCACAAAGGCCTTGTCAAGTGCACTAGATGGTTTAGCTTAGTATGTTTTTTTTTGTTTTTACCTCAGAGAGAGAGAGAGTGCATGAGAGAGAGCAAGTGGTGGAGAGGGGCAGAGGGAGGGAGAGAGAGAGAATATCTTAAGCAGGCTCCTAACATGGGGCTTGATCTAATGACCTTGGAGTCATGATCTGACACTCAACCAATGGAGGTGCCCCAAGCTCATGAGGTTCTTAAACAGCTACAGTGTTCTTTTCAGAAAGAAAAAAAAAAAGGAAAGTATAGCCACGCATTTGTTTTCTGTTGAGACATGAATCCTAGAAAACAATGTCTTAGTGAAGCTAGTCATGTGCACGTAGCTCCCTTGAGAATTATAAATGGCTTCATTTAAGAAATTATTAACATTCTAACTTGCCCCACTTTGTAATTAGTGTAATTAGGGATAGTCACACTTAGGCAATTTTATCAAATACACCGTCTAGAAACTGTATTTTAAGTATCTGTTTAGGCTAACTCAAAAATGAAATATTTCTAAGGCACTGTATTGTTTAGGGGAAACTTGATACCTGAATGATCCTTTTTAAAAGAAAGATAGCTACTTTGCTACTTGACTTCTGGACTAGCCAGACATCACTTACAACAAAAAAGGATTTGAAGTACCTTTAAATTTAGAGCTAGCCTTAGTACAACAGTTTGGAAGCTCAGGTATGATTTATTGTTAGGCTGTTTACTTGTCTCCACTTGTCATTCTGTAACCTACTATTGATCCTCAAACCTCAAGCCTACATTCTGTGACTCTTACAAGAAGATTCTCCAGAGTTACCCACTATATTTGGTGAAACACTTTTCTACATGATCAAATTACCAGCTTTGCAACTGCACCTATGAAGAGAAACAGATCATCTATTCTCACAGTACAGATTTAAGGTTTTAGGCTACTGAGGTCTGGAAAGAATCTTTTCATCTCTAAATTTAGATCATGGCCATCACACCCTGAAATACAGGCTTAGTATTAAGGAGCAGATGCTGGCCACTGGCAAAGCAAATCCCTGCAGTTTACAGATCCCAAACCTAAGCTTGTGTTGTATTTCTGTGAGTGTGCTCTTAAATCTGGGTCAGTTTGGAAGAAAACATCTTCCAATTATGTTGATGAGAGGGAGTAAACACAATTGCACTGTACTTAGTTTAAACTTAGAAAGCAATTCATAATGCTCATGCTTACAATGGGAAAAGAAAAATAATTATGTGCTTCTAAATTATGTACACTTATTTTTAATTTCTAGGTGACTAAAAAGTCAGCTCACGGTATGCTGTCAATGCTCTGGAGGTATTAACAGGGGTTAGATCATTTCCAAGCATAAAGAATGAGCGTATTTTGACCTCTGCTTTCTTCCTCCCTATGGTGGGCTGAAGAATGACCTCCCTAAAAATGTCCACCTCCTCATTCTCAGAACCTGTGAATATATTACCTTAGATGGCAAAGTGCAACTTGCATTTGTGATTAAATTAAGGGCCTTGAGATGGGGAGATTATCTTGAATCACTCAGTTGGGCTCAAGATAATCCCAAGGGTTCTTCTAAGGATACAGGAGGGTCAAAGTCCGAGAAGATGTAATAACAGAAGAGATCCGACAGATACCACTGCTGGAAAGGGCCACTAGTCAATGCAGGGGGCCTTTGGGATCTGACAAATGCCAGAAATGAATCTTCCTCTAGAGCTTCCAGAAGGAAAGCAATACTACTAACCCATTTTAGACTTGTGACCTCCAGAACTGTGTTATAATAAATTCATACTATGTGAAGCCATTAAGTTTATGGTAATTTGCTGCAGCAATAGAGAACTAATATTCTCCCACTGGTAGAAAGTCCTGATTGAGAATATGTGAAGCTCTCCAAATCAGACTGGAGAGGCTCAGTGAGCAAGCTGCTACTGGAGAGCTCAGAGAAGCTGGGTCCTGAGAGATATCCAGTTCTATGTTTTTGTTGAGGGAATCAGAGTGACAGGGCTGCTGACATCTTGAGGTCTGCCTGGCTCTGGCTCAGAGCTGTGTCAAACCCGAACATCAAATGCAGAAAGCATCAACTGTACAACTGCTATGGCCCAACAGATAATGTACACGGAGTGCAGAGGGCATGTTCCTTAGTTCCTGTAACACAGCTATGTGGCCTCTCCTTTCCCTCTGGACATCAAGAGCTAGAACCGCCCGCATTCCAGCACTAACCACTGAGTAATGGAAGATGACCACCATCGCGGCATCATGAATATTCCTAATCACATACCAAGAATCCATTTGCTCCTTCTTCATTCTTAACAGAACCTGATTTTGTACAGCTATCCGCCTCTGACTCCTACAGTGCATGAATACTGACCCAACCCCACTCCAAAGGTAGGCTCTGCTGATGTACATCAACCAGCACATTTTCTTTTCTAGGTCACACTTAATGGTTCATAAGTTGGCCCATGACCAAGTTCTCCACTCAGAGCTGATCTCAGGATCCTTTGAATACCAGGGCAGGAGACACTGTCTTGCTTTTCCCTTGGACACCAGAGCCCATGGATGTGAGACCTAGAGTTGCAGCCACCACCTGCTGCCAGCCTGAAGGCAGAGGTAGAACATGGAACAGCTGTGGGAAGGAGCAAAGCCATGGCTTTCACTCAACCCACTGGTTGGCTCCAGCTCTACCTTCCAGGTACACCAGTGTAGGAAGTCTTTTACTGGCTACTCTACCTGAGGGGGATTTTCTGTTCTGTTTTGCTGCAAGCATCTGAAATGATAAATGTAGAGATCAAGTTCTTATGACTCACACTTTGTATATTTGCTTCAGAAGCTGGGAGGCATACCAACCTCTAAGTACTAGAATATTAAACTGAGCACTGTTTCATAGAATCTTTATCTCTCTGCCCCCATGAGGTACGGATATCATTATTCTCATTTTGTAGACAAGGAAATTGAAACATATGGAGGTTAATAAACCGGCCTAACATCACAATTAGTAAATGACAAAGCGGAGATCCAAACCTCAGCTGCTGGAATCCAAAATCATCTACTTTTCCATCTGAGAGCTTCTTACTTTCTATAGCTTCACAAAATCCAGAGAAATAGCTATCCCTATGAATGCTTTAAATTTATATTATACAGTCTAGATGCTCTTTTAAACAATGAAGTGGATTCAGAAATAAATCCTGAAACTCATAAATCTTTGGCTCTTTTTGTAGCTGACGCTGAGCTAGGAAGATTACTCCCATTCCAAGAACCTTGATCTCTTCACCAATAAAATCAAGTTAGCAAAAGAAAGTTCATGCTGAAGGAAATGAATGTACGGCTGATGCAGCTCTGGCTGTGTTACCTTGGTCCAGTCACTTTACCTCTCTGGGTCCCTATCCACTTCTACCAAGCCACAGGTGGCTTAATACTCTAGGATTCTAGGTCCGCCTAACCTGTTGAGCTTTTGGACATGGTTGTACTAATTTATTAAAGTGACAAGTTTTACTGGTTCACTGGGTTAAAGCAATGAGCACCAAGAATTTTACCCCCACCTTTTAGTGCCCACCTACCATATAAGGATGTTACCCAGATTGCTTTTATTAATAGTTTAACTGGAGATCAAAGAAGTAAAACAAAATCTTCAAATCCAATGGTCACTGACCACAGCAAGTGGCCATGTCCGAGGCATCACCGTGCACTACTAATCACTCACATGGGGGAGATGAGCGGTGGTAACTTGATGGCTGTTTTGATGGCTGTCCTGAGGACTGAGAGACAAAGGACCTGTCCCATCAGGGGTCAAATGGCACAATAACACCCTCTGGATTTAGTGGGTAAGATTTAATGGGAAGGTCTCATGCCCTCTGCATCCTGTGCCCTAGAGATTTTCTCTGGGCTGAAAGTCTGGTCTGCTTCACAAGGTGGCCAAATACCTACTTTTTATTAGCAGCGAAGGTCAGGGAGAAAGTTAAACCCATGGACTCTGTGGTGACTTGGAAAATCCATCACACTAATTTCTCTGTGCCTTCCGGGGGGCCTCTCCGGCCCAGGCAATACAGTTGGTACCACTTTTGCTTAGTTTCACTGGAACAAGATTATCGGGATGGTGGAGAACAAGGTTACCAGGCTTTCTGAAAACCTGAAATGTTGGGAGCCATTCTGAACCCACTAGTTGAGAAAACTCCTTGTGAGATTAAGGCAAGTTTGCACTGGTCTCTTGCCGTCAGATGACGCCCAATATCCACCCCCACTCAATTATTTCTGCTTGAGCATCGACCCCCAAGGCACCTTGTTGATTGGTATCAGGAGTGACTTGTCCCCTTATTCTGGCCCTGGTATGATGATTGCACCTTGTGAAGGAAATTATTGTAGGAACTTCTTTTGTGATTATGGGAACAGACATCGTGTCTCCGGCAGGTCCTGTTTTCCTCGATACTTCCCTTGAGCTATAAACAGGCTAATGATCCTTACTCATAAAAGATTGACCTTTATGTGTACAATTCTGTTTCTACCATTGCGTTAGTCCAAGAGGTTCATACAGCTCAACATGTAAATCAACTAACCAAAAATGTTTTTCATGCCTTAGCTATTCAAGAAATCATAGACAAAAAAACTAGACACAAAGATAAATGTACTCAAAGAGGCTATTCTATGTATTGGAAATGAGCTAAACTCTTTTAAAGGTATGGTTGGTTCTCTGGTGCCATAAGGAATATAACTGGACAATTAAGTCTGGACCAGAGACAAAGAGCCTAACTTAGAGAGAAGGAACAGATACGAGTAGAACATAAGTTACTACATATACCTTTGCTAACTGATGATGGAGAGCGTCCCTTCCTAAGGCCTATATTCCACAAACACCTTCCCTTACACTGGCAGCTGTGATGAGGATGGATAAGAGTATCTACAACTTAACCTATGACTTAATCTTAGTGTTATTAAAATGTGTGTGTTATCGTGTTTTTTCACAAAGAACACCCTGTTATTTTCTGAGTTATTCAATGTCACTATAATTGGGGTAGTTCTGCAAGAATACTTCTGTAAAAACTGTTTCCGTACACTTTCCAAAGCATCTTATCACAGAGAACTATCCATTGTAAAAATTCCATTTTCTGATGCCATGTTATCGTTTGACCTATAAATAAAGACACCAAAACCGACAGGACAGAGATGCCTGCCTGATGACCAGGAAGAATCTTGGGGCTCTCTCACTCTCTCTTGCTGACACTGTCCATCCTTCAGGGACCCCTGAACCGGCTGGAGCTGGCCTCTGGCACTGAAAGGAGAAGCCTATGAAGACAGTCTGGAGTACTGTTCTTAGAGCTGCTCCCTCTTCTCCATTTACTCTGTGTCATCACGACACAGCTGCCAGAGACCCAGCAAATGGTGTGCGATGGGGCAGGGCCCGCCCTAGGCTCTTCGGCAAGCCAATGACCACCCACGAGAGTACCCAGCCTCCCTTTGGCCCAGCTCTATGTTTAATTTTTGGATGTGTACATCTGTCTCCTCTATTGGCAGGGGAATAGGGTCCAAGTTTAAGCAGCTTGCTAAAACATTCTAAGTTCTCATCACAGAAACTGTAGCCAATGTTCACTGAGAGTTTCCTGTGGGCCAGACCCTGTGCTAAATGCTGTACCTGAATTACCATTGCTTCCTTTTTTGTTAAAGTAGTTATTTTATCTATCTGTCTGTCTGTCTCTATCTATCTGTTTATTTAGAAAGCATGCATAAGCAGGGGAGGGACAGAGAGAGAGAGGGAGAGAGACAGAATCTCAAGACTGATACCAGGCTCCATCCCACAACCCTAGGATCATGACCTGAGCTGAAATTAAGAGCCAGACACTCAACCAACTGAGCCACGCAGGGGCCTCATCATTTATTCCTTACAACCACTGTGTAAGAAAAGACAGATGTGGCAGGGACCGAGTTTCCCCCACAGTGAGGGCCATGGTAGCCTGATCCTCACTTTATCTCTTCTTTAGGCAAAGAAACATTTCAATTCAAGAAACAAACCAGGACTCCTGTAACTAGGTGGTCTGCTGAGGCAGCCACGGCAGGGTGTGCCGCAGGGGACACGGAGCACTGGAGATGGAGCCTCGTGCCTCTGTATACAACAGGTGTGAACCCCACAATCTCCCCCCAGTCAGCCTGGCCTGGCTGCCCTTGAACATGGCCCTCAGGGAAGGCCGTGTGTAGGTGATTACGTGGCTGATGCAGATTTCTGCTAAATCCATTTGTAAATCTCCCTCTGCAGCAGGTTTCTGCCTCAGCCAGAGCCTCCCATCGGTGAGGTCGGAGACAAGTGTGGAAGCCAACTGCTGCACCCCCAGGACTGTCTCCCCAGCCAGCTGGACACACCGGCAGTACCCAAGGCAGCACCGCCAGCCTCCAGAGCCCTCAGTTTGGGCAGCGTGGTCAGCTTCTGCCAGTCCATCTCTGCTCTGCTGCCCTCTGGGGTCTCATCCATCATATGGAGATAATGAGCCTGTTGTTTTTGAAATCAGTCAACCAGCCTCATAATCACTTTCTCAAAAACGTTCCGGAGATTAAATGACCAACGATGACGATGGGGAAAAGAGCACAGAGAACAGCTGCGGCTGCTCATGTGTTTGGGAAGGAAATCCCTGACATGAAACAGGACAGAGATGGGACAGCGAAGGGCTCAGGGACCTGAGGTCTCTGTCTTTACGCTGCTGGGAAAGCAACTGAATCATTTTTATTTCAGTTCCTGTGTGTATTCAGTCTGGAGAATAACCCGAGGATGAGGTGAGCTGCAGACCATGCCTCCTCCAGGTCTATGCTCCCCACTCCTGTCCCCTCACTCCCACGGCCCCATCCTGGGCACCCCTACACGGTGCTCTGAAAGAGTGTGGGACCTGGGCATGGAACGTGATCCCAGTGTGGGCCAGCTCTAACTTGGTGTAGAAACCTTGTCCAAATTATTTTGCGTCTCTCTCCATTGCCTGGCATGTGAAATGGGAACCTGGCTGTCACCCAGCCTAGTTGTTTGCTGCAAGGGGTAAATCAGGTGAGGTAATGTGAAGTGTCTAGCACAGTGCCTTGTGATTATTTTAGGTCTACTCCAGTAATCCAGGAGATTTCTCTATTTTAAGGCCAGCTAATTAATAGCCTTAATTGTATCTGTTCCCTAATTTTCCTTTACCGTTTAATCCATAGGTTCCAGGAATTAGGACATGGACATCGTTGGGGCCATTGTTCTACCCACCACACCATCTTTATTCAAGTCCTCAGAGCTTCTTATCTAGAGCACTGCAGTGACATCCCATGGGTCTCCATGCCTCCGGTGACCCGGCACTACAATCCTTTAGATTGCTATCTTATAAGGCAGAATTAACTGGTGCATAATACAGTGCTTGAGAAATGGTAAGTGGCTACCATTTTTTAAAGTTATTTTTGAGAGAGAGAGAGAGAGAGCGCAAGAGAGCGCACATGCTTGTGAGCACACAAGCAGGGGAGGGGCAGAGAGAGAGAGAAGGAGAGAGAGAATTCCAAGCACACGCTGTGTTGTCAGCACAGAGCCTGACATGGGGCTCAAGCTCTTAAACTGTGAGGTCATGACCTGAGCTGAAATCAAGGGTCGGATGCTTAACTGAGTGAGCCATCCAGGTGCCCCCTAACACTTAAACAGCCAAAAATAGTTAAAATTCAGTGCATACTCTGTGCCAGGCACACTTAAAAATACTTTGAATTTTTAACTAATTTAATCCTCAAGTAAACCAAATAAGGTATTAGTGTCATGTCTGTTTTACAGATGAGTAAAGTGAGGCACAGAGAGGCTGCCACATGCCCAAACTCATACCTTGTGGCAGAGCAAGAATTTAAGACCAGGTGGCCCAAGTCTAGAGCCCTATGCTTCTAACTACCTCACTACGGTTGAGTAGATGAATAATTTAGTCCTTAAGGACCTTTCATAGCCACTGCCTTGTGGGAGGCAGGATATTATTATATAAATAATATGCAGGGCAACTACACTCAGGTGACAATGGCTTGAACTTTTATGCCACTACTGTGTGACCCTATAAAGTTGCTGAATCTGTCTTTACTTAAGTTTCTTAATCAGAACACAGGAATAAAATCATCTACCTCAGTTACTGCATATTGTGAGAATTACATGAAGTAATACAGAAGTACTTCACACAAGGCTCAGGACACAGCGGTACTGTGTAAATGTTAACCCCTCCCTCCCTGCAACTAAGTAGGGCCAAGTAGTATAAAATGCATGGATACAGCTAATGCATCACATTCTAAGGCCAACTGTAGTTTAATGATTGGATTTTCAAGCCACTCTGTCCTAACACCACTCTACTACTTCCCTCTACCCCCTTCTATTCCTCTTAGAGTTCAACCAACCTCAATTGCTTGCTGCTCCTGGAATATTACCTGAACTTTTCTCATGGGGGCCTTTGTTGAAGCAGATCTTTTCATCAAAAAGGAGCGTCCCTTCTTATTTTCTCTCCTTATCTATGCTCTTTATGGACATTTCTCCAATTCCTCCTCTGGTCACCTACTGTATTTTAGCTGCCCTTTTATGATAGCATAGCCAAACTCATGATTACATTGAGTTTCCTTACCACACTCATTTCCTCCTTTGTTCATAAGGTCCTCATTTTCTTCATCTTTCTGAGCCTCCTAGGACTAACATGTACTGGAAGTCAGAAAGATTTGCAGCAATGAGTTAATGTGGCAGTGGTCTCAGCACTGGTGAAGAAACAAACAGGGACACAGATACTCCATGTATGGCGGAAGGTCATACAGGCCCCATGAGAGGTTCTGTGGAACAGCTGGGGCAGAAGGACGGAGGGTAAGGGTGAAAGAAAGACTTCATGGAGGAGGTGTCTATGCATGTGCATCACAGGGAGAGGATGGTGGGAGAGAATCTGAACAGGCTTACAAATACTGCCTGAATACCTTCAATGCATCTGTCACTGAGTAATCTCATTTTGTGTATAAGTATTTGTGCTGGGCTCTAGGACTTATTTTTGTAGTGGACAGCAGTCTCCGCCTCCCCCCCGCCCCCCGCCCCGAACACTCAATAAACTGCAGCCTTTAGGCAGGAGAGGATTTCGGTTAGGGTTCTTAGGCCATTCAGTGATGGGGCAAGAGTGGACACAAGTAGCAGCTTTCTTTGTAGAGAGAAGATGATGGAAAAACCTCCATGGGCAAGGCATTCAGTGAATGACAGCAGGAATGCACCAACTTCGAGCTGGAAAGTGATAGGTGATCTTCATTTTGTTAATTTCAGAATTTAGCGAAAAGAGCTGGTCTCTTCTGGAGGAGTAACTCCGTGGCAACACGTGTATATTCAAGACACTTGTTTCAACTGTCACATGTGAGAAGGCCTGGCTCAGAACAGGCAAAAGATTTTCTCAGGAGTTTGCTGGACTGGGATATGCCAAGAAAATGTGGCTTAGTATGGCAAAGCTGCTACTGTTGGGTCTTTTTTACCTCTTCATTATCATATGATCTTTTAAGAAGATTCTAACAGCTTTCATCGACAATATGGCTTAGAGTTAGTTTAGGAAGATCCCTGGAACTCTAAGCTAGCTTGAAGTATTCTCAAGAGATTCACGACCCTGTTGATTCCTTTTTTCTAGGAAAGGTGAAGTTTTCCTGCAGGTCATCTGGCCAACACCAACTACTCATGGAGGAGAAACTACCAGCTACCCTGAACACTCTGAGTACAGATCTTAGGCTTGGTCAACATGGGCATGTTAGAATTTTGACTTCTGTCAGGTTTAGATTTCCTACAGGTGACAGGGAGTCACAAGCATGAGTTACCTCACAGGTGTAGTAAGCGAGACAAAAAGATGATGGTTTTAAAAAGCCATTGTGTATGTCATAGCTATGTTGGGGGCTTCACGGGACAAGGGAAAGAACATGGAACCAGAGTCAGAAAAAGCAAGCCACAGCTTTACTCAGCCCAGTTACCTTGTGCCAGTGATATTTAGTCACCTGGGAAGTTTTCTGAAACTGGGTAGTGTTGGCAAGAGTAAGTGAATGAACAAGTATCCCTTCACTCTTCAGAGTTCTATTTCCATCAACTACACAATAGAAGAGTGAAAAAGACCACCAGTAGTAAACTAATACATGTGAAGTACGTGAGAAATTGTCAATTTCCTATCCCATGTTATTCTCTGTAATTTCAGTATTTTATCAAATGTAAGGGTGAGAAAGGTAAGTAATGTGCACCAAGTTACTAATACTGGAAAGTATTTTGGCCCTTTTATTGCAACTGGTTATGTATTCAGAAACAGTGTCTCCATTTGATCAGTTAAAAACAACTTCAGGGGTGTGGCAGTTAAAGCATTCTCAAGATTTTCTCCTCAAATGTCAGGCATGAGTGAGAGGCTTTATGCCTCTGGTACATTGGGACAGGACCCACATACTGACAACCAGACATGCTTGACCATCTCCATCTCTATTTCTGGAAATCCAGAAAAGGACACTTACAACACAATTCGTGAGCCGCTCAGTGAGCCACTCACAATTCTCCTTCTGGAAGGGAAGCTGCATGAGGTGAAGACATGAACTCTCACAGTCCAGCGACCTTGTTTGCACATTCTACCAGAACAGGCAGAACATGGTCTTCCAGCCTGAGTCCCGAGGCAGCAGTGCTGAAGTTGCAATCTCTAATGGCTGGACACCATTCTCAGAGTTAGGGACACTTTACACAGCCAAGTGATTTCATCTGACTACTTACCTCACATGAAATGAAAGCGCACACGAGGGACTCCTAGTGGTGATACATTATGTTAGAAAGAACCACCCCCTTTCAAAATAGATTCTCAGCAGGTATTATGGGTCAGATCAGTCTATTTTTAGCTCTGCTTTGGCAGTAATCACAGAGGGAATCTAAACTCACTTTTGTGCTTTTAGAATCCTGCTGGCACATCATTATCAAAGACCACCCATAGAAAAATGGTGATGGAAAGCACTGATTAAGGGTTGCCAGTACGACCACTGCCAAGTATCGGATCCTCTTTTCCAGAGGCTTCAACACTTGTGCTGAAAAAATGGTGAGGATTCTTTCCCTTCAGAGATATTCTGACAAAGATGGAAGGTCAACAGAAAGGGCAATAAGATGTATGAACCCCCAAAGTAGTGTTTTCAGACAAACCAATCATAGCTTGACAGTCTATTGCTCTAGTCTGTGATTTGAAAGCATGTTTTAAAATGGATAGGAATAGGGATGCCTGGATGGCTCAGTTGGTTAAGCATTCAACTCTCGATTTTGGCTCAGGTCATGATCTCACGGTTCATGAGTTTGGGTCCCAGACTGGGATTCTCTTTCTGCCCCTACACTGCTTTCTCTCTCTCTCTCTCTCAAAATAAATAAATAAACTTAAAATAGATAGGAATAGGAACAAGATAAAAGGCAATTATGTTAAACCTCAGAAGTTCTCCCTTTAGACGAGTGAAATACTTGCAGAAGTTGGTACAAAAGAGCATCCTGATGATATATAATACACAGTCTTCTTCTTGAAATGTTAATGGTTTATAGGTAGTACACTGCTCTATAGAACAAATTATGATCTTGTTTCAACATGAGTCATAACAAAAGGAGTCACATCTACTATAAAGCTTAGAGAAATGAATTTGGACAAGGTTTGGCATTGTTGAAAAATGGAAGGTCAAAGTCCCCTAGGATGCTACATTATGAAAATCATAGCCAAAACCCAAAAATGACCCCCATCAAAGCGCACAGCCTACTTCCTTTACTCCCTTCATATTATTATTTTATTTCCCTGCTGGGACAATTTTCAGTGCTAAGGGACCACAAGCAGAGGTGACAAAAACAATGATTGAAGGAGGGAGACAATGGAAACCTAAAAGGAAGAAGAACAGGTATCTGTTTATAGGCATTTTTAACCAGACAGACATGAAAAGACCCAAAGTAATAGATTCCTCCAGTTTCAAAAAGCTCTGAAAGTAAGTTCCTTAAATAATAAAAGCATAGCCCCAAATACAAAATAATCACCACCAATTATTAAAGAATGCCCAGAATCCTCCTTGGAAGCTTAGACAGTCCACCTCTATCTTACAGCATCTGTCAGAAAGCCAATTCTTTTCATTATGTCATAGAAGAGCACTGTGTCAGAAGGACTATGATTGAAAGGCATGGTCACTTACTAGGGCATCTCTCTTCCTCCTCTGTTGGCTGTTCCTTCTCAGGCTTGGGAGGGCCTTTGATTTTATACACCAAGGCACGGAGTTTCCCAGCCCAGGACATGTCTTCCTCCTCCTCCTCTTCTTCCTCTAGGGGAACACCTAGCAAGTCACAGAACAGAGTGAAAACCTTCAACAATACATAAAAAAAAAAAAACACCAAAAGATCAAAAGAACATAAAATCTTTCCTTCCTACCCTTCTGGAACTTTCCAAAGACACTATGGGCAGCCTCGCATAATTACTTACCTGCAGGATGTAATTTTGGCAAGTATTTTAAAAAGATAATTTCTTGTATACAAAAACATCAAGTAATTTCAAAATCTAAAATTAACTTTTTTTAAAAGTTTATTTATTTATTTATTGAGAGAGAGTGAGAGAGAGAGAGAGAGAGAGAATGAGTGAATGAGGGAGGGGCAGAGGGAGAGGGAGGGAGAGACCAAGCAGGCTCTGTGCTGATGCGGGGCTTGATCCCACAAACCAGGAGATCATGACCCGAGCCAAAACCAAGAGTCAGATGCTTTAACTGACAGTGCCACCTTGGCACTCCTAAAGTTAACTTCTAACCTATACCCCAGAAGGGCTGTAGAGTATCTAGAAAGAGTTAACAGTAATTCATTTCCTATGAAAAGACCATCTATTATCCATGTATTAGTCAATCCACCCACGTACAAGCAGCACAAATGCTGAGAACCAATTAAAATCATCAGTTATATATTAAAGCAGGAACTTCTGGCTTAGGATTCTTAAGGGTGTAAGTTATCATATTTATATCACTGCAAAAGCTAAGAAGCAAAGGAGATCAGAATCCTGGTTCACCTGGGAACAGAGTCCAACCATCTAAGTAAAGTGGGTGAAGTTTATATAAGTATCAGTTATTTTCCTTCTTCAGACACCCTGTTTCTCTTCTATCTCAGAAAAATTTCTTCTTGGTAGAAGGAGTTTCCATCATATATGGATGGGGCATATATGCTGGAATTATTTCCTATATCTTCTCAGATGCAAGTAGTCCTGGCAGAATTATTTCTTGAGACGCTAGTATTATACAATTAATCCTCAAACAACGCAGGGGCTAGAGGCGCCCACACAGCAGAAAATCCATATGTGACTCTCACCCTCTACAACTTAACTATGAATAGCATACTCTTGATGGGAAGCCTTAGTGATAAACAGTCAACTAACATACATTTTTAAATGCTATATGCATTATGTACTGTATTCTTAAATTAGAGAAAGAAAGTATTATTAAGAAAATCATAAGGAAGAGAAAATACACTTAGAGTACTGCACTCTATTTATGGAAACAAAATTCTCCATTTTGAGTGGACCCGTGTAGCTCAAACCCATATGACTCAGCAATCAAAAAGAAAACTCTTGCCATTTACAACAACGTGGATGGAACTAGAGTGTATTATGCTAAGCAAAACTAGAGGAAGACAAGTATCATAGGACTTTACTCCCATGTGGAATTTAAGATACAAAACAGATGAATATAAGGGAAGGGAAGAAAAAATAATATTAGAAAAAGGGTCAACTGCACTTTTAAATAGAAAGCTGCCTTCCCAACCCCCACTAGCTTTTAATGAAGGAATCGGGAACAGGCTTGTCTTTGATAAAGCTTTCATTGCAGAAACTCACCACAGTGAATAAGAAGGTCCTCATGGAAGTCATATAGCTCCTCTCGGATCTCTTCTGGGCAGGGGCAATTCTCTCCCAGTTGAAAGTTAAGAAGCATGTTGATCTTTGAGGGACAAAGAAGAATGGGTAGTTGGTTCTCAGTGTTGATCAAAAGAACTCAGATCCTGCCTTAGACACCTAACATCCTTTGCAAATTTTATCTAACTCAAATTTTGTAAAGATGACCATATTTAAAAGTAGCTTTCACCCTTTCTCTGATTATAATGGTAATTTATTAACTGCACAACATTTGGAAATACCTAAAGAAAATTTACTGTGGAGATCCCACTACCCAAAGAGAACCATATTTAATGATACTTAGTTCTTATCTTCCAGGCTTTATATACATAGATTGAGAGCATGCATACTCTAGATAAACATTTTTGAAGTCTGATTTTCCACTTAACAATTTATCTTGAGCATTTTCTTATTTTATTGATTTTTAACAGGTACATTGCATTTCATCATATGGATGAATAGCAATCGATGTAAAACTAATGACCTGTTCAAATATATTTAAATTGTTTCCATTTTTTTGTCCTTAAATAAATTTTGTTGGCAGGTCCTTTTACCTAATTTTTGTTCACATCTCTGATCTTCTTCTTCTTTTTTTTTTAAGGATAAACTCCTAGAAGCAACATGACTGGATCAAAAGATTTGCAGATTTTAATGGCTTCTGATACGAATTGCCAAATCACCCTCCAGAATGCTTACAACAATTTTCATTGTTACCAAATTTATTCAAGAGTGTGTATTACTTTGCCATCTCCATTACTGAAATGAGACTTAACACATTTTCAAATATTTTCCAATTTAATGGGTGAAAAATGCCATATCCCTGTTGCTTTACTTTGCATCTAATTGGGGAGGTTGAATTTTGTTTTTCCACACGTAAGAACCATTTTTATTTCATATTTTATAAATTTCCCATTAATATTCTTCCTCCACTTTTCTGTTGGGTAATTTGCTTTTTAAAAAGAAATCAGGAGGCACCTGGGTGGCTCAGTCCCTTAAGTGGCTGAGTTTGGCTCAGGTCATGATCTCATGGTTTATGAGTTCGATCCCTGCGTTGGGCTCTGTGCTGACAGCTCAGAGCCTGGAGCCTGCCTCAGATTTTGTGTCTCCCTCTCTCTCTGTCTCCACCCCCCACTCATGCTCTATCACTGTCTTTCAAAACTGAATAAACATTAAAAAAATAATCAGTATTTCGCACATCCCTAGACCTGCTCACCCACCGATTCCTGCTCAAATTAGCATTTTGAATACATAACACAAAATATAGAAAATTACATGGAGAAGCAATTGTACTGAAATCTGGTTATCAAAATCCTAAAAAAGAAATCTGTGATATAGTACCAGGTACTTGTTTATTAACCCATTGGAGAAAAAGATCCACTAGCAGGTCTCATAGCCACTGTGATCTCAAAGTGGTAATGAACGTAAATGATATTTCAAGGTATGATAATCATGTGACACAATATGAGAAAATATGCAAATTCTGTGGCTGGCAAAGTCAGGTATCTGCTTGGCTGCCTACATCAATAATTGAAAGGAACGCTATCAGAGTTTCATGAAAAGATGGCAAAAACGTGGTCACTCATTTCCTTGTCAGATTCCAGGATGCCTCTAGTCTGTCCAAAGACCCACGACCCCAGACAGTGACTACTAGGGAGACTGAAGCGCTAACGAGGGGTGATCCACTTTGTTCAGCTCAGGCAGAGTAGCCTAAGCACCAGGCAAATACACCTTCTCCTTCTGCTTAGGATTTCTAGGCTAAGAAACATCACAATCTTTTATTAAACCACGAAAAACAGCATACTTAATGTTGGTAGGAAGATGCTTATTTATATTTATTTATTTATTTATTTATTTATTTAATGTTTTTTTTATTTATTTCTAGGAGAGAGAGAGAGACAGCGTGAGCAGGGGAGGGTCAGAGAGAGAGGGAGTCACAGACTGAAACAGGCTCCAGGCTCTGAGCTGGCAGTCAGCACAGAGCCCGACGCGGGGCTCGAACCCACGAACCGCGAGATCATGACCTAAGCGAAAGTCGGACGCTTAACCGACTAAGCCACCCAGGCGCCCCAGGAAGATGCTTATTTAAAGCTTCTACTCCAAACAGCTTTTTGGAAGTAGGTAGAAGTGTTGCTTGTAATAAAATAATATCCAGAAAATATGTTAGAAAAGTAATTTTTGTGGTTGTTCCACAATGTTAAATTATGGTAGTTATGTCGACATAGATTGATAGGTTGTTTATTAAATAAAAACAAGATCTGAAGATCTAGTTTCAGAGTCAGACAATTAAATTCTTTGCTGAAAGATCTTAGGTGGAATACTTGGGAAGTGGTGGCTCACCAGCCAGCAGGGCAGAAAACCAAAAGGGGAGAGGAGTGCCTGGGTGGCTCAATCTGTCAGTTAAGCGTCCAGCTTCAGCTCAGGTCATGATCTCACCGTTAGTGAGTTCGAACCCCACATGGAGCTCTGTGCAGACAGGTCAGAGCCTGGAACCTGCTTCAGATTCTGGGTCTCCCTCTCTCTCTGCCCCTCCCCTGCTCATACTCTTTCTCTTAAAAAATAAATAAACATTTTAAAAAAAGTGGAATGAGCTGAATTTTCTGCTGCACGGGGCATACCCATTAATGATGGCCTCTCTTTCTCTCTCTATTATTTAAGTTTACTTATTTTGAGAGAGGAAGGGAGGTGGGGAGAGGGGGAGAGGGAGAGAGAATCCCAAGCCCAACCAGGTTCCACACTGTCAGCACAGAGTCCTATGTGGGGCTCAAATCAGGAAACATTGAGACCATGACTTGAGCAGAAATCAAGAGTTGGTAGCAGCCAACTGAGCCACCCAGGTACCCCAATGATGCCCTTTTTAAAGTCTAAGTCTCACTGACTGTGCATGGCTAATATGCCAATGACCACTGAACAGATTTTAGTTTTACCTACTTTTGTACTTGGTTATGTTCCCCAGGTATATGTATTTTTCATCTCTCTGAATCCTATACAGATACAAGGCTGAAAGCCTTTATTTTCTCCTCAAAGGTTACAGAAGGCTTAGATAATCATATCATTGTTTTAAAATTCTGATTCTTATGCAGCCAATTGTCCATGTAATTTTGCATTACTATCCCCTGAAATTGATCTGAATCCTCCTGTTGATATTCAATTCTGAATTATTTAGAGAGCTTTACTGGTAGGTTCCTTCTAGAAATGAATATTCTGAGAAGGATGGTAGGTGGGACAGCTGAATTTGATAGCAATTAGTGTCCCTTCTTTCATTTCATTCCTAGACAAGCATCATCAGTATTACCTAGAAACTTACTAAAAGTATAAATTAATGGGCCTCACACTAGAGCTACTGAATTAGAAGCCCCAGAGGTGGGATCAGCAAACTGTTTCATTCTGTCTTTCTGGTGATTCTGATTCCCACTCAAGAATCACAGAGTCTAGGGGCACCTGGGTGGCTTAGTTGGTTAAGCATCCGACTTTCGCTTAGGTCATGATCTCGCAGTTTGTGGGTTCGAGCCCCGCGTCGGGCTCTGTGCTGACTGCCAGCTCAGAGCCTGGAGCCTATTTGGGGGTCTGTATCTCCCTCTGTCTCTGACCCTCCCCTGCTCACGCTGTCTCTCTCTCTCTCTCTCTCCTAGAAATAAATAAAAATATTAAAAAAATAAAAAGAATCACATAGTCTAACACATAAGAGAAGAATTTCTCAAGTTACATCTGAAACGAGTCTGAAATGATTGCCAGAGGCTTACTGAGAAGGCTAAAGGAGGAAGTGTTAGCAGGCCCTGGGGACAGCAGGAAAGAAGGTGGGGAGGAAGCAGGGGGAAAGGTGAGGTGGGAGCCAGTGTGGCCCTTCCAGGAGCCAGGATCAGAAGCTGTGTCCATAAGGATAGTGCTAGATGTACAACACAGGTCTAGCTGAGTTAAGCAGATGTCTCAGAAAACATACATAAGCTCTACTCACTGGGTCACTGGCAGAAGGAAAGGAACATGGCATGAGACAAATGCAAATACCTCCCAACAATGAAACTAATGAGTCCACTTGCAGAATGTTTACCATATGACAGTACCCCACTATGCAATCTAAACATAGATCTAAATGATCTCCTGTGGTCCTCCCTAGAAGGGAGGGAGAGAGACACAAACATCCTCATTTTGCAGCTGAAGAAAGGGAGACAGAAAGGCAATTGGCTATGACCACACAGCGAGAGAGGGAGAGCCAGAACAGGAGCCGCGCATCCCATGGTCCTCCCTGCCTGTTATCCACAAACACGAGTCAGCATCTGCCCAGGGAAATGGGAAATGTTCACACAGGTTGTCAGTCTAAGAGCAGTCTGACAACATTTGTAAAGTCTTGGAGAGTAACCCAGGCTCCCTGAGTTTCCCACAGCATGGTGCAAATTACCTCCTCCCATCAATTCCAAGGGCTTTCTCAGTTTGGCTCCGGCAAAGAGATGATAAATGTTGTCTACTCTTTTCAAGGCCAGTATCATTCAAGTGCATCTTTTACAAGCCAAGATACGTGGTGCGCTTTTAGGTCAATATAAATATTCTATGTTCTACCAAATAGGTTAGGAAAGTAATGGACCAAGTTGTACCATTAATATCAAAAGGCGGTAATTATACCTGACAACAGTTTATGGATAGGCTACTTATTAAATACAGAGAAGATGCGAAGATCTGGCTTCAGAGACAGAACACAAATTTCTTCCCTGAAAGATGTTCTGTTTTGAACACTTAGGGAGCTGTGGCCAAGATGCCTGCAGGATGTACGCAGGAGAAGCAGGGACAAATGCAAACTACACTCCACAAGATGTCCCGCCCCCATCTACCAGTTGCTCACTGGGATTTTGAGTCTTTTCAAAGCAACCTTCCCATATGGGCAAGGCTGACTACAAGGTGGGGTACTGTACAAAATGAAGGCAATCCCTCAGAGACTCGACCTCACTTGTCCAGTCCTGTTTTCCTTGTTAGTGGGGGCTGGGAGGCTTGGTGAGGGTCTTGGTCATGGGGTAAGGGGCTTAGGGCACTTAGCTGAGGAAGCCGGTGCACCTGCTCTCATAAGACAGGAAATGTTGACCATGCTCTGCTCATCTCTAATACAAAGCAATGACTTCTGCAAGGACCGGACGGACATTCTTCTAACGATGTATCCTTGCTGGTATGAAAGCTGGATTGTGACAGTCATTTGGTCTTTGGCTCAGTGACAGGAAATGGGTAAGAGCAAGCAAGGGAGGGGAGGAAGTCCGCTCCATGTGCATTTCTGGATGGGTTTATTTTCCCATCTAAGATGACTGGCAGATGCTCCTCGTTGCCATTAGCATATGACCAGGGCTGTCCCCCGGCACTGTGCTGGGTCATTTAATCGCCCACACCTCTCATGGCCACCGCAGGCACATAAAGGTTTATGCCCCTACTCTGTAAGGTTCAAGTTCACTCCACTGGCATGGAGGCTCAGGAAGAGTTTCTCACCTGCTCCTGTGGCGGGGAGCGGAACTCCCTGGTCTTCCGGGCAGTCAGGGCTGCGGACATGTTCAAGGCCTGCATGAGCTCATTGTAGCGGAACTTCTGATTTGCCTGAAGCTTAGAGACATAAATGTCGCCAAATGCCACAATGGCTTCCACTCGATGCTGCAGCTCACAGTCACAGAGATAGCTGAGGAGCTCACACATCTGCAACCAAAGTGTATATTTATGCTAATTTAACAACACTTGTTAAATATAATACAAATATACACACCAAAGTGTATATTTATGCTAATTTAACAATAATACATTGGTGAAGCAGCTAGGATTCCCATTTTCCAGACGGTACCACTAAGACTTTGGCACTCTAAGTGACTTGCCCAGTGTCACATGGTGATCATAGAGCCGTTACTTGGATCCAAGTCAGTTTGAACCCAGCCACCAACTCTTTATCCTAAGGATAGGAGAGTAACAGGAAAATGAGCTCACCAAAGACAGAATAAACCTGCCAGTGGAGAGGAGAATGGCACTGTTAAGAGAATTCTTCCATGGCTCTAAGCTCCATGTAGAAACCAGCCCTCAACTGCATGGGTGAGCTCTGACTCCTTCCTGACATCCTCTGGCTCTGGATGATGGGAACCAGAGACTTACGATCCCCTCTCCATCCTTCTTCCTTGTTTGTTTGTTGGTACTGTTTTTACTGCCATTAGTTCTTTTGGACTGTTACTAGCCCTAACCTTATCAGTCCTTGCACTTTTATGAATAAGAAAAACAGCAATCAGAACTTATGGAGCCCTAATTGCCTGACTCCATGCTAGGCACTTGCCAGACTTTCTCTTTTAATCCTCTGTGTGTTCCCAAAGTTCTGTGAACCCATCTCCACATAACCTCCTGCAGGACTGACACTCTCCAGTGTGTCTGGGCACAGACAATAATGCCCCTGGTGGTGGCATGTCCTTACCTAGCAGGCTAGTCTCTGGCATATCTGCAGGTGAACTAGGATCCAGAGCACATGCCTGTCACACTTATGATCATAGTTATCACATCTGATTAGAAGTTATATGTGCCAACGAAATGGGAAAACTAAGTTGAATGACTAGGGAACATCTGCAAAAGGAAAGTTGTTATTTTAAAAAAAAATACCCAAAGTTGGGTGTGAGTTAGACAACTACAAAAAATTGGGGGAAAATCATTAAAATCTACAAGCGTTCTGTGCTCAGGTTGCTTTCCAAATACCTCTAAATTCACAGTCTATCTTCAAGATCCCCAAACTGGACATCATGCACATCAAGCTGTGCATAATGATGCCATCTGTGCAAAAGAAAGGGCTCTACATGCCAGGCAGGGACTCACATTGAAGAAAAAGTCTCAGCTCCATATCAGAAGAGCACACTTACACGTTTTCATAAAAACATTTAAGGTGTATGTGTAAAATTTGTTATGCTTCTCCTCTACATATAATTTTGATGAACCGACACCTATCCATCCCACCACCTTGGGTAAGAGAGCTTCATTTGGAGATTACTTTATTATAACACGTTTTGTGATAAAATATATTTCATAGTGTATTTTAAAGATAAATTTGAATTTTATGTTTTATTATATTATCATCCATATTTTTTTTTTTTACAGTTTAAGTTTTTTTTTTTTTAATAGTTTATTGTCAAATTAGTTTCCACATAACACTCAGTGCTCATCCCCACAAGTGTCCTCCTCCATGCCCATCCCCCCTCCCCCCCACATCCATCAGTCCTCAGTTTTTGTCAGCATTCAAGAGTCTCTCATGGTTTGCTTCTCTCCCTTTCCCCCACCATTTCCGCCCTTCTTCTCCCCCTTGTTCCTCCGTATTTTACATAGTGTAAAGCTAAAGCTTTGGGAGACTACTGACTTGGCAAGCCTGGATAGCTACTAAGTGGTTGAGGGATGCCCGAGCCAGGCTGACTCTGTGGAACAGACGGTAGTGCTCTGTCCACTTTCATTTCTCTTTTCTCAGTGCCCGGAAGACAACAGTTATCGTCATCAGTGTATCACTGATGCTAGCTTCCATCTGGTAAGACTACGTCCTAGGAAATGTGGCAGTTTCCTAGGTGATGCCAAGGGGGCAGCTCAACATGGGCATGCCTCTTTTTCTTAGAAGTTTGTTTGCATGCCAGGGCAGCAGGTCTACACAGGCTTGGTGATCAGACATGGAGGCAAACGAGAGCAAGTGATGAACGTGGCCACCCTATGAGTCAGTTCCCTTGGTCTTTTCCACAGCCAAAGGCTCTTCCTCCTTTCTAGACAGGGTCTCACAAAGCAGCCATTTAGTCCCAAAGGGTAAGAGGTAAGATGAAGGTCAATCCACCACTAGTTCCATAAAAACAATTCTAACCCTTATTGATAAGGGTTAGCACTTTTCTTTTGACTAAAGGGAATACATTTCGTGTCAGAGAAAATAATGAGCAGTGAATGTTCTCTCTCAGTTTCTCCACTATACTCCAGGTTTAGGCCAGGGCTCTCTGTCCGAGCCTTAGCTCCAAGCTACACGATCACCCTCCCCCACACTTTCCAAGGGCAGGATCTCTGCTGCCCTGAGTTACCTGCAACTTGACCGACTCTGGCAGTCGGGTCTGCAACAAGCCTTTGACTGGAGCCTCCTTGCTGGCTTTTTCTCCAGCCTCCACTGCCTTCTCCTCCACCTGGGTCATTTCCTCTTTCTCAGCTCTGTTCTCCATCTCCCCACTGTGCTCCCCAAACACAGAGGGATCGATCAGGAGGAGGATATGCCGGACGTCATCATCATCAAACACCCCCATGACCAGCAGGGTTCCGATGAGTTTCAGCACAGGCACAAACTGGAACTCTACAGACCCGCCGACGGGGTCCCGGATGTGAGCCCCACTGTGCTGCACCGCCTCGGTCAGCATGCTCAGCGCCTTCGTCTTAAGGATCTCCAAGGGGATCTCAGGGCTCTGCTTCTGGTGCTCTTCACTGGTCACGACAAAGCAAGGGGTGGAGAACCTGAACCCTGGCTTGAGGCACGTTCTGAGGCCCACCCCAGGCAGCCCGTGCCTTTTGGACTCATCTGGGTACAGGCGGATTTTCCCGGTGGCACTGGTGATGGGGATGATGTACTCATTCTTCATCATTAGCTTCCTCTCCTTGGCGTTGGCCAGGTGGATGCTGATGAGCAGGTCATAGAAACCAGACCGAAGGAGGCCAGGGAGGTACTTGTTGTCAATGGCGTAGAAGAGCTGGGAGAGGTCCACGTGGCCACAGAGGGCATAGGCCACGCGGCTGTTTCCCAGGGCACACACGGCACTGTAGAGTCGCAGTGTGTGGTAATGGAACTGCATCAGGTCTTCCTGCTCACAGAGCTCCAGGACGTCCACACACCTGCCGATGGGACAGACCATCAACCTCTCCATGGGGAAAAGAATATGCCAGAGCTCAGCAGAGTTCTTCTCTTTGAATACCCCAGGGAGTGCACCCAACTCGATGAGGGCAGAGGGTGTAGAAGGATGAAAGAGCCTCTACCCTCCTCCCCCATACAGGTTATCATTCCTCTTAGCTCTGGTCCATATCCCAGTTCCTGACAATTCTCCTTCTCTAAGCACACGAGTCTCAAAAGTCTCAAAGATTTAAAGACATGGCTTCCCAAATATGAAAGTGTTCCTTATTAAGGAACCCCTCCTCCCCAACTGAAAAACTGAAAAATATTCAGGTATGTGATAGAGGTGACTTGGTCCTCTTATTTGTCGGTATAAGGGGATCCTCTGCTTCCTGATACAAGAGCTCCTCCAAAGATGTAGTTGAAGGGGCGCCTGGGTGGCTCAGTTGGTTGACCATCTGACCTCGGGTCATGATCTCACAGTTTGTGAGTTTGAGCCCCACGTTGGGGGTCTGTGCTCACAGCTCAGAGCCTGGAGCCTGCTTTGGATTCTGAATCTCCCTCTCTCTCTGCCCCATCCTTGCTTTCATGTTGTCTCTCAAAAATAAATAAATGTTTAAAAAATTAAAAAAAAAAAGGATGTAGCTGAAAGCCTCTGTCAATCTGCCACCCACACACATTATCCATATAATCTACAAATCTACTGTCATCCACAGGGCTTTCCCTCCCCTGAAAACAAACACACTTACACTCTTGTCCCAAGAGAAAACACTTTCCAACCTGTGTTCAGTTGGCATAATCAATTCACTTTCTCCTTCCTGACTTCAGAAGCCCATTTACAAGTCTGTCTTGCTCCCTCATTTTTGGGGGGCTCAGGGCACAGTCTCTGATCCTGGCTTAGATTTTCTGTTTTGTCTCACTTCTCACCACGGATCTATGGATCCTTTGCAATTGGCATACTTAGTTGGATTATTTTTTCTTGTTCCTTCCCTATACCAGCCTGTCTTGCCGCTGTCCATGACCCAGCAGAATATCTAACTGGGAACTGTGCAGGTATCAAATAAATCCCTCTGCCTGCTCCCCCATTACTGTATAGATCAAGGGGTGATAATAGGCTAATGAGAGAATTTATTTCTCACTACATATAGAAACTACACTAGTATAGATTTACCTAAACAATTTCATTTGTTTCTCCCTGCAGTTCTCTGGGCGGTCATCTATTTTACCGTTATCATGAGGAAACAAAGGTAAGTTACAGGAGTCATTTACCCAAGGCCACAAGGCCAGAAAGTGATAGTGCTGGGATTAAACCCAGGCCATAATCCCAGAGTACCTCTTTCTTACCAGGAGGGGCCCAGGAGCCCACTCTTGGTTCTCTAGGCAAAGCAGGCATGCCTCATTTTCTCCCTTCTTGTCATTAATGACATATATTTCAGGGTCACATTAGAGCTTCTTAATTAAAGGGATGGAAACGCTTCCGACTGCAGATGCTCAGAAAGAAGGCCTTGTGGCAGGCACATTGTAGTGAATATCCTGTTATTTCTAAGTGAATAATGAAAGCAAGGAAGGGAAAGAGACACTGAGGTTTACGGGAAGTGAGCAGGGCCCTTGGCCAAGGAGAATGCTGCTCCCTCCCTTCTCCTGCCTGCCTCCCAGGCCTGCCCCCTCCTCCGGGGGCCCCTCCACTACCTGTTCTCCTCAGGGATGTGGAGGGCCATCATCTGCAAGGGCTCCAGGCACTGCACCACCCAGCCGTGGCGCTCGCTCACCCGCTCTGTCTCCACCTTCAGGAAGCTGCTGGGCATGCGACTCCAGAGCACGGGCTGGATGGTTTGGACGTCCAGCCGAGGTGGGCACTGTGGCACGGGGTTCTTCTCTTCACTCTTAAATATGGCCGCTGACAAGGGCATTGCATTCTGGGGCAAAGCAGAAAGGCATTCAGAGGGAAAGACAGGTGCACTACAAAGGTGCTCAGTTACTGGAAAATGCAACACAGCCCATGAAACCAATATGGTGAGTATGAACTAAAGAGAGACAAACAAATCCGGAGACCTTCAAGGCTTTGCCAGCCTTAATTAAAACCTTGCATAATGGGGTATATTAGCATTAAGTAATTCTTTCAGCAGCCAGTAGAAGTGGCAGAAAGTAAAAGGAGAACCTACCTTCTGACATATGAATCTCACAGGCATGTACAGGGGCCTGGGGTGGGGGGCAGTGTAGGAGAAGGGATTCCCTTGTCTTCTGAGGCTTAGGAATTTTCCCCTAATGGTCAACGCTGCCTTCTTTTATCATAGCCATTGGATGAGGGGCAGACCAATACCTTCAGCTTCCCAAGTTCAAACTGAAACAAGGAAGTGCTCGTGGGCTGCAGGAAGACTGCTGGAAACACTTTGGTATTGGGCTCCACCTGGAAACCAAAACAAATCAAGGTTTGCTCAGAATGATAAAATCACAGATGGCCAAGTCACTGGGGGTTTTCATCAACACCGTCATTCTAACCTTAGCTGAAACGGGACAGCTCCCTGGCAGGTCATCCTCTACTCCTCAGAAATTCTGAGACCTGGTGCTCCTGGTAGTGAACAATCTCTACTTGAGGCTGAACAATCTCACAGTCTTGCATTTTCTCTTGCTGATAACTGCAGCCAACAGCTTTCTCCAGTGCTCAGAAGGACAGTCACATGTAGGGAGCTATTAATCTCCCACCAAAGGCAATGCCCGCTCTTGTTTAAGGAACTATGTGATGTCCTGGCTCTTCATAGAGCAGGGAGACACCTGGTGTGCAGGTGGCACCATTCATCACTCCTGCCCTGAGAAGGTCATCACTGAGGGTGGTGCAAGGACTTCAGTGTTATTTCTGAAGGCAGAAAGGACACTGGGGAGGCAAGCCCAAGAGCAGGGCTCTTCAGCCTCGGCACCACTGACATTTCCGGCTGGGTGGGTAACTCTTTGTTGTAGGGGCTGTCCTGTGTGTTGTAGGACATATAGCAGCATCCTTGGCCTCCATCCAGAAAATGTCAGTACTACTCTCCATCTCCAGCAAAGTCATGACAACCAAAAAAGTCTCTGACGATTGCCACATGTCCCATGAGGGAAAAACACCCCTAGATGAGGCAGGTGCTTCCCTGGGATAACATAAAGAGGTTGCTTCAAGAGCCTGTCTCCTTTCCTTAGAACTTCTCCTTTTCTCTTGGCTCCTCTGGACTTCTCTACACCCCCTTTTCACTCTTCATGACTCAAGTGCTCACATTAAATGGTGTGGGATTCACTGACTGTCTTTTAGCTGCCACTTAGATGAAGTGTGTGGATTTATTTATTTATGACAGCAGGGGCTCCACTTATCACCTGCCCACATTGAGAGAGAGAGAGAGAGGGCGGGGAGCAAGAGAGAATTCCAAGCAGGCTCTACACTCAGCACGGACCAATCTCATGACCATGAGATTATGACCTGAGCAGAAATCAAGAGTTGGAGAGTCAATCGACTGAGCCACCCAGATGCCCTTGATGTAAGGCTATTGATCAGACTTGGAAGACCAGGGAAGAAGAAAAGTGACTTTAATTCTATCAACCCAAGTCCTTTGCCTTTAAGTATATTCAGACATTAGGAAATTCTTGCAACTCTCTTGCAATTAGGGAATGGTGAGTATTCTGGACATACCCTAAGGGGGCCCCCAGGGAGCCACTGTCTTGTAGGATCCCCCTCCCCAGAACCTGTGTCTTGTTTCTACTGGCTATTTTTTTTCACACTTATTTATTTTTGAGAGACAGAGTAAGACAGAGCATGAGTGGAGGAGAGCCAGAGAGAGAAGGAGGCACAGAATCCGAAGCAGACTCCAGGCTCTGAGTAAAGATTCAGCACAGAGCCTGATGCGGGGCTCGAACCTACGAACCATGAGATCATGACCTGAGCTGAAGTCGGATGCTTAACCAACTTAGCCACCCAGGCACCTCACCTGTATCTTGTTTCTAACAAATACAATACGGCAAAGGGGTGTAGAGATTGTTATTTCCTTGATTTGGTTACATTACTTAAGACTGTGTTTCAGTAGACTGGGGAGAAGGTTCTCCACCTGGCGTTAGAGAGGAAAGCCACCACGGTGTAACAGAGCCTGTGAAAGGCTATGTGACAGGAGATTTCAGGGGGTTTCATGGGACTGAGAGTGCCCCTAGCTGCAGCCATCAAGAAACTGAGCCTCAGACCTACAAACACAAGCAACTAAATTCTGCCAAAAAGCACGTGAGCTCATAATAGGACCTTTAGATCCGGAAGAGTGAACAGAGTCTTGTGAAACTAAGTGGAGGACCCAGCTGAGCTGTGTCCCGGCTCTGGACCCAGAGAAATTGTGAGACCGTTAAGTGTATGCCATTTTTAAGTCACTATGGGTGTGGTAATTTGTTGTGCAGTAATAGGAAATGAATACAGAGGTTTCCCTTCATCACAGTATTTGGTTGCAGGCTTCCTTTTCATAATGAATTTCTTCAGATTTATAAACACACATTTCTGTGGCTATAACTGACTGAAAAGATTACGTGGTCTCAGTGCTATCACTTGCTCATAACGAAACANGAGTATTTGGTTGCAGGCTTCCTTTTCATAATGAATTTCTTCAGGAGATTTATAAACACACATTTCTGTGGCTATAACTGACTGAAAAGATTACGTGGTCTCAGTGCTATCACTTGCTCATAACGAAACAGGTCAGGTTAGTTAGAGCAGACTTGTGCCCAGCACATAGTACACACACCAAGTATAAACACTTGGGTTTATGCCTAATGCTTCAGATATCCGTGGACAGTATGAAGGGACAGAAACCTGTAAAACGAGAAAATGGGGATGGAGCTGCTAGAACTGCCTGCTGAAGTCTGAGATAAGCTTTATAAAGGACAGTTAATGAATAATTACTTAGTGCCTATTATATAGCTGCCTTGTGCCAGACTCTGAGTTTGCAGCAGTGAGACACACACGAAAAGTGTGTAGGAAAGTGTGATTTGCTCCATCCCTGGGCTGGCCCTTAGATTTCTCAGATACCTGACAGCTGCCATCTAGAACTACTTGGGACTCTCACGTCACTGTAACCTGCAGTGAGCAGAGCCTTGGTGGCTGAGAAACTTCACACGGGCTAGCAAGAAACCCATGAACATGAGCTCACAGGGACAGATAAATGCATTAAGTCAAAGGTTTTCTATGCTGAATGAGGTCACACCAGTACTGGGACCTACAGGCTGAAGAGTCTGGTTTCTCTTCAGATCCCTCAGGACTGGGCCCTGCAAACTTTATCCACTGCCCAGGCAAATGCTAGGGCCTTCCTCAAACTCCCCTGCTAAGAGGAGGTGCTTTGAAAGCATTTAGGGTACCTCGGGACAGATTTATTTCTCCCATGCAGAATATATTCCCACCATGATGAACAATGGAAACTGATCTTCTCCCACTCAAAACAGGAGCAAACACAAGTGTGGGCTCATGATGGGTGCATGTGAGGATAAAAATGGCAACTGGTGGTGTTAGAGCAGAATCCTAGACGGCCTTCTTGACCCCTGGGGTCACTCCTGTGATTATCTATGTTACATGGCAAAAGGGATTCTACAGATACAAGTAAGGCTACTAACCAGTTGACCTTAAAACACAGATTATCCTTTATGGGCCTAACTTAATCACAGGAACCCTTAAAAGCAGGTGTTTTTTCTTGTCAGGGGTAGAAGGCAAAGTGAGAAATCTGAAGCAAAAGAAGGACAGGCCATGCTTTGTTGGCTTTGAAGATGGAAGGGGTCACATGAGAAGGAAGGTGGGCCCCTCTGGGAGGGGAGGGGAGAAGAAGGGAGGGAAAATGGACCTCAGAACCTCAACCTATAACTACACTGGATCCTGGTAACAACCCGAATGAGTGGGCAGTGGATTCCTCCCACAGCCTCCGGACAGAGGCAGCTCAGCCCAGCTCATGCCTTGACTCTGCCCTTGTGAGAACCTGAGCAGAGAACCCAAACTTACTGAACTGGGAAATAATAAACACATGCGGTTTTAAGCTGTTAATTCTGTGGTAACTTGTTAAGAAGCAATTACAAAATGAAAACAGGGACTGCCCAGCCGAGTTGGTCAGTTTGACAACAAATGCTCAGCAAGCACTTACTAGGTGCCAGGTCCCATTTCATGCACAGGGACAGCAACAGGAATGAGAGATGGCCTCTGTTCTCCAGGAGCTGCCCTTCTGGATGGGGAGCAGCCATTCTAAATGTTGTTAATCTTTATTTATTTTTGAGAAAACAGGGAGAGACAGAGTGCAAGTGGGGGAGGAACAACAGAAAGTGCGGAAGACACAGAATCCAAAGCAGGGCCCAAGTTCTGAGCTGTCAGCAAAGAGCCCGACATGGGGCTCGAACTCATGAACTGTGAGTTCATGACCTGAGCGGAAGTTGTTCCCTTAACTAACCAAGCCACCCAGTGGGGAGCCTCCATTCTAATGTTATGAGCAGCGAGCCCAGATGTGAGGACGATAGGAAGTGCCATGGACTTTTTTCTTCTGTATTTAATGTACCTTTTAACACTGGCTGATCTATTCTGTCCTTGCAATAATAGACATTTTATTTCTGATCACGTGCAAAGGTCAGGGCATGGGAAGTGGACTGAATTGAAAGCGAACCCCTCTTGTAAATCTGAGTCTTGTAGTTGGCTCTGCTCTCAGAGCAGCATGGCAGGGGTGGCAATAGCTAAGGAGGATCTCTTGAACATACATTTTATTTCTCATTTTTCCCATAATTACATTAAGTGCAGCAGAAAAAGATTTTCGAATTGCACAGCAGTATTTAAGGGGGAGGTCTAGAAATAGGCTCTGAGAAAATCCTCCCCTCATTATTTTGGTTACTGGTCCTTTCTGAATAGAAAGCCAGTGTATAAATATTGCTGCCCTGCTCCTCTTGAGATAATTGAAAAATGAAAATGGCTACAGCTGCAGAATAACAATCATCCCACTGCCGGGAGACCAGATGCATGGCTGGACACGTTGGTGTCTCGCCTGAAACGAGAAAGGGGCTGGCCGGGTGTGAGCCCCCCAGGGGTTCCTGTGCTGAGCCCTGGCACCATCCCATTCACTGCAACGTGCCTCTGGGCAGGATGCAGGGCTGGGGCCACTGAGCACAGAAATCAGGATGCCTATGCACCGAGCGGAGGAGGGCATCTCAGGAGGTTGGTCGGTGCCAGCACGCAGCTGCTGGGAGACGACCACCGACCAGCCCAACGTGACCCAGGAACTACTGGGAAAGTCAGGCTACAACCAGCCACAGTGTCCTTTTCTCTGCTGTGACATTTCCTCCTCCATTATGGACTCTTCCTGGAGGCAGGCAAGTCACTGCTGCTGCCGAGGCCAGGGGTTATTTATTTATTTATTTGGGGACTGCTGAAGCCCGCCTCGCCTTCGGAGTTATTAGATGCTTTAGAGCTCTCTGCAGCTCAGGGAGGACCCTTCAGTCAAACTCATTTCAAAAGTTAATGGGGAAAAGCTAATGGATTCTGAAGGACGGCAGTAATGTATATAAGCATTTTCCCCGGAGACTGGGGGGTGGGGTGGGGAGTGGAATCGTGAGGAAGTACGGGAAGAAGAATACGTTACTTTCTGCCTCAAAGCCTGGTTTCGCAAAGGCCTCTTGCTGGAATGGCTGGTCCCTCTGGCTGCCCAGCCAGGCTGCCGAGGGCTGTCAGTGGTTCTACTTTTTCCCCAGGAGGATGAGGAGGCACACAGACCAGAATGCACTGCAGGAGATGCTGGAGGGGAGGCGACTGCCCCCACCAAAACCAGAAAGGGTTTGGTCCATCTGTTCTTGGTCACTGAACAATTCAGATTTGGGGCGGCTACTCCGTCTCTCCCCGTTAGATACCGTTTCTTCAAATACAACCCAGACAAATGGCTGCCAAGAGGCTTTCCAGCCTGGAGGCTGTAACATGGGGCTGACCATAGAATCTGGGGTTTTATCCATTTATACAGTAGTGGAATGCTGTTTATCTGCTATAGTTAGCTAAGCGTCCTTAAACACTACGTGCCACTGCTCTGGTCAGAAGCCTTCAAAAGCTCCCTAATTCCTACCAATACCTCCCTCTTTTCAAATGGATTTCTCACCAATACCATAATAGTATTTCTGACCAATGTCTTATGAGATATGCTTTGTAAAACTCCAGACTCCTAGAAAATTACTACGTAACATGTATGTTTTTGGTTATGTAATAAGAGAAATGCTTGGATAGACAGGTTTCTTTCTGAAGTTATTTTTTCAAGTTGTCCTGCACAAGTGTTCATTGCCAATGTCAGAAGGAGGATATAGTATGTGGCATTTCCCAAGCTTACCTGGCCATCAAGGATGAAAATCCTGCTTAAGAGAGAGAGGGCTTCTTGTTAATGATGGGTAAATCTACATGTGTGTAACTGAGGGTTTTCCCCAATAGTTCTATCAGAGCTCAAAGTCAATGAAGCAGCAAAACACATCACTTACATAAATACATTTTTAAATGTAAAAGATCCTGCAAGGAATTCGTAAGGAATGAGAAGAATCTTTTTGCAAAAGGAATACACTCTGGCAAATGAGTCTGTTTTTAGCAGTCCGTATTTTGAACATAGAAGTTTCCTAAAGCAAGGGATATCTCTGCTCCCCTTTCAGATTTTGCATCTTGCAGAGGACAGGTAACATAAAAGTTGCACAAGAAATGTTCATGGAATAAATGAATAACCTTTTAGAGACCACTGACAAAGAAAATCCTTCTTAGCTTCTAGAAAGATGACCAGGACACTGATCAACCAATACATAACAATACTTTCCCCCATTTTTCCCTCTGTAGAAAAGGAAGTCATTTTGTTCTGGTTTCTCTTCCTAGATGGCTTGTGAACCATGTGGGCTCATCAACCCTGTCTGCCGTGGCAGGGATGCTGATGGAGAAGAATGAGGAGCAGGATCCTCAGCATGCAGGCTGGGGATGCTGCCGTCTTGGCCACAGAGCCACCCTTACCTGATAGCAGGTGCCGAGTTCTCTCCCATTGGCTGAGAAAGACAACATGCCCATCGCCAGATCCACAAGGCAGCCGATCTCCAGGTCCACGTTGCTCCGGCTTGATCTTTGGGAAGTGGCCACAATATCCCCACCCCAGACCATGTAGCAGTTGCTGCGCTTCACACTAGAAGCCAGAGAGAGGAAAAGGGAGAGAATCTGTACTGGGGTGGTGTGCAATCAAGGCTCCGGAATGGAATGTCCCAGAAACCTTCCAATGAGGCTTTCTGGTCAGCACTCAGTAATTTTTTTTTCTTACATAAAGTCATTCAGCTTCATCCTCATTTTCTCAGGCATGGCCACTCAATTTAAGGATGTGACAATCTATCAGAATACTTTGGTCCAAAGAACACAGTGTTTTGGTAACTGTCTCCTGGCTCCATGTCAATTCACCTGTCTGAAATGGGTCATGGGGATGGTAGTATTCCCAGCTCAGAGATTGAAGATGGGGGCACAGGGAAGGTGACCACCACAGGCAGATTTATATAGGGGTTTGGTATATGAAGCATAAACAAAAATCTGCAGTGTCCATGAAAAAGACCGTAACACACTTGAAAACTCAGGCCCACATTCTTTAGAATGGCAGGCCCGGACAGGCTTGCAAAGTAGGTCACAAGCGGTCTGATGCCCAACAACCTCCTTGACCTATACAACCTGGCCCTACCCAGGAGTTCTGCTCCCTGAACTCTTCACTAATCACCAGCTTGGGTGCCTTCCTCAGCTGGCCGTCTACCTACCCCCACAGTGTAAACTCCATCATAGCCATTTACATTTAAAAGCCAATAGTAATAACCAAAAAAAAAAAAAAAAAAAAGCACTTAGGCTCCCACGTCTGATTCCTCAATTGAAAGATTTCAAATCCTGGGTAGGCTTTGGAGAAGTTAGCAGCAGAGGAGATTCTCAGAGGCTGTCAGTATGGCTGTGGGAAAGAGGCAGACAGATGATGTCGTCTCCTTCTAAGCCCAGTCCTGGTGCACATCTGAGGAACTGCTTGTTTGAAGTACCATCAAGCACTTTTTCTCAAGCTAAACAAGAGCGCGACTCTCTACCTGTTGCTTTAGCGCAGCCCCTTTAAACACCCTAAGGTCAATCTGATTTGACCCTAGAAAGTTAAAGGTTTGCTTAGAATTCTCCAAGGTTCTTTCCAGCTTTAGAAATAGGTAATTTCCTCCCCTGAGCTCAGAAATCCCCTTTGTCAACATATGCTCACCTCTCTCCTAAAACCTCCCTCCTTTGGGGTATACCAGTGGGGCTGGTTTCTCAGTGTGAAAGCCTCTCAGGCAGAGCCAGTGCAAAATGCCCCTTCTAAAGGAACCTACTTAAACATCATCAAAGCCATCTATGAGAAGCCTTNTCATCAAGGTTAAGGTACAGCCATACTATTACTGCTGTTCAGTGAGTAGAGTCCCAAGTACATTGATGCCTACTGCGGAACTGAATTACTAACATGTTAAAGCTGTGGGAATGTGAAGTACCATGCTTCGGTCATATTTAAAACTTTTTTTTTTTTACATTTATTTATTTTTGAGGGACAGAGACACAGTGCAAGTGGGGAGGTGGAGAGGGAGAAGGAGACACAGAGTCTGAAGCAGGCTCCAGGCTCTTAGCAAGCTGTCAGCACAGAGCCCGACGCGGGGCTTGAACCCACAAACTGTGAGATCATGACCTGAGCTAAAGTGGGACGCTCAACCAACTGAGCCACCCAGATGCACTGCCTTGGTCATATTTTAAAGGGGTCTATTTAAAATGCCTCAAACCATCTGAAATTGATCCTGTATTTATTTCTTATTATGCAAGACAATGAACTAAGAATTACTGAGCACCGACGACCTAACGGGTCTTGTTCTAGATGTTAGTGAGTCAGTTTTTGAAATAAATGTGGTCACTGAGGCTCAGATAAATCAAGTCATCTGGTGTGGTACAGCCAGCAAATTCGAATAATAAACTCAGCTGGGATGGACACGTCTGCCTTTATTCTTCTGGCTAAAGAGCAAAGTCTTCTGACTTTAATCCACTGCTTTCATGTGCTTTCCTTCATCCCCCAACAAGATGTTGGATATTGTTTGTAGCATCTATTCTGGGTCTTGTAACATGTAATAGACATTTAGTAATGCTAATAATAGTAATGTGATTATTCAGTCCCTGAGTCAAGGCATCGTTTTAGGCATTTTTCTATGTATTTTCTCATTTAATCCTCGTATCACTTCATGAGACTGAAACTATTATCCTCATTTTATAGACGAGGAAATTTAGGCCCCGGAAGGCTAAATGGTCCAAAGTCACAAATCTAGGAAGTCCTGGAACCCAGTTTAAAGCCCATACAGTTTGCTTCCAGAGTCTGTGCTCTTAACCACCTTCCCATAATGGTCCTGCATGACACAGTGGTTACAAGTGACCTCTCTGGCCACTTGATGACCCAGTAGCATCTAAAGAACAGCAGCTGAAAAATGTTCTGACTTGGTAGGGATCAAGGTCAGCTTGCAAAACAATTTAATACACCTCTAAACAGGTCTGTTTGGGAAGGACTCTAGTAAGTCTCACCTGGGTGGACAGAAGGGACGGTCTTCTGGGTCATGTCTGGGGCACTGCTGGCTAGAGATTCTTTCTCTGGTGGCAGTCAACCCTCAACCATCCCCTTCCCCTCACCAGTGGGAAGGCCTGAGAGTACCTAAAACTTGCTTTCCCAAAAGATCTCTAAGTTATTATTCATGAACTTGCTCTATCTCTTCTATGCTCTTTCTGCTTTCAGACACTTCACATCCTCAGGATGAGGAGTTCTGAGTCTATCAGTTGCTATGTGATGTGGTGGCTCTTTTTATTTCTTCTGAAGTGACTTTCAAGCACCCAGAGTTTTGTTTTTTTTTTTCTGTCTTGTTCTAATGTTGCCGAAATTGGGGCTTGCCCAGAATTCACGGAGAAGTGTCTGAGAGAGAGCACAGACGCCCAGTTGTCAATTTGTATCTCCTACCCCTCGGTCATTTATTTTAAAAATATTAATTCATTTATTTTGAGGACATGAGAGAAAGGAAGCCGGTAAGCATGTGCAAGTAGGGACAGGGCAGAGAGGGGGAGAAGGAGAATCCCAAGTAGGCTCTACACTACCAGGGCAGATCCTGACATGGGGCTTGAACTCACCAACTATGAAATCATGACTGGAGCCAAAATCAAGAGTTGGACACTTTACCATCTGAGCCATCCAGGCATCCCCATAGGTGATGTTTTATACACGTGATGGAATCACCCTCCATTTTCACTAATATACTTCTACTGTAGTACTCCCTGTTTAGTGAAGGATTGCAAGCCTGTGCTTCACTTTTCCTTTTTCATAAGCACTGGGATATTTCTTTCTTTTGGAGTGTTGGGTGGAAGGGAAAAGAAGACAGCCGTGGGGAGAGAGGAGCTTGATGGCTAACCCTGTCCCCTTGGGAGCCCCCTTACCTTTCATGGACCCGGCCTCTTTCATCCCCTAGAGTAACAGTCACCGTGCAGTTTTTACTCAGGTCAAACTTTTCGCTGTACAAGTGATAGTCTGGAGTCACCCATCCTACCCAGACGCAGGAGGGGTCCTGTCCAGCGAAGATGCGGATTGCGTAGTAGCACTGCTGGGGAGAGAGCACAGAGGGGAGTGAGTGGCCCCTAGTGGGGGGCCAACGTGACAGAACAAACACAGGAGTCCATGTGGCCCTCTTTCCATGAAAAGCACACACCATTCTAGAGCCGGACTGCGTTGCCCAGACTTAGAACAGGCTGACTAGAGAATCTGCCTTCCTTATTTTTGCCTTTTAGGGTGTGATTTAGCATGGAGACAATCAAGCGTTTAATCTACCACCTTTTGCCCAGAAGCTGCTGCTGTTGCTGAAATCAGGGGCAGTCGTTCAGAATGGCCAGCACAGAGCCATCTCCTGGGCACTGCTCTTGCCCTCAGAGAGCGAACAGTGGACAACTTCTGCTACCCTTTCCACCTCCACAGGGACGTCCAGAGTATTTTTTGTGGTTGTTTTAACCGTCTTGAAAAAAATGCTGCAAAAGGAGGTCACACGGTGGCCCAAGGCCCTCTGTGTGTCCATCAGGCTCAACGACAGGCAGTATTGAGAATTACAGCAGTTACTGGCCGGCCTCGCTACGATCTGTAACACTATACTACAAAAGTAGCTAAGGCACAAGGTAAGTGACGGCTTCATTACTTTCTTTGTGAACGTGAGCACGTTTATTCTTAATGAAGTTACTTTTATTTGGAGTCTGTCATTATTATTATTATTTTTGATTAGGAGATAAAAGGGTCAGTAGGTCAAACTGGGGCTTGAATCTTGCCACCAGCAGCTGTTACCTGGTGACTTTGAGCAAATCATTTGTCCTCTGTGTGTTTCAGAGTGCATAATATGGTCCATCTCGTGGGGTTGCCGTGGGAATTAAGTGGGAAGGTGATGCAATGCACGTAGCGCAGTGTCCTGCACTGACTGTGTGACATGCTGCAGCAACAACCTTATTCCTGATGATAGTTAACCTACGACTTTGGAGTTGCAGGATAACTTTATAGAAGGGGTGACATGGGGACACCTGGGTGGCTCAGTCAGGTAAGCGTCTGACTCTGGCTCAGGTCATGATCTCGAGGTCTGGGTTTGAGACCCCATTGGGCTCTGCACTGACAGCTCAGAGCCTGGAGGCTGCTTTAGATTCTGTGTCTTCCTCTCTCTCTGCCCCTTACCTGCTTACACTCTCTCTCAAAAATAAACATTAAGAATTTTTTTAGAAGGGGCGACATGCATTTCTTGCAAATACTTTTGCTCAGGTGCTAAAGAAGGATGAAAGAAAGAAATCAGCAAGTGTTGCTTTCTGACTACTGTGTAGCTATATAGAAAAGGGACCCACATCAGTTTCCATGATCTGGACTGTTCCCTGTTCCTACTTCTCACTTGACTGCTTTCAACATTATTGCTGGCACTGCTCAGAGACATGGGAGAGTTGATTCATAGAAGTTTACATACAAGAGCAAACAAAAGGAATAAATTAAGGAGAGC
>NW_027531308.1:1075024-1102577 GCF_008692635.1 Crocuta crocuta
CCTTCAGAAAGGCAGTACTGGTCCCTGGTGGCAAATGGGGTATATAATGATGCCCAATTAGGAGCTCCAGGTGGAGCTTCTCCTTTGTACTAAATAACTGTCTTTCTTTCCCCTATTTGAGAAATGCTGGAGATGTGTTCTGGAAGCATCAAGATGGATATTAAAAGACATGGTAATTGGCAATTAAAGAAGATCTCTAGACAGATCTTTGCTTAAGGGGCATACCCTCAGGTACAACAAAGAATCAAATCATGAAATCCATAACTGAACCCACTGTTTACTTACTGTTGTTGTATGAGAGAGTATTTCTTGCATCTGTTTCCTGGGAGAGGAGAGGAGATAATCCATGTTTTAGTTATTCAGCTGTACAGAGAATTCCACACTTCGGACAGGCAATTAATCTACCTTTAATGATGAAGGCAAGGTTAGAAAACTATTTTCTATACACGAGTGATCCCAACTGGTCTTGGGACTTGTGCATTTGTAATCTGCTACCACAAGCCAGGACTGTGACTTGTTACTCTTGTCTCTCAGCCCAGATGGTAAGTGAGAGCTAGGGAGCTAGGGGGCAGTTGAAGAGATTGAAATAACATAGGCAGGGATACCTCTGAAAACCTTGTCCTGTTCTTTCAAGCAGCTGTACCTGTTGAGTAGATAGTGAAACCCCAGAGGAAACCCAGACAAAGCAGCTCCAGATGGGCAGACATACATCAAGAATTAGAAATAGACATTAAAGGAAAGAAATACAGCAAGGAACATATATATTTCTTATCAGGAGGGAAGAAGTCTTAGTACTCATAAGTCACATGGCTGCTGGACTGGACACCGGCCAGAGTTACACAAAGAAGGTAGGATTTGCCTTGAGAACTCAGCTTTTACTTTCACACAAAGGCAACAACAATTTTACCCTCTTTTGCACTTTTATTCCCTTTACTCCAAAAACACAGGATTTGTAGGCTGCAAAGAGCCTAAGGACCCACATAGTTCAGGAAGAGTGGAAACTTTTCCACTAGTTGTGATCTTGCTTAGCTTGACTGGTCCCCTAATTACACACTGAACAAACACACATATGCAGGTGTATGCACATGTGTGTACACGCACATTCTTGTTACTTTCCCTGACTGAAAGTAGAGAGAACCCTACCCAACGAGTTCCAGTTTTGCTCAGGTGATATGTAGGGGTGCCTGAGTGGCTCAGTTGGTTAAGTGGCCAACTCTTGATTTCAGCTCAGGTTATGATCCATGGCTGTGAGATCGAGCCCCACATTGGGCTCCACACGGACTCTAGAGCCTGCTTGGAATTCTCTCTCTCCCCTCTCTCGCTCTGACCATCCCTGCTCTCTCTTTCATTCTCTATCTTGCAATAATAAATAAACATTAAAAAAAAAATAAGTGGGCGCCTGGTCGGTTAAGTGTCTGACTTTAGCTCCAGTCACGATCTCACGGCTTGTGAGTTCAAGCCCCGCATTGGGCTCTGTGCTGATAGCTAAGAGCCTGTAGCCTGTGTCGGATTCTGTGCCTCCCTCTATCACTGCCCCTCGCCTACTCATGCTCTGTTTCTGTCTCCACAAATAAACATTTAAAAAAAAAAGAAGGCAGACAAACACAGAAATGGAAAGCACACACAATGAGCACCTCTGAAAGCTGGAGGCCTTGCCCTCACCTTTTTTGGAAAGCCTCACTGTCCAGACAGGGGCTGTGGCTGAAGGAGGAGTGGCATTCAACGGGCATGCTCAGGCGGCAGTAGATCATGTTGGCATTGCTATTCTGTGTGCCGAACGTCTTGTGGGTCACCTTGAGACATGGAGGGCTGTCCATAGTGCCATCGATCCTCACAACCTGGAAACACCATGGGTCCTTACCTGACACACATGAAGGCCTGACTTTGACCCTGTGGCTCCTTTCTTCATTGATATTTCATATGCCATAGCTTTCTGTGAACTATAAAAGTTCTCACCAGTGATAACCAAACCATTATTCTCACTGTTCCTTGAGTCCTGCTCCATAGAGAATAACAGATCTGCCTCTGGCTGGAGAAATTAGAGATTTAAAAACATGCTTGTTGGGTTTTCTGCAAGATCAAGGGTGGCAAACAGGTGTAACAGAGGCGGTGGCATCTGGATGATGAAGCATGGCATCTGCTGAGGATGACCTTTCGGGTCAGGGGGTAAGTAGCTAAAGAAGAAAATGTTTCCAAAGATTTCCCTGGTCAGTGGGCAAGTGACTGTTTAAGCAGGAAACCCAAAGCTTAAGAAGACACATCACAGCTCCCGTGGGTGGGTCATCTCCCACTGAGTGCACTTCCCAGCCCTGCCCCAATCACAGCCCGAGGGCTGAGGTGGCTCTAAATCCTGGAAATTCCTAGCACCAGGGCACAGCATTGCAAGAGGTGGGGTTAGAGAAGGAAAGATGAAAACTGGGTTCTTTAATATGTGTGTGCGGTGAGGGAGGGTACTAAGGAAATAAACTAAGAAATAGTCACAACAGTAGTAATAATAATAGTAATAATAATAAAAATAATAATATCTTTCTTATGGTCTAAGCACCTTCCTGCATTCTAGAAAACAGCTCCTATCCTGAGGTGAGTGTGCTTACCACTATTTGTGTGGTTTGTAGATTTTTTTCTAATAGGGTCTCTAGCTTCCATCCGTTTGGCAAACAGGTTCATTACCTCCAAAAGCTTATGAGCCAGCTTTCTAAGGGGCTCATCATCAGGCAAGAATCAGAGAACTAAAAGTCTCTACTATTTAAGACTCTGGGGAAAAGTAGAGGATTAAGTGTTGGTGCTTGTTGGGTTTGCGTTGAAAGGTCAGTTACGGGACCTCACAGCCAGGTGGAAGCAAGCCGCTGCATCTAGGCCTCAATGGAGCTGATCTGTCTGACTTTCCATGAGCCCCCCACCCATCTCCTCACCCCCATGAAGAAACCACGGTGGGCACCGGCAAGCAGATGTAGGAGCAGCACCTACGTCAGGCTCCCTACAACCTCTGGTTCTTCTCGGCTCCCTCCTAGAAATGAGGGCATCATGATCAACTACTACATGTCAGTTTAAGATGCTGGAAGTAGTTCTGCAGAAATTATATGGGGCCTAAAAGACATTATGTTATGAGCAAGAATTCTGTCTAGGACATATCATCTTGAGTGCAGGCACCGAGCTTTTTCAGGAAGACCTTTAAGATCTTCGGATACAGAAACATCTGGAGGATACACAATAGCCTGAAGGCTTGGGGACTGATCTGCAGGGAATTAAATGCAAGGTGGGCGCCATGTGCAAGGCGCTGCTGAGCAGCCCAGAGTTACAGCCCTGAGGGCCCGCGAGGAGGTGGCTGGGAGGCCGCCAGGGCAGGGACTTAGGTAAACAGCTGCCTGTTGACAGGAGCATTAGCAGGAGCTTAGTGCCTTGGCCCACCTGCCCTGCCAGGGCCACCCACGATGTCTAACATTACCTCTATATGCGGATGATCCTTTGGCACGTTGACAAACGTCGGGAGGCGCTTGCTGAACCACATGGCAACATCTCGGTTCATGTTGACAGCAAACGGCTCAAAGCCCTCCTGGAGGCCGCACATGGTATAAAACTTGAAGGTACTGGCATCCATCCCGAGATTCATGCGGCCGATCTGAGACAGTCCCAGAGAGCAGATGGGCACAAAGCCTGCAGAATGGTGCAGGAGAGCCTGCTTCAGCCCACGGGACCAGCCCAGAAGCTGTGACGAAGTCAGACTCTGGCTTCCTTAACAGCTCCGAGTCCCAGCAGGAAACATGGGACACCATCCTTTGTCTTTCTTCCTGGCACACAGACTCAACAACAGGAGGTCACACAGAGTCTGTGGCTGCAGCCAGTGTATGGGGAAGAGAACTGAATTTGGTTCAAGATGAAGGGGGGGGGGTGGCATATGCAGCCTAGATTCTTTTTAAGGTGTAAATAAATATCAGCTGGAAAAGTAAAACAAGTAAGACAATAAGTAAAATTCTTTATCTACGCTTTAGTTAAAAGTGAGATTAGGCCCTGGGAAATTTTAAACACTGGCCAAAACAAAACACGAGAAGCCTCAAGAAGGACTTGGTGCAGGGGCACCTGGGTGGCTCAGTTGGTTGAGCGTCCGACTTCGGCTCAGGTCATGGTCTCGTGGTTCATGGGTTTGAGCTCTGCATTGGGCTCTGCTCAGAGCTTGGAACCTGCTTCAGATTCTATGTTTCCTTCTCTGCTCCTCCTGGCTCACACTCTGTCTCTCTATCTCTCTCAAAAAAAAATAAATAAAAACATTAAAAAAATTTTTTTAAAGGATTTGGTCCAAATAGCCTAATGTCTCGGTGTCTTCCCAGTGACATGAGAGGTCTAATGGTTCTTCCCGCAGAAGAAGTTTTACATGCTAACAAGGACTCTGTTGGTTTACAAAATACTGTTTGCAAACTGCCATGCCCCCCAGCCTGATGTTGTGGCCCCCACCTGAGCAGGAGGTGAGATTTCCAGTAGGAGCTATGGGAAGTTCCTCCCTCCCCTCCTACGGCTCACTTTCCAAGCTCACTCTTGCATCCTGTCATATTAAAAAAATTGCCATGCAGAATATTCCAAAGCAGAAGTTCAAACTGTTTGCTGTTCTTGTTTGTGGCCTATTTATAAATCATAATTGAGGACCAACAAATCAGCAGGGCTGGGAAAGCACTAATTATCCCGAGAGCACTCAGCAAGGGAGGAAGGGCTCTGAGGCCGGTGGTAACACAGGGGCTGGAGCCCCCATAAAGAAAACTGATGTCACTCCGAAGACAGGAGTGTTTGTTTAAGGGGAAATTTAAAGGCCAACTTTGGGAGAATTTACATTCCTCAGTAAGAGGTTTTGTCCATAGAAACCCAGGACAAAATCCACTCCTAGAGACCGTGCTTATGTACCATTACTTAAGCCACAAGGTCTCTATGTAGGATGAGTCACATATCTGAAAAGTGAATCCCACACAAGCTAAGAAATTGTAAACTCTTTTAGGACACCATTTGATACCATTTAATATCATTTCAAATAAAAGAGCTTTAACACAATGCTAGCAGAATAAGGGTGATGCTTGTACAGAGAGCCTCTGCTCCGGGACACGGAGGACTGAGAATAGACTGGTGGCCTGGCCCCCAGGAAGGTAGATGGACAGGTCAGAGAAGCACCCACTCATTCAACCTCCAGAAGAGGTTCTACACTTCTGGGATTTTTGTGCCAGGGACCATGACAGGAAACTGTCTCCCTTCTGCAGATGGGGATGTTTATGAATAAGGGGCCCTTGGAAATCTGATTCCAGTGGGGAATAAGCATTGCTTGTTAGCAACAGTTCTTGGGGCCCTGTTGGGAGGGCTCTGGTTTGGACTATGAGAAGATGTAAAGGAAGGAAACTATCCTGATCCCAAGGAGCATATACAGACAGGGACAGCAATGGACTAGAGGGCGGTGAGTGTTCAGCTGTGAAACACCGCTACTTCCAAGACTGCATTTTGGTTTCTGCTAAAGCGGGAAACACAACCCGGAAAACCACCACCTACAGTGGTCCTGGCGCCATGATCGTGAAGCAGCCTGGCCCTGAGGTGAGCAGAGAAAGGACATCTCAAGAAAATCTGTCTCCTCCTTTTTTCTCTGTTGACTTGAGTGGTGGAATGTATGAGCGGTAGGCACACATGCCTGAGTGGTAAGAAGTGGGGATGAAGACTTCGGAATGAGTCAAGTCACATGAATAATTTCCTAGTCACAGACCCACTGGCAATGTTCTCCTTACTGGCAGGAGGAAAACAGGGAATGTTTGAGTGACACCTTTTTTTTTTTTTCTTTTTTCTAAGGGACTTGGGCCCCTCCCCATTCCTAAGCTACCAGCAAAGCAGACAGCACTTTACTGAGGACAAAACTGAAGACTTGAGGAGCTAATGGACATGACCAAGGTCATGAGAAGGCCAAGTGACAGAATGGGACAAGATCCCACACACTCTGACTCATAGGTCAGCTGCCAGTCAGTGTGCAAGAGAAGGGGGGAACGTTCCAGGGGAAGCGTGCCGCAGATTTAAATAGCAGCCATGTCCCAGGGCAGAGTCCCATCCCTCCAGGACAGCAGCCATCTACACAGAGGATGGCTGAGCAGAGCATGAGAGAAGGCATGGCCACAGTGGTCATGGACGTGACAGCAGTGGGGGAAAGACTGTCAGGTACCTCCTGGGACCAAGCGGGCATACCTAGGACAACTCTGTCAAACAGCCGACAAGAAGCTAAATCCAAGGTTTGGGACAGAAAAGAGAAAACTGAGAAAGGACCAAGAGCAAAGATACATCCTCCTAAGGTGCCAGCACTTTCTCCCAGGGAAGAATACTTGATAACTGGATCCACTGCATCTGCTCCCTCCATCTGGCTGAGAGGCTCTAGCTAATGATCTTTCCATTTCTAAAAGTTCTTTTCTGGAGGCATCCAAATGTCAAGTAACTTTCTAATTCTGCCCAATATATAAGGGAGGGGGGATGATGATAAACCACAACAGCTAATGTTAATTAAGTACTTTCTAGGTGTCGGGCACTGGGCTTCGTGCTCTGCTGACTTGGCTCAGCGTTATACTCATTTTGCAGAACAGGAAACTGAGGCTTAGCAAACTGGATAACTTGCTCGAGGTCTGTCACCTGGTAAGCATGCAGGGCCAGCTTGTGAAAAAAGCTAACAGAGAAGCAGTCCAGAGCAAACAATTGGGACTAAGGTCAGGGTGCCTGCCCTTTTTTTTTTNTTTTTTTTTTTAACAGATAGTTTATTGTCAAGTTGGTTTCCACATAACCTCCAGTGCTCATCTCCACATGTGCCCTCCTCCATGCCCATCACCCCCCCTCCTCCACACACCCATCAGTCCTCAGTTTGTTCTCAGCATTCAAGAGTCTCTCATGATTTGCCTCTCTCCCTCTCCCCCACCATTTCCCCCCTTCTTCTCCCCCATGGTCCTCCGTCAAGTTCCTCCTAATTCTCCTATACGTGCAAACATATGATATTTGTCCTTCTCTGCCTGACTTATTTCGCTCAGCCTAACACCCTCAAGGTCCATCCATGTTGCTACACATGGCCAGATTTCATTGTTTCTCATTGCCATGTCGTATTCCATGGTATAGATAAACCACATCTTCTTGATCCATTCGTCCGTTGATGGACACTTAGGCTCTTTCCATGTTTTGGCTACTGTTTCTAATTCTTATCTACAGTGACTTGCTTTGTGACTTTTTCTTTACTTTTCCTAAGTGTTAAGTAGTTGAGCAGTTTGCCTCTAGATAAAGCAGCAGGAGGCCAACAACCACTAAGACTGCAGGCTCCTCACATGAAAAGGGCTACGTCTCAAGCGGCCACCTGGCTTCCTGGAGTAAATCTGGATACAAAGTTCCATTTGGTAAGTGAGCAATGACTCTCATAAACTAGGGTTTGTACTTTGCACACAACTCAGTTAACCCCTAGCTTCAACTGAAACTGGAGAAGTAAGTGGACTGAAGAATACAGGGGAAAAGAAATCCGCTTCTGTATATTCAGCGTCACAGATGCAATGTGCTAACGTTTTTGAAAAGGTCTGAGGAGAAAACTTGCACGTGGCCTTATCTTGAACCAAGATATGCATGGAGTTCTTGTTCCAGGAGAGGAATGGCCAGAACACAGGTATTTAAACCCTGCCGAGGACTCCAGCTTCCAATAAATTTTGCATCATCAAGGCCTCCTGACTAGTTCTGTGATTAAAAAAGAGGGATAGCCAGGGGGCCATCTTTTAATTATTCAGGTGCTTGCGAAGAAACTGGTTCCCTAGGAAATCTAAACCGTGGCCCCATTGTTAATGCATTTCAAGCGGTGGAAAGACCTGAGAGCAGTTCACTGGCAGTAAAGGAAGAATGAGGTCTTGGAAAGAGCTGGTTAGATGAGTGCGCAGGCCACTCCCGGGGTGTTTCTGAGAAACTCACTGCAGTGGCATGTGTTCTACCCATTCTTTTTCATTTCTTGCTAAGCCCCCAGAAGATGGAGTTCAGGGAGAGCCCAGAGGTAGTCACAAGCCTTGTAACAAGCACAGGAGATGAGAGGCCACGCTCCCCTGTTCTAACCACGTTCAGAACCATAGCACCCATCGGGAGAGAGCATGGCAGGGCCCCTTGGCACCAATGTGGCATGCCTGCAGGTGACAGTGATGACTCCTGCAGGTAAGTTTCATCAGCCACCTATGAAGAGCCATCAGCAGAGCTGAAGGACCTGTTAAATCCTGATGGGCCAATGATAGGAACAGCCCGGGAGGCTGTCCCTGTAGACACTCTAATGGAGCCGATTGTCACTCAGGGGAGTGTCTTCCAGAGAGGCAACACAGGGGACAGGCAGTAAAGCCTCTTTTAGACATCACAATCTCAGGTCTATCAGGATGTTCAGAATTTTGTCTTCTTTTCCTCTAAGTGGAATAAAAGAGAAGCCTAATAGCAAAGATTTCACCAGGGAAGCTTCTGAGCTTCCAGATGCTATTAGGTGACAATAGTGAAAGCTCTAATGGTCCAAGCCAGGGATCAGAGTAGCGAACAATGATTAGGACAATTCTAATGAGGCAGATCAGAGTATATCAACTCTTATGATGCAGAAAAGGATGGAGATAACAATTTATAAACGACCCAGAGGAAAACAGCCATGAATTGGAATGCTTGTCCCCACTCCTTCACCCAAAGGACTGGCAACTTCTCACCAGCACAACTCCTGCTTCGGGAAAGGCCTGAATCAAGGCTGGGATGCTGGTGACCAGAACAGAAGCATATAGGGGATTTTGCTTTATGAGGGGCTACCGTGTGCAAAATGCTTTACTTTCAACAGATGCTTTTCCTAACAGCTCAAGGCAAGAATTGCTGCCTTTCCCCCCCTTATGCAGAGAGCAGAGATGCTATAAGGCTATTCCAGGCCTCCGGGCTATTATTATCAAAGAAGGACATGCCGACTTCCTTTCACCTGTCCTTCTTCAGACTCCTGAGCCATCACAGAACTGAAAGAGCCTTCCAATTACCTTGTCTCTGTGTTATTAAAGTGCAATACAATATTACAGTATAATATGTTAACACGATACAGTACAATTCTATTATAAAACAGCTCGCTAATAGACTGCTATTCTGAAGGTCAGATCACGTCCATGTACACAAAGAGTCCAGGAAGCACTTCTTTCAATACAACACAGATGATCTTGAAAATCCAAGTTACCTTAAAACATTCCTTACTCCCCTACTCCAAGCCTACAACAGCTTCCAGGCCCCAAAAGGTGAAGTTCAAGGGTGCTTGGGCCAGATTAGATGGCACAAATTTCTTGAATGTAAAGCCGATTCTTGGTATTTGAGACTGTCCTCTGTACCTTCTCTATCTTTCCAGTTTTGTCTTTTGTAAATTTCCATACGCAAATCTTCCAAACTCTTCCACTCTTTCCTGATTCCACACGATTACTCACACTACTCATACACTATTATTTTTACTGCAGTTTTATCCCCAGAGGGGAACACCCTGGCTCCTTTGAGGTGGCCATCTCTTTGTATGTAACATCCAGCTTTAATACCACATCCATAGAATTTCCATCTGTATTAGTCATTTGCCATTTCTAACCTACTTCCTTGCATTATTATCTTTTCATAGTTATGTGTTATTTATCGAGACAACTAGAAAATGAGCCCCTTAACACTGCAATGGCTTGCATTTATCTATATTTTAGACCACTGCTTTTCATGCTTTAATTTGCAGGCAAACCATCGGAGTCTGTTGTCACCAGTTTCTGGTCCACTACGTCTGGCATGGGGCCTAAGATCCTGCGTTTCTAATAAGTGGGACAAACTTTGAGTCACAAGGCTTTGGACTTTACAAAGTTCTCTTAACTGCAAAACAGACAAGATTCTTATCCCTTCCTTATGTGGAGCCAAAGCCTCATAGGTACGTAACCTCCCCTGGTTCCTACCCAGTAGAGCCAGGACAAGTTTCCTGGTCCTTGGACTGTTTTTACTTTAGGGAGCTACTTTCCTAGGAGATGAGCTTAGATCTTTGAGTTCTTCCTTTTCCTCTTGGCCTCAAGAAGGGGGTACCTGGCAGATATCTATTTCCTAAGAACCATGTCAGAAGGTAGCTCTCCTACACTGCCCTCCCGTGTACCTAAACATTTTCTCTGTGTTGCATCTGAACCAGCACAAAAGTATTTCTTTCTGCTGGCGACCTCTTCCCCGCCGGTCTCCAAAACCAAGAATCTTTAAGACCTCGATTTTAAACCTTTTCAGAAGGCATTAAAATATAGTCATCCTGTCTTTCTAGGAAAATACATTCACTTGCAACCTTTCTGTTTCCCTAAATAGATGGCTCTTAGAAAGATCTTTAAAGTTCTCTTAGAGTACAGTTAGGTACAGAAAAGAGGTGTCCATAAAAACCGTGGAAGTGATTTATAAAGTTAAAAACTCTGCAAATACAGAATATTTGTGTTATTATATATACAAGGACACATACTTCTGCTGGTCTCACCTATGTAGTTTTATCCTTTTTAGCTTTCTTGGTAAAAAAAGGTTTCTTTTTGCATAGTGTTGGAAATATAAATCCAGCAGGTGCCCTAATCATTTAGAGAGAGGGAGACAAAGTTAAGGAAAGTCCACCCAAGATGTCATAAGTGGAGAGGGGCAGAGACAGGAGGAGAGTGGCCTCCCACCTTCTCGACTACTCCGGCTCATCCTCATCTGTCATGAAGATGGCAGTTGCACAGCATCAAGCACAAGAGTGTATGTACAGCAGGTACTAAGTCATTGCAATAGAATTTTACATCTGGGAAGGATGTCGGAACTTCTATGGTCTACCTTCCAATCAGCTGGTATAGATGAAGATAGGGAAACCAAGAGACGTCAAGCTGAGACTCTCTGGGAGCCACAAAGCTTGTTAGGAGCGAGTCCGCTGACTCACAGTCCAGTGCCCCTTCTCCTATATGCAGCCAACGTTTGTACATAACATAGTGAAACAGACAGGAAATAAGGAGCGCCAACTGCTTCTTTGTGTAGCTGGAAGAGCTATTTTGCCTGCCATCTATTCAGGGCCATTGATAAGTGCAACTGTGCTTGGGTTTCGGAGCGTGTTTGAATTTCAAAATAAATTATATTTCATTCAAGGGAACAGCTATGTCGAACTTTTGTGTTTCAATGGTTCCCATCAAAGCATCAAGTTCAATTATACAAACATGCAGACTGACATTTCAATAAAATGAATAAAAGGATAATTCTTTAATTCACTGACTTCTATTCTGCCAGCAACACGAGTCCATATGCAATTAGCATTTCCTTTGTAATGCTGGGAAACTTTAACATGCCATGCTACAGGGTAGGGAATCAGAGGAGAGCTTCTTAATCTATCTGGAAGTTCAGAACTTATATTTATGCTATACATATCGACTACTGCCATTGTCTTGACTCTTCAAAAATGATAGTAAATGAGTTAGTCTTCACCATCAGGGTTTTAAATATGCAAAGGATGGTTCACCCTAAATAAGTAGGTAGATAGCTCTCCCTGGATTTTCCTTGAACTCATGGAGCTGGAATGGGGTGGGTGGAAGGTGGTAGACTTACCATTCTCAATCTCATAATCAGCAAAGGCCAGTTCAGAGCCTTTGCTGGTAATCAGCAGCTCCCCATTCAGTGTGAAGATCATTGAGGCATCGTCAAGGTTAATCATACATCCAACCACATCTCCTGGCTGCCACGTGCGTCCAAAGTACCCACTGCCTTGATGCCAACGCTGGCCCTAGGAAATAAGATCCCAGAGCTTAGAGACTGGAGGTCCTAAAAGTCCCCATGCAGCTAAAGAAATGCCTCCATGAACAATTTCTCCTACCTGGTAGTGGTACCTGGTTTCTACAAGGTACTCACCTCTCTACCAGGGACAACTTACAGGGAAGAATGATCTGTCTTACAAATAAATGAAACTGAGTTACACAGGCTCATCAGAAAAGGTAGCCGGTCTCCCAACACCTAGGCAGCTATGACAGCAAACAGAACTCCGTTGAGGGCAAAGTGCTAAGATTTCCTCACATACTAGCTGCGGTGTGTTCTGTGAACCTTCTTCAGAATATAGGCAATGGGCTCGAGTACAAGGGCAGATATGGAAATTACAGAAAGGACTTGGACATACGGTCCTCCCCTTTACCAGAGCAAAGAGCAAAGTAACAATCACTAGGTAATGATCGTTCAATGATCTAGAGTAGCCAGTGGTGGTGGTGACTCACTTTGAAGCCAGAGATTCAGACACTCAGTACTTCCAACTGCCAGGGAAATGTTTGGAGAAAACTCTGGGGACATGTGGACATGACCCAGACTCACCCTGCTGCCTTCAAACACAAAGGCTTGGTCATCAGCCCCCAGCTCAATGTCGGGCCGACAGCCTGGCCTGGCCCAGCCAACACGCATGTCTCCTCCGGTCACCACTTCGAACTCAAAATACCACTTTCCAGATCTCACTGCATAAGACCGCTCTACACGGAAAAATCGAATCTTGTCTATGCTGACTTTCTCCACAGCAGGGTCAGCTATTGTGAGAAGGAAAAGAGCAGAGGATACATGAAGTAAAGAGAGAACACAGGCCTTTATTAGGAAGCATTCCTCAAAAGGATTTCACAACAACAAAGACTGACAGACCTCCTACTACCCAACATGGCATTTTGTTCATAATATAATAATCACCACGATCATCATATCCTAATCAGAATACAAGGTAACATTCACTGAGCAATTACTTTGTGGTAGATCCTTTAGAAACAATATCTAGCAACAATCCTATGAGGTCAGTAATACGGTCTCCATTTCACAGATGAAAAACTGAGTCTTAGAAAGGTTTACTTGTTCAAGGTCACAGAACTAATAAGCTGAGGAAAGTAAGGATATGAACTCAGGTCTGTCTCACCCCAAATCCGTCTTTCTCATCACATATAACATTGTCCTAATTTGCCTACAGTCCCTCGTGGGGTATGGGATGACAATGACAAGTTCATCAGTTGTGGGCAGGTGATTTTAATCAGTTGTAGAAATCAACTTAGAGATGAGATGACCTGGACCAAAAGTAAGCTGATATTCACACGTTTGGTAAATAAGAGAAATAAAAGTTACTTGGTTTTGTGACTAAATATCCCCCAAAGCTCAGCCACGCCGGAGGATTGCTTAGTTCCTTGTAAGACTGGGTCACAAAAGTGCTCACCATAGAAAATCATCACAGAGTTTAAACATGGTTCTCCTCCCTCCTCCCCTCGCTTGTTAAAATACACCATTTTGTTTAGTGCTCTTTGGTACCAATATCATTTCTAAAAGTACACATCAGACTTATTCAAAGTCAGCATTTCTGCAGAAGAGGACCTGTTCAGTCAGCTGGGACCAGAATGAACAATCTCAGCTTGTTACCTAGTTCTTGGTCTGATGGCTCGATGTTGTAGCCATAACCAACGAATGTGCGAACAGCTTCACGAAGGCTGTCCCTATTAGACTTCTTCGTACGCTCATCCAGTAATGCGTAGGGCACTAGCCGGGGATTTCTTTTGTTCTTCAAATCCTACACGAAGCCAAAGACAAGAGATTCTGAGAAAATACATTTCATCTTTACCAAGAGCTTGACTACCTTATATATTCCCAGACACCATCTTGGCTTCCTCACATCTTTCCACCAGCCCTTCCCCCCCAGCACCTTGATATTTAGCAATATACTCATTTACTACTTCTCTTCAGGATCAATTGAATATAAATGGAAAGGTGTTGCTATTAAAAACACATTTTAATAATGCCAGCCTGTGAATAAAGTGAAGTATCCTGAAATTGGTTAGAAACCTCTATTCCCAAGGCAAGCCAGGTGGGGATTTACCTAAGTATTCCCCTGTGGAAGATCATGCCATGATTCAAACTGTTAGAGTCTACTCACAACAGTCTCTTAACAGAGAAATAAGACAGATAAGCACGTATGTTCAAAGAGAAGCAGCAGAAAAGGTGGCAGTCTCACAGTGGGTCCATTTCATTACAGTAGGCACACATTTGTCTCAGAGGCCTCCTCAGTTCCTCAGGGAGTACTAAGAAGACAATGGCCAATGCCTGCAGTGTAAGTCATCATAAACAAATAGGCCTGCCATGCTGTTTTGAGTCCCCCTTATCCCATTCTGCCATGGTTTCCATAGTTGTGGTCTTCTTGGCTTCCAAACACGTGCAGAATTGGAGACTCAGGCATGAATAAACATGTGTACACACAAGTCCCCTTGATCTTCCCTGCTAGTACCCCAGATACTTAAGAAAATAAAGGAATACTAAAGGAGACTCTAAACTACACCAAATTCCTTGCCAGGCCCTGGTTCTAGAGTGGTCTCCTGTGCAAGCCAAGAACTCTGCCCAGAAATCCTGGCTCGATGGGCTAAAGTAAGGGGCACAGGCTTGTTGGCAGCCTGGTTTGGCCCTCTCCTGGGCTGGGCTCCTCTCCTTTTGACCTTCACTGGTCGATGCCTGGGACTGACCCAGAAACACTGCTGAGTTGTAACGCTGAATTGCGAAAGGCTTACCTTGGCCTTGGAGAGTGGCATGAGAGCTCGGCTCTCCACCACGCAAACAAAAAGACAGGGAATGAGGGAAGATGCAGCCAAGGGGCACACACACAGGGAACACAATTGCAAGTGAACCAGATTAACAAAGAAAAGGTAAGCCTATTCTTTTCTGCAAAATTGGAATTATGCCTGGAATTAATATCAGTGTGACCATTACAAATTCTACCCAGTCCCATGATTCTATAAATAACAAATGCATTGAAGCATGAGGGATAGAGTGCAAGGGCAACTTCCATCTTCCAATCTAATACCCACCAAAGCAAAATGGCATTTTGATGGATGATCACATCTCCTAGCTTCTCTAGCAGGCTTGACCTAGTACTTCTCACCTGTTGGATGCCATAGGTCCATCCTTGTTTTATTCGGTCTTTGGCCCAAACATTATGTGCATTTTCTGCAAGCTTATCCACTAAAATTTCTTGAGGAGGTAACAGCTTCACATCAGACAAATCCAAAGGGGCTGGCTTGTAGCCATTGGACATCATATAGCTACAAGTAAAAAAATATATATATATACATATCTACATACACATCTGTATACATTCCAGGTCTTAGACCTACTCCATCTTAGACCAGCAGCACATGGTAAGAACGCCATGAAAATAAGGTTACAGTCTCAGGTTTTACCCTTTGTCAGAATGGATTGCCAAGCTCTATTTCAAGTCCTTAGATGAAGCCCCTAATCCACCATCCTTTTTGCCAATGCACGTCAAAGATTACACAGACTGCTGGAGAAAGTAGATGGTCAGTGCAAATCCAGCCTTATTTCTAAGAAAGCTACGAGGGGCTACAAATGCCTGACAAATGAGGGGCACGTTCCATGTGCCGCAGTGTTACCAACAGCTCCTTCAGCTTACTTCAAAAACAGAAAAAGTTATGACTAGATTGACAAGGACAGGACCTTGTGCCAAGTGGTTTCTTATAAATCAGTAGAGAACAATCATTCCATCTAAGAAAGCTAAACTTTAAGTTTGGGAATTAAAAAAAAAAATGGGACCTCAGACAATTTGTGAGCTTGAGGTGACCTTCCTGGTTTCCTCTTCAGTCCAGGAACCACAGCCTCAACGGTCTGTAATTTGTAGATAATTTGATAGATAATGTGAAGTTGGGAAAAAGCTGAGTAAGAGGCCAGGTAGATGCGCTGCATGAATGGAGAGGACCAGGGCACACTGTGGAGTGACTCTCAAGGAGAGAAGCTGATTATAGCTATGTGGGAACAGGAGTCTGGAGGCACCGATGGTGCCAGGGCCACCAAAGGCGCAGATCAAAGCCAGAACCTGAATGTGATGACTTGTAGACCAGGAACTCTCTCTACACAGGAACTGCTGAGCCGTGTGATATGCATGGTCTGCTACAGGCATTAAATACTGCCCCTCATCTACCTTCTTGGGATGCCTGGGCTTGGGCAGAGTCAACATGGGTTGACTGTTGAGCACTGACCCCTGGTTGGCAGGCAGCCCCTCCAGCTTCTGCCTCTTGGATGTGCTGCTCTCAGCACCCGGAGTTGCCTCTGAGAGTGACACTTTGCAGCTTGGGAGATTAACAGGGAAGAAGGGGAAGAAAAGAATCTGATTAAAGCTGGCACTGCCAAGGCTCATAAGTAATCATAACACCCATGTGCGAATGCATGGGCACTCAAGGCTGGTGAGTGCAAGGGTGAGCAAATGAGTGAGCCCATGGATGTGCCATGGGCACACATATGAATGTGTGAGAACATGTGACTCTCCATGAATGTATGAGTAAGAGAGAGTATAGGACATAGACAGATTTAGGGGCCAAATTAAATCTTGGCAGAGACAACCGTTTCCACATAGGAATTACCCGGTTGTCCCAATGCCAGGGGAGTGAGTTTTTTTCCTGTGGTGACCAACCATTTTTGAGTTCCTGTGCCAACTGTTATTCTCATAGACATAGGCTGTGTACCCGTCTGAGTGCTGCGACTCCTGGCTTAGAAATAATGATAGTAGTGTAGGGCCCAGGTAAAGGAGCAAAAAGAGGGAAAGCTTGGGACTTCTGTCTGGGTTCACAGTACAGTTGAAGGAACCAGAAGCGTTGTGCCCTGTTGGTGCTGGAATGGATCTGGGGCCATCACCTGCCTTTGCTCCCGGGCCTCCCATCCTCCCAGTTAAAAGATTCAGACGGAAGCATGAAAGTTTTCCATCATTAAAAAATTCACTTACTGGAGCACCTGGGTGGCTCAGTCTGTTAAGCATCCAACTTAGGCTCAGGTCATGATCTCACCGCTGGTGGGTTCGAGCCCCGCCTTGGGTTTGTTGCTGACAGCTCAGGGCCTGGAGTCTGCTTTGGACTCTGTCTCCCTCTCTCTCTGCCCTTACCCCGCTCATGTTCTCTCTCTCAAAAATGAAAAAATGTTAAAAAAAATTTTTTTAAAAATCACTTACTTTTTGGGCAACTTGACCTTCTTGAGATCCTCCCCAGCAGCTGGGTTAATGTGAGCAATGTGGCATCCCAGGGCCAGAAGGGTTCTGTGATATAGCAGAAGGAGGGGAGAAGGGTCAACTTGATAAAAGATAGCAAGAACCCTAACCTGCATCCGAGTTGATGAGCAACCATGGTGGATGTGTTATTTCCTATGCTAAGTCCTTCATCGACATGAACAATCACCATCCCCACTCATTTATCAGAAAGCATCATGTTTTCAAGGCAAGGGACATACCTTTACAGTGTAGTTCTAAGGCATTAAATCACCCACTCACTGTTTAGACCACATTCAATTCAATTCAATACTCACTTTAAGGTTTCGGTTGACATTTGTAGGTTATAATTCTTCTCAGTTTCAGGCAGCTTTGAAAACTCCACAAGACAGGGGTGTTGTCTTTTATTGTCATCCCGTGTCTAGGTGACAACAAAAGAAAAACATTTGTTTTCACAAAAGGCGCTGCCCCGGAAAACAGAAAAGGACGCACTATGAAACATGGTCCAGGCAATCCGTACTGGACAAGACAAACAAGAGTTATTTGCTGATAGGGCAAATAGACCATCTTTTCCCTAGCAAATGATACGTGTCATCCCCAAGTTTCCAGGAGCTTGGGCTCTGTGTATTGTTTCTATTCAAGTGTCTGTGTCCAAAACATACTCTCACAGAGAAACAATTTTACACATGGTAGCCATGTTCCTGTCTGCCTCAAATTTACAGAATCATAATGCTACTGCAGGGTAGTTTTTTGTTTTTTTTTTTTTTTTTTTTTTACATTTATTTATTTTTGAGAGACAGAGACAGAGCATAAGCAGGGGAGGGGCAGAGAGAGAAGGAGACACAGAATCTGAAGCAGGCTCCAGGCTCCGAGCAGTCAGCACAGAGCCTGATGCAGGTATCGAACCCACAAGCAGGGAGATCCTGACCTTAGCCAATGTCGGACACTCAACTGACTGAACCACCCAGGTGCCCCTGGGTAGCATTCTTTAGAATATAAAGGACTACAGAATCTGTCTAGGAGACAGCACTGTCCCAAAAGAAATATAATGTCAGCCACAAATGTGAACCACATTCATAATTACAAGTTTTGTAGTAGCCACTTGGGAGGAGCAAAAATAAACAGGTGAAATTAATCTTAATGATATATTTTAGGGATGCCTGGGTGGCTCAGTCAGTTAAGCAACTGACTCTTGATTTCGGCTCAGGTCATGATCTCATGTTGTGATTTCGAGCCCCATGTTAGGCTCTGTGCTGACAGTGCAGAGCCTGCTTGGGATTCTCCCTCTTCCTTGCTCTCTGCCCCTCCCCTGCTAACTCTCTTTCTCAAAATAAATAAATAAACTTAGAAAAATAATATATTTAATCCTATATGTAGAAATATTTCCATTTTATCAAGCCATTAGTATAAGAAATCATTTCTGAGACATTCTATACTAGTGTTTTCACAGCATGTCTTTTTTTAAAATATATATTTTTTTAATGTTTTATTTATTTCTAGGAGAGAGAGACAGCGTGAGCAGGGGAGGGTCAGAGAGAGAGGGAGTGACAGACTCTGAAACAGGCTCCAGGCTCTGAGCTGGCAGTCAGCATAGAGCCCGACGCGGGGCTCGAACCCACGAACCCCGAGATCATGACCTAAGTGAAAGTCGGACGCTTAACCGACTAAGCCACCCAGGTGCCCCATCACAGCACGTCTTTAAAATTCCAGTGTACTTTATAATTACAATACATTTCAATTCAGACTAGTCATATTTCAGGTGCTCAGTAATCATTTGTGGCTCATGACTATTGTATTGGGTAGTACAGATCCAGACGTTAACTAATTAATTCATGCAACAAACATTTGTCAATTGTCTGCTATGTGGTAGGTGCTGAGCTAGGCATTAGGAGTTCATTGGTGAGCCGGGATAGCCCAAGCCCATGAAGAATACAGTCTAATAGCATAGAGAAAAGTAATAAAATAATCATAACAATAAATGTAATATTGCAGCTGTGAATAGTTCTCTAAAGGAGAGGTCTGTGGTGTTATAAGAGCACAGAGCAGAGATGGGATCATATAGAAGGAGAATATTTTATGGTAGCTCTATCAATATCAATAAGAGTTAAGAGTGCAGGGACCCTTTCAGTAACTAAGATGGAAGGTACATAATTTGAGGGTGTCAGGGTCAAAGGCAGCTTCAGAACTCACCTATCCTTATGCCTTCAGACATGACCTTACACAAATCATGGAACACAAAGTCAATTTACATCCTCTCTGAAAAATGCTTTCTAGCGTAAGAGATTCTGTAACCTCCTTTTAGTGTCTATTAATCTTAGCAATACGTCTGAAAACCGTATTAAACAAATTCTGACTCAAAACAATGAATCAGCCTCTTTTGGCCCCCCATGCAGAGAGGACAGCTTTTTTATGAAGGGGAAAAGGAGATGTGAGGGTTCTGGAGGAGGTGCTGAGGAATGATGGTGCCTGAAATTCCTTGAATGAAGGAAGCCATTTTCAAGTAAGAAGGGAAGTGAACCCCCAGTTCTGTCTGTGTAGAGCTGGCCTCCCCCTCTACTCGCTTAGATAACTAACTGAGCAAAGCTTGGAACAGAAACTATGCAGGAGGCGGTAAGGAGGAGTGAGTTTTGGCTCATGCGGTTCCTTTCTTCTTTTGAGTCTTTCAAGAACCCTCCCCAGGTAACAAGGCAATCCAATCCACCTCCCCAGCCTGGCCACTGGAATGCATACCTTGCCAAAAGTCCAGCCAAGCTCTATTTTATTCATTCCCCAAAGTTCGTGGATGTTTTCAGCCAGTCTGTCTCGGATCTTCTCCAGGTGAGGTGGCAAAACCACCTAAAAAGAAAAGAAACAAGTGTGAATTCAGCACTACAAGAACCAACCATATTGAAATCTATCATAAAATCCACGTGGATGTGGTGACACAGTTGAATTCCCTACACGTCTCCCAGGAGAGGCTGCTTCCAGAGACCCCTTCTCCCCAAGAGAGGCTGTACTGTTCTCAACCACTCTGCTTGACTCTGATGCTTTCAGAGATTCCTTCCTCTCTGGTCTTCTTCTCTGTCCATCCCTTCTTAGTCTTCTTTGAAGGTATTTGTGTTACGTGTTCTTTACATGTGAATGCATCTTTGGGCCTCACCTCTCCTCTCTCCATGCTCTTTCCTTGAGAGATCACACCCAGCTGTAGATGATCCCACTTAAGTGCGTATGTCTCTAGCCATGGTCTCTCCTGAAGTTCAGACTTACAGTTCCAACTGCCTGCAGGATGTTTCCGTCAAATAAACCCAGTATGCCATTCAAAACTGGATTCACTTCTTTCCTTCAAAACCTTTTCTCTTTCTGTTTTTATTTTCTCTTTGTGTTCAGTGGTCCACCATTGCTTCAAGTCTGGAAGTCAGCCTAGTGTCTTCCCTCTGGGTATTACCTGGACCCCTAGCCCCATCTAATTAGTCACAGAATTGACCATGTTCTTTTTAAGTAGTCTGCATACCCAGCATGGAGCCCAGTGTGGGACTTGAACTCATGACCCTGAAGATCAAGATCTGAGCTGAAATCAAGAGCAGGACGCTTAGCTGACTGAGCCACCCAAGTGCTTCTGATCACGTTTATTTTTGAAGCATCTTTCTGAAGGGCTCCCTCCTCTAATCACTAACCCTCATTATTTTCTCTTTGGACTACTGCAAGACCCTCACAGCTGATTGCCCAAACTCCTGACCAATCTACCTCCACGCTGTGGTCAGAGCGATGAGTCTCCAACAAAATCACATCAAAATGCTCTCTTCCTGGGTGTCTGCAAGTGTCCCTTGAACTCCTAAGACACAGACTAAATGTGTTAACCAAGTACACAGTGTCCTCCTTCAGTTCTTCCACCATGTCCTCACAAACACATCCTTGCTGACTTTTGAAACTGTCACAAAAGATCACACTGTTTCACAGTTATGTGTCCCTGCATATGCAATCTTCACCCTTATCCATTTCCCCAATGATACACGTGGAACGTACGCATGCTGCACATACACACACACCCCTCTACACCACAGAGGAGATGACAAAGACACTCTCTTAGAACAGGCTCCAGATAGGAGCCTCTGAGCTTGTTTTCCAGCTAAGCTCCATCCTTGGGCCTTGGGCTCAAGCCTCCGGTATCTTGCCAAATCAGTTTGGTGAGAAGCCACCACCCTTGATAATGGAACAGCCCTCCCTTTACTTCCATGTCTGATGGAAGTTCCTCCTCCTCCACCAGCCTCTGTAGGTGGTATCAGAACACTCCGGCCTGCCTTCAGATAGAACCCTGGGGGGTCATTTTAACAAGAATCCATCCCAACCCCAGGGGCTTCTCTTAGTAATTTCTTTCCATTGGTTCTCCCCACCTCCCCAACTTGCTCTCCTTGGCTCTGAAGCCCTACTTGTTCTTGTTGTATTCAGAACCGAGTCCAGCTCTACACTGGAGTTCCTTTTCCCCTATTTACTTAACTCCTACTAAAATCTGTTTTTACTGCTTTAAGGGCTGTCCAGCGCTGGTTTTATTCCAAATACCCTCAATATCCATCCTTCTAAATTTCGCTCAAACATCCCACCTTTGGGAAGTCTTCCCTGATTACCTTCACAGAGAGTTTCTCTAGGTTTTCCTAGCACTTTGTTCATCTCTCTCCACAAAGGTCATACAACTAGGGGCCCAAGTTTTTTTCTCCTTTCCTTCCTCCTATGTTCTAAAATTTACTGTTAACTGCTACTAGAGTAATAACAATAATTATTATTCCTACATATACTCACTGACAACTTTTAAGCAATGGGAGATTTCATATAAAAATCCAGATTTCTAGTTTGCTTTGACCCCTTGGAAGATCACAAACACTGGACCCACACTTTGGCCTGGTAACCATCAGCTGGAGTTGAGAAACAGCCAGTTTCTGAGGGCTTGTGGACTTGACCTACTTCACTTCTGCATCACCTGCCTGGCCCTTGCAATGCCTCCTCTAGGACAATGGTTATTAGTATTTCTGCTACTTACAAAAATCCTGATTTTTCTGTTTTTGAGGGAGGGTAGCTTCTGGATAAATTTTGCTTTTGGTAAAAAAAAAAAAAAAAAAAAGGGTATCAAGTAAGTGATGTATATGAGGAGATCATGGAGAAAATTTGCAGTTACATTTAAATGATGTGTTATGATCACTATTTGACTTTCAACTAAAGCCATTTAAAAAATCAACTTAATCTGAGTATCAAAACGGCAATGTTAATAAGTGGCATGATGTTCCAATAAAAACAAAATGGGGAACATTATCAGCAAGCAAATTATAACTGTATTTGGGCTTTACTGGTAAACCAAGAGAAACTGTTTAAACTAAGTGCTCCTTAGGAGATCACGGACTGCAAAGGGATTTCCATGTGGGAGGAATCACCTACTTCAATGAAGGGAGACAATGTGGAAAGAGGCCTCCACAAATAACCCCACAACATCATTTCAGTGACCTCAGTTGGTTGCTACCTGGGGCAGACTAACACTGGCTTGCTAACTGACTTGGGGTTTCTGGGGCTGGGCTGCCCAGAGCTGGGCTCCTTTTTCCTTGTGTTCAGCCAGAGACTGGGGTGCTTCAAGCCCTGGGAACTGTTAGTGCCTNCCAACAAGAACGTCTCTTTACTTGACTTCCTGGGAACATGTCCCTAGTCCCAGGGTTCATACAAATTCAACTTTGGGTCCTGACATCAAAGGTTTTTCTGGCCTGCTGATTTATCTGCGATCTTCAATTTTCAAGTCTTCAATTCTGCAGGTTTAGACACTCTTCCCATTCATCAAGCCCTCCTTCCCTCTCTCATCAAAACGTCCCCTCATATTTTTTTGAGGCCCACTTCTTCCAGGAAGCCTTTCCTAGCACACACCTGATTATTTAGTGAGGGGCGGTAGAGACAAGTAGGTACCATGCCCATGCTCTCCTCACACTTGGGCACTAGCGGCCTTGCATCCATGTAAAACCTTGTTCAGTTCTTTGGCCCTCAAGCTTTGTATCTAGATTACACAGAAACCAGAGGATCCGATTTCTAGGATCATCTCTGGCTCACGAACTCCTCCCCAGCCTCCCATCAACCTTCTCAATGCCAACTATTCTCAAGGTGCTGTACCAGGCTCTGTGAAGCAGGCAGAGAAATGCTGCTCTTTCCATTTTATGGAAATTCACAGTAATTTGCTGCAGGAGGTAAGAAGCCAATTTACGAATATGCACACATAGCTGAATGTAATAGGGTCGCATGAATATCATGGGAAAATAACATGCTGGAGACCCTCTACAGGTCAAAAGAGCCATATTCCTACAAACTACTAACCCCTTGTGCCTCAGAGACAAGACCCCTTTTCATTTTCTTTCCCTAACATTGAGAATAGTGATGTGAATAGCGTCAGTGTGGAGGAAATACTGGAAACTGTTGTTTATGCCCCTTGCCTTAAGCATATGAGCGTGTCCCTCTCAAAACAGGCCCAGGGAAGGGAAAGAAAATGTCCTTTTATTAGCACTTTCCCCTCATATATACTACCTCATTTCAGTTTTATTTCCAGCTCTTCTCCTACACGCTCCCCCTCCTCCAAGCATCCAGCCACAAGAGAATATTTATAACCACCTGTCCCTACTGTTTTTTTTTGAAGACTTTAAATTCCAGTTAGGTAACATAGTGTAATATTAGTTTCAGGTGTACAATATAGTGATTCAACACTTCACACCATACCTGGTGCTCACCACAAGTGTGCCTTAATCCCCATCACCTGTTTAACCCATGTCCCCACCCATCTCCCCCCACTAGTGACCATCCGTTTGTTCTCTGTAGTTAAGAGTTTGTTCCCTGGTTTGCCTCCCTCCCCCACCTTTGTTCATTTGTTGTTTCTGAAATTCCATGTACAAGTAAGATCATATGGTATATGTCTTTCTCTGACTTATTTAGCTTAGCATAATACTCTCTAGCTCCATCCATCCAACCAAATGGCAAGATTTCATTCTTTTTTATGGCTGAATAATATTCCATAATTTGGCTATTGTAGATGCTGCTGTTATAAATACCAGAGCTCCCTTAGAAATACCATATGGACTCCCTTTGAATTAGCATCTTGGTATCCTTTGGGTAAATACCTAGTATTGCAATTGCTGGGTGGTAGGGTAGCTCTCCCCCTGTCCCTACTTTGTTTTTCTCCTTGTAGACCCTTACTTACCCTGTTCCTGTTACTTTACCCCTGGATGCCCCTCTCCACTTAAGCTTATTAAAGGCCCTAGTTGAATTCCAGTCTAACTAGACTTCTAGAAATTTTCTAGCCTAATAGGTGTCTATAGCACTTATTTGTGCATACTGTTCATTTTGGATTTATTACATTCAGGCTTAAGAAAAGTACATTTGCTTTTTACCTCTGTAACTTGGTTGTGAACTCCCAGAGAATACTGCATATTTGCACCTGCACTTCATAGGGCCTTGCATATAGCAAGTGGCCAACTTCTTGTCTGAGAAATCCTGAAAGAACTCAATGTATGCATATGGTAGAAACATGAAGAACGATGGTTGTTCACATTACATGACGATAATACTGAGTGTATGACAGGAATGGTTCAGATATAACACAGAGAGAAGGATTTAGCCCTATTATTTCATCTACGTGGGCTGCCTGCTTGAACCTACCTGACTGGTGTCTATGGGGCATGGGATAAAAGAGGCTTGAGAGAGGAACTGGGTGGTACCCAACAGATCTCTAACTCCTTCAGCATCACGTTTATATTCTTTGACAGGCTCCAATCTCATCTTTTCTTTTGGAAGTAAGGCTTCGTAGCAAGGGGCATAGCCAGAGGGAGGCAGGAACTTAAATTCTCCATGACGTCCACCCATCAGGAAACGCACTCTGTATCATTTGGAGAGACCAAGAAGAGAGAGGTTAAAAAGAGAAACCCCAGCCTAAATAAGGGAACATTCAAGATAACCCCCCCGCCACCCCAAATTATTTTGTGGGGAAGTGCCTGAACTCAGACTGGGTGCAACGAGCATCCTAAAGTACACGAGAAAGCACTGGAGAGAACTCAGTGTACGATCATCAGGTGACCCATGTCAGCTAAGTCCTTAAAAGTTTACTTATACATAAATATGACTAGGCTTTAAAACTCATGTTTTTCCTGGGGTGCCTGGGTGGCTCAGTTGGTTAAGTGTCCAACTCTTAAGTTTAGCTCAGGTCATGATCTTGCAGTTGTGGGACTGAGCCCCACATCGGGCTCCATGGTGAGCTGAGCATGGAGTCTGCTTGAGATTCGCTCTCTGGCCCTCTCTCTGGCCCCTGGCCCCTGCTCGTGCGCTAAAAAATTTTAAAATATCATGTTTTTCCTTACTCTAGTAGATAAATCACCATTGTAAATATTATTACTAGAGTATTGAAAAGAGTAGCAGTGATGATGAGGAGAACATTATTCTCTGAAAAGATCGTATTAAAACTACAGCATGAGGACTTCACATCTTTTTACTTGAGGGACATTACTCACATATCAATTTAAAAAACATGGCCTAACTATCTGGGAGAAATAGAAAACTCTAATTTTAAGATGTAGGCAAAAGATTAGGGAATACCAGAATATTAAACACATATAAATGATATATACACAGGTGATACCCTGCAGAGGCTGCAGTTCCCCAAAACAGCCATACGAGGGCGACTCTGAAGAAGCATCAGCAGGTGGTCACAGCCATAGGAAGTCAAAGAGGTATGAAGTGTTTGTTCACTAGGGTACCAGTGCCTTTCTTTGGAGCACCACCACCCTGCTGTGTGTGTGGACTGGGTGTGTGGACCTGACACTGTGGTCCACTCCAGCAGTGCCTGGAGAGACCTCCCAGGAAGGGGCAGAGTCACCTGGGGGCTCACGGTAATGGCAGGTGCTAAATTTCCAGTATACTGAAGTCTTTCAACATGGTAATTCAGCACCTGGCTGAATTTTAGCCTTGTACATATAGGTTAGGTTAGGGTTATAGTTACATCCCAAAGCTACCCCTGCAAGGAGGAGCGGGTGAAAGTGAACTATTTCAAAATGTTACTTTATATTCTCTTAGGTTTATAACAAGAAAGAGAGCTTTTGGAGATCCACTTTAACTTAATGAGAAAGTACGACCACAGTTTTAAGTAATTAAAACAGGAAAAGATATGTAGCCCTGCAGGGTCAACACTCATTTTGCACAGGAAAAATCAACATATACACACAGAGCCTCTGCATACAACACTCACGCCCTCCTCCCTCTGCTTAGCAATGAGTTATTGAACCCATATGACTTGCTGTTCTCTGCACTGGAGACTCGACAATGAACAAAGACTATAGTGTCCCTGGTGTCACAGAGCAGGCATCCAACTAGAAGAACAGTCATAATAACTGATTGGGAGATATCGAGGAAGGAATAAAGAGGGTGGTTCTTAGTTTAGAGTCAAGGAAGGCCTCTCTGAGGAAGAAAAGTGAGTTAACCCTGTGGGCTAAAGAGGACTCTAGGAGTTTTAAAATGTGCAAGAACAACATTCTAGGCAGAGGAACAACACGTGCCAAGGTCCTGAGGTAGGAAGGAGTTTGGGTGGAGAGTCAAGGGGCAGGAGATGAGGTGAGACGGTGCAATGCTGGATCACGTAGTGTCTGTGAGTCACGGCAAGAAGACGCGATTGTATTCCAGGCAGGAAGCTTCTGAAAGACTTTAAGGAGAAGAAATAGAAGATTCTTCCAGCTTCTCCATGTGGATAGGTCAGCAGACCACTTAGCACGTATTTGGAGGCACCGGACACCAAACTAGTGATGGTGGGAGGTGAGGGTAATCGGTTGAACCAAAGTGACGATGGAGAAGATGGAAAGCAGCAGCCAGATTCCACTTTTGTTCTGGAATAAGGACAGTGAGGGGCTGCTGAGGGAGTGGGGACGTGTTTGCAGGGGGCTAAGGCATGTGCAGGAAGGGTTCCAACCTAACAAAGTCCTCACAGCAAGACTTTCCACCAAGCATCACTTTCTTTCACTGGAATGTTCTGGTAGGGCAGCCTTGCAAGAGAGTCTCAGTGCTGGCTGAGTAATCGTGCCTGTGGAAATAGCCTAATTATGAAACTGGAAAATAAAACTCTCTCCAAGTGGGAGACATTAAAGTTTTTTTCCCCTTCCCAATACAAACAAATTCTTTATCCAAACAGCATTTTACACAATGCTGTTTTAAAATTAATGATAGAAATCATAGGAAACCTCCCACTTTCCCATTTTCAAGTACTAAACAATGATATAGAATTAGAACCACAATCGTCCCTTGTGGATGTTCCTACATTAAATGTTATGTAATGGGGCATGCTATATGTGTATTAAGAATATGAACAATGACATTAAAACAAAACTGAGTCATTAGCCTGAAATGTTACTAATTTAGTGAACCTTCAGGAAATAATGACTAAGCCTTGAAATTATTGGTTGAGAACTTCCCAATTCAACGGAAACAGCAGATTGTGTTAGTGACATATTGAAGCTGTGGGATAGAACTAGAACTTTTTGAGGAAAAAAAAAAAAAAGAGGGAGAGTGTAGGACACT
>NW_027531308.1:1102597-1120397 GCF_008692635.1 Crocuta crocuta
TTTTTTTTTTTTTTTTGCCTCTCTCTTCTCCTTGAGCATCCTTCCTATGAGAAGCTTACCACCCGGGAGCTTAGTACAGCAAGTGTATTCTTTGTTACTCATTAGTGAACAGATTCCAAGAACAAGTCAATGATCTCCTGTGAGGTCCTCTGGATGAATGCAATTATTCATGAGCTGTCTTGCCAGTTCCATTTAGTTTTAAAATTTCACTTACATTTGAAAATCTGCTGTCATCTTCTGGATCGGGAGCAAATCAAGAAAGGTGGAGTTCCACAGAGCACCTAAGGAAAATCATCTTTTCTGTTTTTAGATTCCATTATTAAAAAGGGAATGATAATTTGGTTATAAATCTTCACCTCATCTCCTCTGATGGCCACAAAAAACCGTAAAAGGAGAAAGCTACAGAGCCAGACATCAGTGTGTACTGCTCACTGGAGCACCTGTCTCCAACATCATTCCACTGTGTTTTGGCGGAAGGAATGGTCCTGGGCTGCTTCCCAAGACCTGCCAGACAGAAGTCCTGCTCTCCAGCAGGTGGAGTTGGACAAGAGCTGCTGCTCCTTCCCTCACTGCCCACAGCGTGTGGGAAGGGCTCCAACAAACAAGCTCTAATAGTGGTGGTGCCCCTCGTACCTCTGGCCAGGAGATCCAGATTGGTCAGGTCAAAGGAAATACCAGTGTTAAAATATAGGCTTGAAGGGGATAATCAAAAGAAATAGCTGCAACCCACTTTAGTTATCTGAAGATATTAAAATGGGATTCCCCCTCTTAGAGTTTTAATGGAGGTCCCAAAGCAGATAGGTCAGAGGAAGCCAATATTTTACATACAGAAGTGAGATGCTGGATCCACTATGAAGATTCGTCCAAAAAGTTATGAAATGAATGCAGCTTTAGTCCACCACATGCCTCCAACATGATAAGAAAGAATTCATTTGCAGACAATTGTCGGGGAGAAAAGGCAGGGAGTTCTCTCCTATCTGAAGCCAAATGAAGAGCACTCCAAGAACTATTGAGAAGCTTGCAAGTGTCCCCTGGAATTTAGTAAGGGACATGTCTGCCTGGTGATAGGCAGAGAGGGAGACAGAGAGCAGAAGACAGAGAGAAGAGACAAGAGAGAGAGAGGGTTGACCTCAAAGGAAAGGGCTCCCTTTTGCTCAGGGCGGGGCCAAGGACTGTGTTCCTGGAAGGCCAGACTCCACAAATGAGCCAGCTGTCAGTTCATCTCAAAAGGAATTATGCCCAGAGAGGCAAATGACTGATGGGAGATCAGAGAGGCAGGGACCAGGGGAGGTGGGAGGCCCTGCGCAGGGAGGGGAATGTAGAGTAGGGCTTGGGGTCAGCCGGAAGGGAGCAGCCGGCACAGGTAGTAAAGCCTGTGTAAAAAGAACTGCAGTGAGATGCTCTCATGCTCTGGACTGAGGCTCCAAGGAAACTACATCAGGGTCCCAGAAGAGAACGCAGCAGCAGCAGTGATTGCTTAACTGCTACTCCTCATTACACAAAGGTGTGTGGCCTAGGGGAGCTGCACAGACTCCACGAGCTATGCCCTTCCCTAGGCAGGCAGCCCCCCTGGGGTTCAGTGCAGGGTCTAAGGCAGAATGGGGTGAACCGGAAGGAGATGGGCCACAAACTGCAAGCCCAAGTGGGGAAGGCCTAAAACATCAACTGCGTATAAATCTGAGTTACCTTATAACCAAATAGATGGAATTTTTAAAAAAATATTTTTATTTATTTCTAGGAGAGAGAGAGAGAGAGAGACAGCGTGAGCAGGGGAGGGTCAGAGAGAGAGGGAGACACAGACTCTGAAATAGGCTCCAGGCTCCGAGCTGGCAGTCAGCACAGAGCCCGACACGGGGCTCGAACCCAAGAACTGCGAGATCATGACCTAAGCGAAAGTCGGACGCTTAACCGACTAAGCCAGCCAGGTGCCCCCAAATAGATGGAATTTTTATATGGCTAACAAGATTGTTTGTATTCTTAAAAGGGGCAACAGAGGTTACAGAACGTGCCCAAGAACTTCCCCAGGGCCAGAGGTCCACAGCGTGGATCTAGAGGGGTAGCAAGAAAACAGCCAAGTGATAGATACCTAGTCTCCTCCTTTTAATAAACCTGGCATCTGGCACTTAAGGTTTGTCATTTAAATCCTTTGCCTCGCTCCTAAATGTGAAATGTCCAATTAGGATGTAAATCTCTCTTCTCCAGGTGTTATTCTTCCCTGCTCCTTTGGTTCCATTGAATCTCCCAGCCTCAGAAAATGTTAAATTTAAAATAAAAAGGTAATTTGAGAATGGACTTCATTCAAATTCGTTCTTCTTGATCCTTGGATTTTTCTCTACAATGATGGATTTGAAAATCAACTTAATTAATCAATTTAATCTCTTCCACCAAAGCACCTGTCATCTTCTGGAATTCTTCCTAGAACTCNGAGCGTGGGCCTGGAGGGGTAGCAAGAAAACAGCCAAGTGATAGATACCTAGTCTCCTCCTTTTAATAAACCTGGCATCTGGCACTTAAGGTTTGTCATTTAAATCCTTTGCCTCGCTCCTAAATGTGAAATGTCCAATTAGGATGTAAATCTCTCTTCTCCAGGTGTTATTCTTCCCTGCTCCTTTGGTTCCATTGAATCTCCCAGCCTCAGAAAATGTTAAATTTAAAATAAAAAGGTAATTTGAGAATGGACTTCATTCAAATTCGTTCTTCTTGATCCTTGGATTTTTCTCTACAATGATGGATTTGAAAATCAACTTAATTAATCAATTTAATCTCTTCCACCAAAGCACCTGTCATCTTCTGGAATTCTTCCTAGAACTCAAGACATTCCATCAGCTCTCAAAGAAGGCTTTTCTCCTCCTAAAGTAATTACAGTAAGTGTGTCCTTAGATTCCTCTACCTCAGAGATGAGCAAAATCTTTAGTAAGAGTCTCCTGGGAGTACTGAGGTTTTTGGGAGATGTGGGAGACTTTATTTACTTGACTCATTTTGCAAACAGAGCAAATTATATTAAAAACACCCCGCTAGCATTTTCAATTTAATCTTTTGAGATTTAGGCATTGCGGCTTTCCAATTTGAGGAAGAGACAAGACCACCTACTCCAAGTTCCCAGATTTGAACAATAGACCCATGAATAAAAAAATACAGTAAAAACCAAGACACAGCTTTTTATGCTCCTGGGGGATAACTAGGTGTCCTTATCCATGGCTAACTAGCAAACGTGTGATGTCACTTGAGTCTGTCTTCCTGGACATCTCATTACTCTCCTCTGCTACTGAAGTCCTCCCAGACAGCGGGAAAGGTGTTCCAAAGAAGAAAAGGATACAGGCTGTGGTTAAGAGGACAACAAATTAATGAGCTTTGGCTGACCTGAAATCAACTCGTAAGTCGTGATTCATAATCGCGTCCTCAGTCCCTCTAAGACAGGAAGACAATCTGAGTTATGTATGTTCCCACATTCATCTTTCTTTCTGGCCAGTGTTTGATGGAAGCCCAGGGCAATCATCATGTTCTCCACAGAAGTATATTTATCTCGGTAATAATTTCCACAGCATTGGCCACAGCAAGCTGGAAATAGCTAAGCTGTTGGTTACCTGAATTTTAGCCAAGGCTGCTGGATACCAACAGAAAACAAATAGCAAACACAAATACCTACCACCTTTGGATATTGTTGCTTTTATAAATTAGATAGGGCTGGTACAGACCTATGTTAGACTGTTAACATAGATCTCTGGAGAGTTTAACTATACCTATAAAATATATTCTACTATAGTGATTACTCATCAGTTTTCCGTAAAACAAAAAGTAGCACCCCAAGTTCAAAATACACTATGGCTTCTCCGTCATGTTCTCCATGTGCCTCATGCCATGATGCCATCTTGCAGAGTGAGACTACCTTTTAATAAGGGTTTGCTGGCACTTAAGTAACTCAACCTTTTGGATGGTCTCCAAGGCACACATGCCTCATCCCAAATTCTGTCCTCTAACAGTGTTGTTACACTGCAGGCCTTCTGCATGGATAACATCCACAAACAAAGCCCACGGAGAAGAAAACTAAGGAGGCACATTCATAATAGTTAGATAACAGAGCACATATTGATTTGTGGATTTTGTTGTTAATTACCCATGCTGCCTTTGACTTCACTGTGGGTAAATCTAATTGAAAAAAGATTTTTTGTTCTTCAATGACTGCTGGCAGGGACATCTTAATCAGGTATTATGAACAGCATAGTTTGTAATTATACAAATAATTACAGGGTCACAAATTTGAGACTGTGACCTCAATAACGACCAGGAAATAGGAGGAAATGGGGCTGTAGAAGAGATCTCGAATTGAGAAGCCATGCTGAAGTTGAAAATAAACATGAGAGACAATTCTGAATGCTTCTATGATGGGGGAAGGATCTCTTTCTAGAATGGCATAACCTTGTACCTTGCTGGAAGAGACACCATATGTTTGCATGTATAGGAGAATTAGGAGGAACTTAACTGAGGACTGTGGGGGAGAAGAAGGGGGGAAAATAGTGGGGGAGAGGGAGGGAGGCAAACCATGAGAGACTCTTGAATGCTGAGAACAAACTGAGGACTGATGGGGGTGGGGGGAAGGGAGTGATGGGCATGCAGGGGAGCACTTGTGGGGATGAGCACTGGGTGTTATATGGAAACCAACTTGACAATAAACTACTAAAAAAAAAAAAAAAAGGAAGAGACACCATACAACCAACTAAGTATTCTACTATACTGGTAAAAACAGTGATTTCTTTTCAATTGTATTAGCATTATTTTTTATATGAGAAATAAAGTTTTGTTCTTTAGCTTTTCAATTTACATTTTGAGGAGCAGTATAATCCTTTAACATGTAGCACTGCTTTCAGAGGGTCTCAGCACTTCTGTTCTGCCTTCCTTACCCTGACCATTCACGGCCATGGGACCGAGGACCAAAGACCTCAGTCACCCAATTAACTGTGTTATTAAGCATATTTACTTTCAATGAGACACTTTAACTTGGAATTAACATCCTGATTTCTCTCTCTCTCTCTTTCTGCACAGAAGGTGGTACAGAGAGAGATTTCTGGGTTTCAGCACCAAATCATAGTTTACCAGCTGATGTAAGAGTAAGTATCAGTATACTGATCCCATTTGCTCACAAATAAAATTAATCAATTGGCTACTCTCCAACACAGGACCAGCCCTGAGAACGGCTTAAGACATCACATGAGGGGCTGAGTGTACTTCAGCAAAATGTATTTCCAAATGTTCAGGCAATTCCATCTCTCCTCAGGTCCTATTATATTCTGAGAACCAAAGATGAGAATACATCACAGGTGACATTTTCCCAAGAGAAACGAGGCATGAAAGACATCAGGCCCCCGGCTCCACTTGTTAGCTTACCACTTGTTCAGGTGCTTTAAACAAGAGGCTCTCAGAGCTAAGGTATCAACTTTTCAAGTCAACATATCTAGACCCTTCAGTTTTTTTAATTCTCCCAGTTGTGCCTTATAATAAATAGGTTAGACAACTCATTTTTCTTATCCCGAAACTTTGCTTCTCTTTTTACTGTGCACTCATAAGGCTGCATGCTCTGCTAACCCAGACAGAAGATGCTAGAGGCATCTTCTACACGTGGATACATTGGAGTTGCCCATTCTTCACCTGCTAGCTGCAGTTCTTTGCCAAGAGATTTCAGTTTAAGTCCTCACACACAGACACACACACACACACACACAAATAAGTAAATTCACACACTTACAAGTCCTATCTCATTGCTCTGAGGGAGACTGGAAGGATGAGTTAATGATAATCATTAGGCAACATACAAGACTGGATGCACTGCTTCTATACACAAAATACTTAGGTACCACTAGCCTGAACAGTAAGAAAGGTGCTTTTCTCCAGAGATATGACTTCTAGCTAAGCACTTCTCTTAGATGAGATGCTTGAGGAGTAGGTGTATTTGCCTTGAAAATAAGTAAAACTCAGTGAGTGGGATATGGTCAAAACCAACAGAGAAGAGAAGGGGAGCGATGCTGGGTGACCAAGGGCATTAGCTACCTAGGCAGTTGTGGTCCTGGGAACTGACTTCTCAGAGTGATCTTGTTTCTCCGAAGAAGGTACTGCGTCAACACATGGACAGCCCAAATGCTGTTAAATCACATGTAGATTTCTGCTCATTCTCTTTCTTCCAGGGGAATCAAGTCGGGGGGATGTACAGTGGCACATGTGCTGGTTCTCCCTCGACTACCAGGGAATCTCTGTTCTAATCAGTTCTCTCTGGGCTTCCAGTGTCTCTTTCAATAACGCCCCCTGTTTTCTACATGCTTCTTATGGCTATCGATGAAGAATGGGATGTTATGTCACACTTAAAATGGAAGAATTGGAATGAAGTTCTAATGGGTATATTCTCGGCAGAGAGAAACACAGGTTAAGAACTCATGACTCTAGAATACAGTCCCTGAGGCTGATAGAAGATTCTCTGGCTTGAAACAGTGGTGAGTAGATTTGCAACCCTAGTAAGGGTTTACTATAGTTGTTCTCCATTTGTTACAAGAATCTCAAGCAATGATGTTTAATTTAAACTATTTATAGCTATCCACATCAACATGTTTATAAACAACATGTGTGTACTATATACTGTGCCACTGTGTATGCTTGCAAACACACATTAGCTTATACTATGTGTACTTGCATATCTGCGTCAAATTCCAAAGGTTCAGTATCATTTCCAAAGGATAATTCTTTATTTCTAAATTATTTAACTGAAATAGAACTGAAATTCTCTCCTCTACTAGAAAATATATGAACATATCTTGGTTTATCAGTCTACCTGAGGTGCTGAGGCCTGTCATGGTGCTATCACTTTGGAAATCCATCCTAAAGATGCTCAGAGCTCTGAGATGGCATCTTTGTGGTCCGAGCTCTAAGTGCTTGCTCTCTACAACTCCCCTCCTTTCATGGCCCTTTTCAAGGGATTCCATGGAAACCAGTTTGAATTTCACTGTGTTGATTCTACTTTCCTACTCAGTCGATTGTGATCTTTTTAATAAGCAGGGATTGAGAATGACTAAGAAAATCTTGGGAAAGAAGAGTCATAATGGGGTCTTGTCTTATAGACATTAAAATGTATTGTCAGACTAAAATAATACAGCACCCAACGGGTTTAAGGAAAGGCACAGAGCGGTTAACATACTAGTTAGCCATAGTATATATGAAAACAGCTTGTATAGTATAAATCCAATGGAATGTAAAAATATTCAGATGCATGAATAGAAAGGTAATACGATTGTCTCCAGGTTGTGTGATTTGGGGTTTTGGTATTGCCTTCATTTACATTATTTTTGTAGAAGGGAAAAACAAAGAAACAACAGAAAAATAAAACTAAGTGTGAAAATGTAAATCATACACTGGGAAAAAAGACTTGAAACCAATAAGGCAGTACTTTAAACAGTCTTAACATACAAAAATATTGCCCCCCCAAATTAATACCAGATAGGCAGAGAATGCAAAATTGAAATATGGGGTTGAAATAAGATGTAAGAACAGTAAGCATAAAAAATGCTTAACCACACTGGTAATCAAATAAATAGAAAATTAAAATTTTAAACTTACAATTTTCTCAAATTAGCGACGATTAAAAATAACCCATAACAGTGAAAGTTAATGAAGACTCAATCAGTTGAGTATTCCCATATGTTGCTTTAAATGATACTACAAGGCCCAAATCCTTTATCTGAAATTCCCGGAGTTATGTTTCAGACTTCAGAATTCTTTAGATTTAAAAAAAGAAGGTATACATAGCATGTATTAAATAGAACATCTAGCCAGGTGAGGGCTGTACTCCTTCATCAAACACATTAATATTTCTGCAGTTAAACATGTAAATATCCACAAGAAGAATAAATGAAAGACTAAAAGCAGCCTCATTTCTTCTGAAGACGGATTTCACCACAAAATAAGTTCAGGTCAGATCTGCAGTGAAATGGGCTAGGAAAAAATGTATGCATTTCAGATCTTTTGAGATTCTAATATTGTTGATAATTATTTCTGAACTGTTCCATACAATCTTCCTGAAAATCTACTTGGCTACGTGACTATAAATTTATTATTATTTTAAAATATTTTTTAATGCTTACTTATTTTTGAGAGAGAGAGAGAGAGACAGAGCACAAGCAGGGGAAGGGCAGAGAAAGAGAGGGAGACACACAATCCAAAGCAAGCTCTAGGCTCTGAGCTGTCAGCACAGAGCCTGATGTGGGGCTTAAACTCACGATCCGTGAGATCATGACCTGAGCCGAAGTCAGACACTTAACCAACTGAGCTACCCAGGTGCCCGTATAAATTTAGACTTTAAAAAATTCATACTTTTTGGGGCACCTGGGTGGCTCAGTCGGTTAAGCACCTGACTTTGGCTCAGGTCATGATCTCACAGTTAGTGGGTTCGAGCCCTGCATCTGTGCTGGCAGTTAGCTCAGAGCCTGGAACCTGCTTCGGATTCTGTGTCTCCCTCTCTCTGATCCTCCCCTGCTCATGCTGTCTCTCTCTCTCTCAGAAATAAAACATTAAAAACAAATTTAAAAAAATTCATACTTTTGACCTACTTCTAGGAAGAACTTAACAGAAATGCAAAGAGTTATGCTTAAGGATGGCCATAAAAAGTTTATTTATAAAGATAAAAATGGAATCAGCATGGAAGTCTAACAATAAATTAATGGTTATATTATAGGATAAGCAAATTAAAGGAGATTATATGGCTATAAAAATTGTTTTGAAGAGGACACTTAAGAGGTGCGAATAAGGCCTATTTTGTATGGGTGAATGAAAAATCATCAAGACATAAAACTTCATATTGACATGTGGTGTCAATTTAAAAATCCCCATGGGGTGCCTGGGTGACTCAGAATCAGTTGAGTGTCTGGCTCTTGATTTCAGCTCAGGTAATGATCCCAGTATCGTGGGATCAAGCCCCACATTGGGCTCTGTGGTGAGCGTGTAGCCTGCTTAAGATTCTCTCTCTCTCTCTCTCTGCCCTTCTCTCCTGCTCATGTACTTTCTCTTTCTCAAAAAAAAAAAAAAAAAAGGAAAAAAAAAGCCCCCAAAATGTGTAGAATAAAAGACTTGAAAGTACAACTTGAAAACACATCAAAACATTAGCAGAGATAATAGTTAAATGTTGGGATTGTGAGTGATGTTGTCTTCTTCAGAACTGTACCTTATAAATTTTTAATAATGAGCATGCAATTTTTAAAATAATGATTAAAAGAAGCTTCTATGTATGATTGATCTTCTTTGTTTTACTATGTGAAGACATTATAAAGCCCTTGTTGACATAACATATAAAGCCCTACACCAGTAGGCAGGTGTTCAACAAATATCTACACGGTCAGGGACTCTGGATTGCTCTCCTGCTCTCACCATCATTCCGGTGGGTGGGTGTGGGGAGGGGGTCTGGCTCATCATGTGGAAGTCGTGAGGGACACGCCCTTGCTCCCGAGCTCACAGGAGTGGTGGGGAGGTGGGCTAACAGCTACTCTCCACAAAATCAGAGCCAGCACTTACTTGACACCTGCGGAGAAGCTCGCCACGGGAAAGAAGAGCCCGTCTGTGTTGAAGTTCTCAAACATCCCCTGCACCGGCTGCCCGTTGATGCGGAAAGAGATGCTGGGCACTCCAAGGTCGAGGCAGCAGCTTACCACATCGTCTGATCTCAGGAGGTGCTGGTTGATGGAGGCCACAGCTCTGGGTATGCGGCCTGGTGAGGAAAGAACAAGAAGGCATGTGGAACTCTAGAGAAGGCGCTCATGGGCTACCAGTGGGAGATGGGGATGCAGGATGGCACACAGGAGGTCTGGAAATGCTAATGCATTTGAAAATCAACTTGGCTTTCCTGGTGTGAGTGGAGCCATGAGAAATGATTTCCTGAGCTTGAGAGTGGGCAGCCTGAGATGAGAGGAGTCTCATAGGAAACTCAAACTGCCAGGAATTAGAACACACATGAATTCAACCCCCTCAATGTGTGCTCAGATTCTGGCCTGGTGTCTGAATTAACGAACAGATTGCTCTGCTGGTTATGGGTCTGTCAGTGTGAGTGCATATGTGTGCGTGTGTGTGTGTTTATTCTCAGATGCCCTAAGACCTTGCCCTCTTCCATTTCCTCTAAAAGATATGGCCACTTTGGCACTGGATGCAGGATACATCAAAGTGAAGAACAGCAAGGTCATCCAGCCATTAAACTATGCAGCATAGCTTACTTGTTTTAAAGAATTCTATTCATTCATATAAACAGTGAAACACATGGTCAGCTGTACACTGTATGGGTGATTTTTGTCGTTACCACATATCTCTTTCATAAGATGATTTACCATTGCCTGACCTAACTTAAAGTCATGAGAAAATCACCTCTCAGGATTTCTGTGTCACATTATCTCATTCTGGAAGTTCTAAAAGTAAATTATCCTAACTCCCTCACCCACCCTCCTACTACGTTTGCAATTCTATTGGCAAGAGAGCAATGAAGAGGCAGAAGTTAGGTATTAAAATGGCATTTCAGGCAACAAAAAATATAAAAATACATCTTATTTTTTGATTACAGAATACATATTCATTATAAATGTTCATCATAGATAAAAATATAAACAAAAATGTAACTCAATAAAAAATGCTTCCACTTTCACACACACACACTTTTCATCTAAACTTGGATTCTGTAGGTTTTATGAGTTTTCTACTTATCATATTGCAAGTATTTGATTATATAATGGAATATTCACTAGAAACTGCATTTTAACGGCTTCATCGTATGCAATAAGGTAATTAAAAAACTCCTTATGATGGGTACGTGAGTTGTTTATAGATTTTGTATGCACATCTATGCTATATAACCTTTCTAATCTCAGCTTAGAACTATTTAATGTTTCCAGTGGTTACTGCTATTCTAGTAGTAGGTTCTAAACTAGTGGTGGATTTTAAAATAGCGAGAGGCACCTGGGTGGCTTAGTTGGGTAAGCGTCTGGCTTTCGCTCAGGTCGCGATCTAGCAATTTGTGGGTTTGAGCCCCATGTTGGACCCTGTGCTGATGGCTCAGAGCCTAGAACTTGCTTTGGCGTCTGTGTCTCCCTCTCTGTCTCCCTCCCTCCGCAGCTCGCATCCGGTCTCTCTCTCTCTCTCTCTCAAAAACAAATAAACGTTAAAAAAATTTTTTTTCAGGGGCGCCTGGGTGGCTCAGTCGGTTAAGCATCCAACTTCGGCTCAGGTCATGATCTCATGATTCGTGGGTTCGAGCCCTGCATCGGGCTCTGTGCTGACAGCTAGCTCAGAGCCTGGAGCCTACTTCGGATTCTGTGTCTCCCTCTCTCTCTGACCCTCCCCTGCTCACACTGTCTCCCTCTCCCTCTCAAAGATAAATTAAAAATTTTTTTTTTCAAATAGTGATACTACACTCTCCTTAATAAAAAACTATTAAGTATCCCCTTCGGGTTATTGTGGGCTAATGACAAAACTGTACTGTATTTCTTCCCACCCTCCTGTGAACACAAATGAGGCTCTGCGTGGTGCCAGATACCGTGCATGGGGCTGGGGACCAAGGACAGAAGATCCAGTTCCTGCCCGCAAGAAATCTATACTCTGGGAGGAAATAAACACTCAAAGAATTGCAATTCAGTCTAACTGATGGAATGGAGAAGTACACAAGGTAATGCCTTCTAAGATAGAGGAAGGTGCCAAATCGGGCCAGGAGCATGGGGCAAGATTCAAAGATACACTAGATAACTAAGAGCACTTCAGATGGAAGGAATAGTTTATACAAAAGGAATGGAGGACACACATGGCCAACGGCTAGAGTTGGGTGAGGCAGGTATGGGGACGGGCAGGAGCTTGGGAAAGAGATGCAGAGCACAGTTGGGCCAGACACAACTTGGGACTATTTGCACCACAGCAGGTGCAATGACACAAAATAACGTATGCGGTGTACATAAGCCTGGGATGGCCTCAGACTTGGTTTTTGTTACTTTACACCTTGCTTCATTCCTGAGACTGAGGAACAGGTTCATTTAAAACATAGGAACCTAAGCCAAACTTAAAGAGTACATAGGCTTGATACTTTCCAATTTCTCTAAATTGGAAAGAGACCCAATTTCTCCTATTTGAAGAGACCCAGTACTCTTTGCTCCTTTTATGGAGTTGAGGTGTCTCAGGTCCCAAAGATCTTTTCTTCCTTATCATAATCAAGTCTGTTATGAAAGGAAACTATGATATTAAAACACAGCCAATCTTGCTACAATGGTCTCATTCTCGGTATTTGTGATTTTTCCATTAAAAAGCAATCTTTTCTGCTTCAGTTGTTTCTTTTTCCTTTAGTTTAACTTCTGGATAATATCACTGTAGTCATTTGAAAAAAAATCCCAAGAGATTTCTGTGAATTTGGGAAAATCAAGAAGCCATTGAAATGCTCGGTTGGTCAACTAACTTTATTATTTTTTTTTTTTTGATGTTTGTTTTTTTTGAGAGAGAGAGACAGAGCATGTGTAGGAAGGGGCAGAGAGAGACAGACAGACACACATGGAATTCAAAGCAGGCTCCAGGCTCCGAGCTGACAGCACAGAGCCGATGCAGGGCCATGAGTTCACTGACCTGGGCCGAAGTCAGACACCCAACCAACTGAGGCACCCAGGCGCCCCGCTCAACCAACTTTCAAGGTACTCAGATCCTTGCTGGATAAAAATACAAAACAGAAGGTCCTTTACTGTTCTGAGACTCATATAAACTAGGACAAACTGACAGTGTTGAATTGTGATGCCAGTGCCCTCTCTTCCTAGCTGCTCAAAGTGCTCTGTTGGCTTCCCTGCCGGCCCGAGCCTTGGCCAGTAAAGATACACAGCTTTCACGAGGGAAACTCTTCATCTACAGCAGTGCTTTGATACCATTGGAAGCCAAGTTCCAAGCTTTAAATAGCCTTTAATATGCCACAGTTGCCAAGCGCTTTCCCAAGGAATGGCAGCTGAGAGCTTTTCTCCTGTCTAGCCTCCTCCCCTGGTGGAAAACCACCACCAGGATGGGCAATTATATCCTGTGGTAAATGCCACTGCCTTTTACAAAACTCCCTTATTCTAAGAGAATGGGCACCGAGTAGAAGCTGCTACTGGAACACTAAGATCATCAATAGGCAAAGAGAAATCATGGTTTGAGCCTATTTTTAAAACATATGCAGAATACAGAGTTGGGACTAATATTATCTCGAAACTAAAGGGAGACAGTGGATAATTACTGGATAGGAAGCATATACTTAGTGAGTGCTTAGAGCAATGGCTTGGGAAGTCTATTTGGATTTTTTAAAAAGTCCATATCATATAATATTCATGTTGTAAAAAATCATCTGATAAGGTATATTTTGGTTTTAAAATGGGAGTATTGTGAAGATTTTCAAACTAGAAAACAAGGGGATTGTGCAATGGCTTTTATACGCTGTTTTATAAATCTGTGCTCATCTATAGGAAGAAATCTCTAACCCTGTGAGGGCTTTCAAGGTTCCCGATGATTCAGAAGGGTCCTGTAACCCACATTTAAATAAGATACTTGTCCTTTCAATTGCTCCGTGGGGAGGGGGCATGGGGGCGGGGCGGGGGGGGGGAAGGGCAGAAGTGGAATCACAGAGGGCTGAGTTTAAATACCAAGTCTGCCTGTGACCTGAACCTGAGCATGTGATTTTACCAGAAAATCAGCTTCCACATCTATAAAATGGACACCATGATGCTCACACTGATGTTACTAAGAATTGTTTGTAAGGTACCATGGTTATTCCTAGGATTTTAATGAAATGAATGACTGGTGTCCTGTATGCCCCTCAAAAGGTGTAACACATAGCAATAATTGGGCATTTCTAGAACCAGACTCCTTGGGCTGGAGTCTTGGCTCTATCACTTACGGTGTGACCTTGGGCAAATCACTTAATTTTGTTGACTCAAGTTTCTTCATCTTTCAAGTGAAAATAGTGTCATGAGGTTGTTTGAGTTTTGGATGAATTATTCCCTAAAAAGGGATGAGAAGAGTGCCTGACACATCATCACCCAAAATAAGTACTACTATTGTTTTTGTTTCTGTAACTCTAGAAACTTTTTTAAAATTATTTTTTAATGTTTTATTTCTGAGAGAGAAAGAGAGAGTGTGTGAGCAGGGGAGGGTCAGAGAGAGAGAGGGAGACACAGAATCTGAAACAGGCTCCAGGCTCTGAGCTAGCGGTCAGCACAGAGCCTGACGCGGGGTTCGAACCCACTAACAATGAGATCATGACCTGAGCTGAAGTTGGATGTTTAACTGACTGAGCCACTCAGGCGCCCCTAGAAACTTTAATTACTAGGCTAATAGTAGGGAAGAATGTCAGAAGATCTTAAGAATGTCTTTGGTCATATTAGGAAAAAGTAACAGTATGGAGAATCATACTATTGAGGGCTGAGTCCAGAAAGCGATTCAAAAAGTCACTGGGTTAATAAAATCAGTGACTCTTTATTGAAGATAATTGCTCAAAAATCATCACTTTCAAATATGTTTAATGTATGTGACCCTTTAGAACAACCAACAGAAGGACGATTCTGTAGAAAGGACACCAAAGTAGTTACAGAGTCTAAGTCTCCTTACAGGAACTATAATCCTAGCGACCACCCATCCAAACAGGCTGGGGAGTCCTGGAGCCTTTCCTTGTCTGAAGAAACTGCCCCTGACTCAGAGACCTGGGACTACCTGAAGGTCCTGGGAAGCTCAGAAAGGCCATTCCACAGCAACATTTTAAGATAAAGGAAAAACTCACTTTATCATAGGCTGCACATCTTCAAATTAACCCAAGAATGTATTACTGTGGGATTTAGCCTCTTCTGATGAGTAATGTGGGCAATTGGAAACTCTGAGGCTCAGCACTTCCACTGGCCCAGCACTGCCGGCTTTGGCACTATAGCGTAAACACAAACACTTTGGCATTTGGAATGAGAGAGGATCCAAACGTAGAAATGCCAGTGTCGTTCAACCACTCCTTGGATCCTCTCCACGTAGCACAAGGGCTGGAAGGGTCTGAGTCACAGTGCGGAGTGTCTCGATAGATCAGCGCTGGGACTCACCTCGGCAGGGACACAGGTAAAGACCCTCTCATACAAATGTGACTGTTGAGCTAAATGATCTAAAAGTTAAAAAAAAAAAATTAAAAGTCCTAATAAATCAGGAAAAGCAATTTTATCCCACTCATTTCCTGCATCACTTACCACTCGGGAAGGTAAATTCCTCTGCTTATTCCAATTGTGCAAGGGAAAAAGTTGTTAAAAGGGAAACATAGATGCAGATTTCTTTCTGTGCATCTGTTCCCCTCCCCAAACTCCCCGCTCCCCACCTGCTGACAGCCAGGAACATACTACAGGCAGCTCTGAGCCGAATTCATCCCAACAGCAGCCCCGAAAGGCTACATGAAGGCTATGTCAGGAGAGGGAAAGCAATGCCAGGATGAGAAAAGAGCCCATCCTTGGAAAGGAAACTCGCAGTAGCTAAGCTGACTCAGGAGCCTGTTAGGTGGATTAAAATGAGAGCTACTTCTACAGCTGATGCTTGAAAGTGGCTTCACAGACTTCAGTGGCTATCAAGACCTATTAAGACTGCTTTCTCCTTACATAGAGAAAAAGCTCATTCATAATTTCAGGATGTCACTTGCAACTTCCCTTCCTGGGGCACCTGGGTGTTTCAGCTGGTTGAACGTCCAACTTGGGCTCAGGTCATGATCTCACCATTTGTGAGTTTGAGCCCCACATAGGGCTCTGTGCTGACAGCTCGGAGCCTGGAGCCTGGTTCGGATTGTGTGTCTCCCTCTTTCTCTGCCCCTCCCCTGCTTGTGCTCTGTCTCTGTCTCTCAAAAATAAATGTTTAAAAAAATAAGAAAGAAAAGAAAAAAGAAAAAAGAAAAGGAAACTTCCCTTTCCATTCAGTATGGGACTCAGGTATTCCCCTAAGGATGGGGCTGCTCTCCTGGTCTCCAGTGAGGTTTCCACAACTCTAGATGTTGTCTTTACCATTACAGCGGACCTCACAGACAATGAAGGATGGGAAATCCTATTTACTGGGCATCTAACATGTGTCATGAACTTCACGAACTTACCTCATTTAAATTTCCTAAGAGTCTATATATATATCTTCATTTTATCTGAGGAAACCAAATCTCTGAGCCCTGTGTCAAAAAATCAGTAAACAGAAGAGCTGGGACTCAAACCCAGGCACAAGTCCAAAGCCATGCTGCTGCTTCTTGACTCTTTCCAGTGACTAAATGGTAGGGGCACTATAATTCCTACCAATGACGACAATATCTACTATGCTTTAATAAGTACATTAAAGATCAGTTCAAGGCAGTAGCTTAATTTATGCATACAGATAAGTTTAAAGTCAATGGACTTGGGCATTTATAGTTCAAGGAAAAGGGAGAAAAATTGTCATGAGGAATTCCCAGTATCTCTCCCTAGCCACCCTCCATTACATCCCGCAGTAAGTTGGAGTATAGTTTCCATTTCATTTCTTCATCCAACAATTATCCTTTCATCAGATAGTCCGAGATTGGTGTCCTGGCGGGAGTCATTAACAGAAACCCTATTTCTTCAGCTGGAACACATGTTGGCATATTTACCCACAGTGCCTTCTGCCACATATATGTTCCCTGTGTGCTGGCTGGGGAATTCAGAATGATGCCAGACCCAAAGAAGCTTTCTGTTTTAATGAGCACAAGATGTGCAAATCTTGTAGACACCGGTCTCTCCACATCTCATCAGCTACTGAGGACTGAGGGAGTCAGGGTCTCTAAATGTACCTATATGTGGCATTATATTATTAAGTGTGGGTAATATTCAGAGAGCCACAATCAGCTTTTGAAATGCTAAGTCCTGAGTCCCTTTCCCCTATCCCCAATCAGAGGGGCCACTGCTCGTGATGACCGGTGTGGGCTTGGTGCATCGGGCCTCCCCGTCTTCTGAAGAGAAGGGACAAGAAGGGTGACAGGCACACGGCATGCTCCTGGAATGATACACAATTAGATGGATGTTCGAGTTGTGAAATGCAAGCAGCAGCCTTTTCCAGATGCACTGGCTTTTCTGTCTCCTGGCTCATCGATGTATTTATTCTGCGAATTTTATGAAGGGACACGCTAAGTGCCCTCACGCAGTGCTACAAATTCTGGGAAGGACTGAGTAACACTTTTCCTTTGACAATGGTTAGTTTCTCTTTGGAACGAGGGTCCGGTGTGCTTCATTCAACAGTCTAGGCGTCCTCCATATTTCCTTAACCAATTGGGCAGAGCTCTCTTCAGGTGTAGCCTGGGATCCAGGTGCAGCCTGGGTGATGGTGACAAGATGACAGGAGAGGAGCAGCCATCGGCGGGCAGTAGGGAAATGATGTTCTCAAGTCAGTCTGCTCGTTCTCCCTCACAGATTCAACCCTGCCAAACTCCAGTGATGCAGATGTGTGTAAGCATAAGGACTTTTTCTTTTCAAATCACTTCCCCAGAGACAGCTTTTTGAGAACCTCAGGACATGTGATGATAGCCTACACGAGAGGCAACTACTGTACAGCCACAGACACAGTGGCTCCGTGAACCAGGAAGAGAAGATGCACCGTCACTCCCCATGAAGATGGCACTGGCGAAGGGAAGTGGGGAGCCTAAGAGGATGGCAAGACAAGGCTTTCATGTCACTCTCACCCATCACTCTGCCATTTTGCAGCTGCCTTTGTCTGCACCACGCTGTCCCCTGGGACAAACACACACACACACACACACACACACACACACACACACATTTTTCTTCTC